>NC_086173.1:34890696-35239196 GCF_023053635.1 Elgaria multicarinata webbii
TGTCTCCCCACAGCATGCAATGTCCCAGGGAGAAGAGGATGTTGCACCCGCCATTTTGGGTTTTTTTCTTAAAGGAGAAGGAGCGCATAAGTGCTCCTGCGCAAAATGTGAGTATTTTCCCCCTACCCCCAATGGGCACAGAGCTCCTGAGGACCTCTGTGCCCCATGCCTGGGTTCCGGCACCTCACAAGGAGCTGGGACAAACCGTGACGCCCAGCCACACGTTCCGTGGTCTCAGGATCATCCCGAGACTGCAGAAAAAGCAGTCTCTACCCTTAGAAGGGTAGGGCAAGATCCCTGGGCAAGGGAGGGATCTTCCCTCCCTGCTCCCGGGATCCTCTGTGCATCATGTGAATGCACAGGGATGATCCCAGGGTGATCACTGTGATATCGCCCCATCTAGCCATGGCCCATGTTTTTCCTTTGGTTGTTATCAAATTTCAACTGAAGCAGCAGTAGATCAGGGTGAGTTCACATGTTTCTTCATTCTTCCACCTGAGAACTGCAGTTTACCCTGGGTGATCTGCGTGAGCATAACAGCAGCTGTGCTGGATCACAGCAACAGCTGATTTAGCCCACATTTGCCAACCAGATTCCTTTGGGAAGCCCTCAACTGGGTAGGAGGCCAACAGCACCCTACTGCTCATGTTCTCCAGAAACTGGAATACAGTGACATACTGCCTCTGAATCTGGAGGTAATATGCCGCCATCTTACAAGCTTCCTTACCCTAGGGTGACCATATTTTGGAAACCAAAAAGGAGGACAACATGGTCGCCCCCAAGGGGGCGTGTCCAGCACCAAAGGGGCATGCCCACCCGAACAGCCTTGGTCACATGTCTGATTTTACAGCACACATTTAAGACAAATCTGTTCTACATAACATCTTAATGTTAAAATCACTGAAATAACAAGTGAGAGATTCAATGTATCTGAAATTAACTTCACTCACTCCTACTTTTGTAGGTTTTGCTGTACTTTGAAGCTTTTGCTATACTCTGTGTGTTACATTCTCCCCTTCCCTCAAATATCTTTTCTGACTGTATCTTCACTCATTGCAAGCTGCTGTTGTTGTTAACAGGGTTTGCTACTGGCCCCAGATCTGTTTCAAATTTGGTATGGCTAAAGCTCTACCTAAAAGCTATCATGGTGCCAACTTTCAGCTCTTTATCTTTAAAAATGACAGTTTAAAAAATAATAATTTTAAAACCTCATTTTTTTAAAAAAAAATCCTAAAAACTCAATGGATGAACGGATCTGTTTCAAATTTGGTGTGGCTAAAGCTCTACCTAAATCCTATCATGGTACAAAGTTTCATCTCTTTAACTTTAAAAATGACGATTTTAAAAATAATAATTTTAAAACCTCAATGAACGGATTTGTTTCAAATTTGGTATGACTAAAGCCCTTCCTAAGAGTTACCATTGTGCCAAGTTTCATGTCTTTATCTTAAAAAATGACTGAGTTATAAGCATTTTTGTTAATTCCCATTAGAGCTACTCTTTGAAAAAAACCCGGATTTCCCCTCCCCCTCCCGGATTTGCCATCAAAAACCCGGGCAAATCCAGTCATATGGTCACCCTACCTTACCCTCCATGCATTAGTGCAACCCCCTTTGAAAGCCATCCAAATTGGTGGCCATCACTACATCTTGTGGAAGCAAATTCCATAGTTTAACTATGTGCTGTGTGAAGAAGTCCTCCCTTCTGAATCTCCCACCAGTCAGCTTCAATGCACATCCCCAGGTTCTAGTATTATGAGAGAGGGAGAAAATTGTTTATCTACTTTCTCCTCACCAGGCATTATTTTATACACACTTATTATGGCCCCGTTAATTGCTCCCCAAACCCCACTAAACTAAAAAGTCCAAACAATGTAGTCTTTCCCCATAGAGGAGTAAATAAATTGCTATAATCAGCTGTTACACGACCAGCTGACATGGATCATTGATTCTTATTACTATATAAGACAACCTCTAGATAATACTAGGAAACTGGAAGGTAACACACAGATTGACAGCTAAAAGGTAAGATCACGCATTGACCACAAACCTTCACACTCCTGCTTTAATTGAATACATTAACTCACCCTTAGCTAAATGCTCATGACCCAGAAACTATCAACAGTGACTGTGGTTTGATGGCGCATGCTAAACAACCACATATAAAATGCACCTCTTCTGTTCTGTGACTGTAAAATTCTTCAGGGACATTTATGTCTCTGTCTATGTGACCTCAGCAATAAAATGTCATGATGACAATTGTGGTGGGGTAGGTGGGAGACCATGCATCTAAATCTAGGACTTCTGAGTCATTCCATTACTAGGAGGGATTTGAACATTCTAGCTGTATATTTTCAATCATTTCTACCTCACTTTTCTATCTGAACAAATCATCAGTGTCTATAACACTAATTTGTAACATATCCATAAATATGATCAGAATTATTATTGTTATTATTCCCATAACCAATATATCAACCAGTAACAATTAGACAACAGGTCCACACATAAAATGCTCCACTAAAAAGATTAAAACATCTCTTGTAACTGATTTTAGCCAGCCACTGGAAGAGGAACATCAATGGATCCAGAAGGAAGACCTTAGTGGGATTGTTCCATAGCTTTCATGCTCTTAGCACCCAGCTGCAGCGCTGCAGCGGGCCTTGTAGTTTATAGCCAGAATCTGATCTGACATGGCCTGGAAGGATTTGGGCCTTTTCAGCCTGTATAATGTCAGTATCAGTATCAATATTCTCAGAGGAAAGTAGGAGGGAGTTTAGTGACTCTGGTCTACCTGCTAGTGTTGGCCTGGTCAGGAAAGAAGGTTGTCTGCTTCTGCATGAGAACATTACAAAAGAGGGATGGACTTTCCAAAGGTGTCAAAGTTTGTGGTGTGAGCTCAGTAGGGCAGAATGGAGACACCCTGTTTGAGCAGGAACCTCACTGATGAGCTAAAATCCCTTGTCAGCTATCTGTTCAGGAGGAGGACTATTGAAGCTTTGCTTTTAAGCTGATGCCTAGGCTTGGAGCCTTTCCTAGGAACATTTTTTGTCTTCACTGAGCGAAATCCTCCCTGTTTGGACTTACTACTATCTGAGCCTCTTGAGGCATTCTTCACATGGCAGCATTTCCATCCAGAGCTTCTCTACACACAGCTTAGAAGAGAATTTTCCAGCAGGTTTTCAGATGGAGAGATGGAAAAATAGAAGTCCCACAGTGTAATTAGCCACATAACATCTGTTGCATTTGCACTCATGAGTACCAGAAAGCATTCAACGTGATGCATCACTCTCAAAACATATGCGTTCCATAAGGTTGTGTGACAGCAAAAAAATGAGTCTGCTGGCATCCTTTTCCAGCAGTGTGTGATGGGGAAGGAGTTATGTCTGAAATGTCGGTGCTGATGAAAGGCCGTTTGCAATGAGATACAGAAAAATGTGTCTTAAAATTGGCTCATGCACAGCTTGCGCAAGCCTGTTGTGGATTCCCCCCTCCCATTTGAAATGAATCCACTGTTTCTCCACAAAGTTGCTTACAACTTATTTTATCCAGTAAAGTTCAATCCAACCAACTCACATGGCAGACTGACTTAGGCCATATCTAAGGCTTATCTTTAATGGCAGCATTACCTGACCCCAGGTTGTGTAGATAGAGGGAGAGAAATGGAGTGTATTTGGATAATATCAAGTACCTTAGTTTTTCTCTCATATTAAGCTGGAAAATTATGCATTGCCCTGCTATTGCAAACTTCTATGAAAATACTTCCAGACCTCACTGCCATCTGTTTTTTGCACGCTGCAGAAAACACTAGCTGTGTTTGTAGCATCATGGTTGATTTGGAGTGATCATGTGGACTTCAGTCCGCAATAACTTATGTCTTACACTAGGGCCTGGTCCACTCAGGGCCCTCAACTGATTTTGAGGATACCAATATTATTCAAGTCCACGTGTGAAAGAATGATGGAAAATGGATACAGAGAAGACAAAAGAAAACTTACACGTCCCTTAACTCTAGGTTCAGTCACTCTGGTTCCCAGGGGAGAGACGGGCGCCATTCTGTGGGGCTGGTTATCTGAGCAGGTGGTGCACCTTTCCCCTTTCATACAAGAACAGATAGCAGATCAGCTTGCTCATCTTAGTGAGCAAGAAGTCAGACTGTCAGAAGATACTCCCCCAGTGCCCTCCCCACTCTTTACCAAGGCCTTTCTCTTGGCAGGAAAGAGACTTTCCCATAAAAGAAAAAGGAGTATCCTTATTAACTGAGAAAGTGCAGACCATCACTGCCACTGTGCATTTTCTAATTTTCTGTTAGTAGCAAAGTGCTGACCTTCACTACTCAGCTGTGTGAACCAATTCAAACATCATACGATCGCCAAGTAGTCTGCTAAAGGAAAATGCATATACCGTATTTCTTTGATTGTAAGACGCCATCGATTGTAAGACACACACTAATATCAGTACCACCAACAGGAGAAAAAAAAACCCTAAGATCTGCGATTCTAAGATGCACCCCGTTTTTAGAGAGGTTTATATGGGGGGAAAAGTGTGTCTTAGAATTTAAGAAATACGGTACTTAAGAGTAGATGGAACTGTGAAAAGTTCACACCTGACACCACGCCATGTTCTTTTGCAAATATCCTCTATGGCTTATGTCACTGTATCAACCTGTAAGTTTTCATGGTGCCACAGGACTTGTTTTTGTGATTCTTGTGACAGACTAACAGGGCGAACCCTCTGGAATTTTCTACTGTAGCGAAATTCAGAGTAAATACCTTTTTATTCTCCTGAAACTTTTTAAAAAACTGACTGTGATATATGTGGTTGCCTTTTCTATTTTATAGTGCTTTTACATTGTCCTTTTACCATATGTGTTATGCTATCAATTGTGTATTTTTCCTTGAATGGGTTTTTTTTGGGGGGGAGGCGGAGGGAAATAAGCTGAAAGCCAGTTACTTCTCTGCCATTCAGCTGCTCAGTCTCCTCATAGAGATTGGAACTCATGTAGATGGGTCTTATTACTTGGCAGTTGCACATCTCATAGAGTTTGCATGTATAGAAAGCCACCAAGCCTCCATGATAGGGAGGATCTGCTGAACTGACCCTTAGAAATACCTCAGCTGCAGATGTTTGACCATAATGGAGCTTATTTGGATATGAATTTAAAAATGGGGACAGCTGAAAGAGAACCTTGAAATAAGTGAACGAGACAGCTACTCCAGATGATAAATTTCCATTTGGCTTCATGGGGGGTGGGAACGCCTTGTTTACAACACTTAGTTCTCACTGAGTGGATTAACTGATGCTGTCTGAACACATCAGAATCCACAACTGGACTGAGAAGGCGAGGGAAGGCAAAAGACATAGGTAAGCAGGAAAACTTCTCATTCCTTATAAATAAATTAACAAAACTCTTCTGTTGAAAGTATGGTAGTATTTAGCTGAAAATGCCTACCATTAGACATGGAGCTGAATCCTCCCCACCACCCCAATGCCGGACACGGTTATTTTAGCTTGAAAACAGCAGTAAAAATGAAGGTGTTGCTGGCCCAGGCTTGGTGTCTTGCATTCCAGTGGTCTTGTTTTACATGGCAAGTCAATGGCACTTAATGACTTCTACACTAAAAGTCTATTATTTCCCAATTTTAAAAGCAGGCCTGTCATCCAAGAGGACATTCATTTCTGGGTCGCTGAAGAGGCAGCTGCTTTCTCATGTCACAAATTGGCCCAGAGAGTCAGTGCTGGGCTACAACCGGCACTTGTGATGCAAGAAGGTCCAGCGCCTCACACATTCACCAGCAGTTCAACAAACTGCCGTTCACAGCAGCCCCCAGGCAATATTTGAAGGATGGAGTGTATCAGCTGCACTGTAGCTTGTGTGATTGGACAAACCTATAGGGGAAGCCATAGGCATGTAAGGATCAGTTTGAATAAATGCAACTATTAAGTGGGCCCGGCCCTACTGTTAGGCAGTGTTGCCTCATGCTGGGATGTTGGGGAACAGGGAAGGGTGGTGATGTGTTGGAGGAGCTGTGTGTGCCACACAGTCTGTCATGGGGGCCCTAACCTAGCCTGCTGCCCTTAGGTGCATGGGACTACAATGCCCCATCACAATTGTTGAGGTAAAATTCAACTGCCAGTCCAGCTGGCTTTTCTATGTGGAGTGTGTGTGTGTGTGTGTGTGTGTGTGTGTGTGTGTTTTGGGGTGGGCTGAGGATGCCATCTAATCATTTACCTCAGCCAGCAAAATAAGTCACTACTGACCACAGATGAAGTAGATGCACATTACTCATCTAATTGCATTTGGAAAAGCAGAAGTGTAGCAGTTGAGAAATCCCCCATCCTTCCATACCATGCTGGGAAAGGCTACATCTGTTGAAATTCTACCTGCCAGACAGCAATTTAAGTCACTGCCAGGAAGAAAGATGGCAATCTTACAGTCCCCAGGCACAATTTTGAACTACAAAGTCATATACATTAGCTGGCTTGTTTAAAATAAAACTGGTATGGTCTGAAAGAGGAGACCCAAGTATGTTTCACAGTTTTTGTAGCAATTATGAATTGCTGCAAAATTGCATGCTGTGATTTCACTGATGTGTGCTGTGGTAAATGTATAAAGTTTACCACTTTCTTTCACACATACAATATGAAAAAACAAACAAAGGGATGTATCTTAATGCTAGTTTAACTTAAGTCCCATTCCTTTCAGTGGGCCTACTCTAAGTAGAACTAATACTGGATACAATCCAAAACATGTCCCAAATACTGAGTGGGCATGCCACAAGGAGTTTTAGTCAATTGTAGCTTATCAGCATGCATTCAATAAGTGTCAAAAGATGCATGTCTCCTATTTAGACATTAACTGAGCTTTTCTACACAAGGCATTGGTTGTGCTACATGAGGCATTTATTATACTCCCTACACGTAGTTGTTTATGGGTTCTTAAGATGATGCCGTGACCCTCTAGTTTACTTCTGATTTTAAAAAGCACTTCCTGTGGGTTTTTTTTAAAGCAGGGAAAATGCAGAATTATTTGTGAAAGTGAAAGAAAAAGCTTTCCCCACTTGTATAATTGCACTATTCTACTATACCACAGTGCCACCTAGAGTTTATGTTGTAGAAAAGCAGGAAAGGAAATGCACTTTGTGTAGAGTTTGCATCTCAATTCTGCAATGAAACCGAAAGTAAATACAACAGATTAACAGCCTTGTGTAGAAAAGCTCCAAATTTACCACCTTGCTGCAGCACTAGCATGGCTGCAGTAAACAGAATTTCCACATAAAATGGAAGCAGTTCTCATACTGGCTCCAGAAACTTGGGCACAATGCTTGTAAAAGATGATATAACCATCATCCACAAACAGGTAACTTGGTGTGGTGTAGTGGGTAGAATGTCACGGTAGGATTGGGGTGTTTCCAGTTCAAATCTCCTCTCAGCCATAGACCTCACTGGTGACCTTGGGAGGCAATTTAGGATATAAATGTAACAAGTACTAAATTCAGGGCTAACTGCATATTTCATGTAACTGACCCCCAACATATTTTTAAAAAAATGAAAAGCAAATTTGGGAGAGGCGAATTTAGAATAGAGAAGGGATGATAGTAATGGTGTGCATGTGTGTGTGCATGTGTGCGTGTGCGCACATATGCGTTTCACCATCTCCTGCCAGTCATTTCTCTGCTCCAAATCACTCAGAAGTTTTCCCCCATGCAAGGCTCTGAATGCATGTTCGCAAGTCCAAACGCTTTTCAAAACTTATAGTGATGAACCACTTGGGTGGATGACGTGAAGCAGAGAAACAGCAGCCAGTGTGTGTGTGGATGAAACACTGCTGAGAATTATAATTTATATTTTTAAAGCACCTCTCCAATCAATGAATTTTCAAGGCGATGTACAAATACAAACAATAGACTACCAAAAGCTGAACAACATTTCGTTCAACGAACCCAAGGATAAATAATAAAATCAGAGAGCAGCACTATTTTAAATACATACACCATGCCTTTCCTTACACAAAATCCCTCTCTGGAAACTTCATTTAAAAAAAATGGTATGGGGGGCTCTGTTACACATCTTTGCATATAAAAAGTTGCTAATCCATTTGCATCCTGCAAACAGACAAAACTAACATTAGGTGTCTATGTGTGCTAGGGATGTCAGTATAGCACAAATGTTCCTCCTTAGAAGATTTCTTGCTATTTCATCCCCTCCAGCACCCCTCCCCATCCTTTATGCATCGTGCTTTTTGGGACGCACGCTGACATCTCCTACAATAATGCCTCCTACAATATTTTACTTAGCCTTTAGCGTGTGTCAGCTTGGTTCCATACTGCAGCGTTTCCTCCCTAAACGTACAGTACGTTTAATAACAGCTCTTTAGTCCACAGCTCGGAAGGCAGTGATCAGGCAGCCTCCAGCAGTTGTGCCATTGTTCACTGCTCAAATGGGTAGAAAAATGCAGGAGGGGGAGAAAAAAAGTGTAATGTCAAGGTTGCTGATGAGTGATTGCAGCACACTGTGTCACCTTGGGTTATATTGCCTCTTGCTATTAGAAAGGAAGAAATGGATGGGTACCATTCTGCTAGGTTGCTAACCTTTGTTTCCCATAGATCCCATTTCTTCAATTCAACTCTTTGCTATATATGACTGTTTTAGTTGTAAAAGCAGGGGTGGGAATGGGATTTAGTTGGTGATCCCTCGCCATTGTCTGGGTTCACATAACACGCTAAGCCATAATCAATGGTTTGTTGAACTGTGGATTAACGTGCTGTCCAAACCGAGGACATTTTCTGCAAAGTGGTTTGTTAACCATGCAATGTAGCCTATTTTTCTTGAACAAGCCACCTTGAGAAACCATGGTTTGTTGTTGGGTCGTTCAGAGTGATTAACAAGACACACTGCATGGTTAACAAGCTACTCTGTGGAAAATGTTCCAGTTTTCTGTTCCTGGAAAATGTTCCAGGAACTAACTCACAGTTCAACAATAGTTCAGTGACCGAGTGTGGGTTAGTGTGTTGTGTGAACTCAGAGGATAGTGAATTGTCATGTTGTCATGCTGTTGTCTCTGGCTTTTTCTTTCCTTGTTTTAATATGTTTTAAATGTATGTATTTTTGTACAGTACTTTGAGCATCATGAATGAACAAAATTTATAAATAATTAGTCCATAGAAATGGGGAGGGGAAATAATTCTAGTTTGCAGACAGTTGGATTGTTGGATGCATCTTCGATTTAGGGTGGTGGTCAGGTGTCCTACTTTACAAAGGACAAGTCCTCTATTTTGTAGAGCTTGCAGAATACAGACCTCTATTTGAAGGTGCCCTCTAAGTCCAAGTCTAGTTTGAGGATAAAGAATTGAGAGCAGGGAGGAGTCTTGAAGTGGCCCATCAGCAGTGATGGGCCACTTCAAGACTCAGTGGGCCTTTTCAGTGGTGGCCTCCCAATTATGGAATGATCTCCCCGATGAGGCTCGCCTGGCACCAACATGGTTATCTTTTTGCCGCCGGGTTAAGAACTTTCTCTTCTCCCAGGCATTTAATAGCATTTAACAACATATGCTGAGTTTATTTGTTTTTAACAGACCCCAGAATAGATGTTTTTATAAGGATACTGTTGTTTTTATGCTTTTTATGTTTTTAAACTTTGTATATTTGTTTTTAATGTTTACTGTTTTTAACTTTTGTAAACCGCCCAGAGAGCTTCGGCTATGGGGTGGTATATAAATGCAATAAATAAATAAATAGCACCTGGACAGCAGTCAGTCTTTCCCACTCTGGTGACAGTTTTTTGTTTTTTAAAAAACAGATAATCATGTCCCCAGAGATACTGTGATAGGCACAGAGCATTCCGATATATAAAAAAGAATAATACAAATCCTGCTGAATTTGTTTCCTACACAGCTAAGTTTATTGTATAGATGAAAGAAGAAATTTGCTCCTAAGATTTTTCAAATGTTTGTGTCCTGGAGAGAGGGAGGGAGAGAGAGAGAGAGAGAGAGAGAGAGAGAGAGAGAGAGAGAGAGAGAGAATGTTTTCTTCCTTCCTAAGTCTGGAGATAAGAGGACAAAAAAAAATCTATTCTAATCTAAACCCATCCAATGACTCTGTTTGTTTTACCACATTAGAACTAACAAAACAGCTTAACCTACAGAGAGAGGTCATTTTTTTGGCCCAAAAATTGCATCTAGCTGACAGCTCGCATGCCAAGCTTCAGCCCAAATCAATTTAAGAACAGCTGTATAATAAATCAGTGGGGGGGGGGAGGTTTGACTGGAAATGGCAGCCTTTACTTAAGGTGACTGCAACGGCAGAGCTGTACGTTATCCCTCCCTGCGTCACGTCTGGCTCGCTCAGTCAGACTTTCTCGAGGCAATAAGGCTGCCTTTGGTTTTTGTATGTTTGGCAGACTGCTCATCTGTGGTTCTCTATAAACTAGAACTGAGACAAGCCAGCCCGTTTAAAAGGTGTGTGTGACATCCAGTTGCCATAACGATGGCTTGAGACATAGGAGAGCCATTTTGTCCCCTACCTCTGCACATGTTCAGAGGTTATAGAACTGCTGCTAGGGCTGGATCTTAGTCTGAAGACTAACCCCCCTACAGCTTCAGGGCCCCCCAAATCACCATCCAGAGAGTATTAAGTGGCAGGCGATATATTTACTTTCAAAATTATAGCACCCCTTCCTACAACAAAATGAGGCTTATTACCATATAAATGAGTTTTGCATCAGGGCAGCAGAGGCAAACTTTGTCATATTCCTGTAGAATTAAAGAATTCTGAGCCTGGAGATTTGTTTTGAGTACCAGAACCAGTGGAGACTGGTGGTTCCAATATCAGTGGGGCACTGAAACACCTTGGATAACTCCTTTACAGTTCAGGCTGAAACCTGGAGTGGATTTACCACTTCACTGACATCAGAACCACCAGCCTCTACTGACCAGAACTGAGCAGACATCACAGTCCTTCTACACCAACATTCACTCCAGGTTATCCCACATTTTCTTCATTTCAGCAGTATAATTTAGGGCAGGTGGGGGTCAGTTTGTGGCTCCTATTGAGAGTCAGAAACCCTTGGTGATTTATTGCAAGTCATCCAGAGATGTACCAGTAGATCCAGATCGACCTTCTGCCCACCCTGGTTATATAACACCATGAGAGAGGATAAACCTGTTCTGTTTAAGGTAATATGATTTGTTCATAACAGAAGTCTGATTATTTTGCTCATTCTACAGGGCACAGGACACCGAACGCTTGCATTTTGTTCCAGTAAGAGATCTGGTTTTACAACAAAAAGAAAAAGAAAAAGTAGAAAATGGCATCACCTCACGTTAAAAATAATAATAATAAAAAATCCCTTTTTGTTCGTTTTGGCAAGAACACTCTATTCCCTTGCTATGTTTCCCATCAATAACATTCTTGCACAATGTTGCCATATTCTGTAACATTAATATGGTCAAGAGGATTAAATGAAATGGCACATGTTCCTTAACAAAAGCAACCATGCACTCTTTATATACCCCTGTTTGTTTAGAGCAAAAGCAATAAATCTGTCCCTTGCCATGACCACTCTCTTTACAATTTCCTAAAACCCTTAGCCAGCTGCCCAAAATGTGCTATTGATGCTTAATGCAGAGTTAGACTGGTGTCTAGCCTAGCCTTTGTTTGAATATAATTTGTAATACAAATTACATTTATTTTGTAAGCCCTCCCAGCTTCCAGCATAGACAAATAGTAAACATTCCTAGAACAAGATCTGAAGGTCTGAGCATATATAGTTTGTTTGCCATCGTACCTTGGAGGGATGCTTTACATTTTACTTTTTGTAAGTGCACATTTAAGACGTTTTTAAAATAATTTAAACAGGGCGCTCAATAGGATTTTCTGGAGCTGATGTGCAGCTTTGTAGTCAGTCTCTTCTGATTTCCAATTTACAAAGTGCACACCTGAATGCACAGGAAGATAATGGAAAGGAGGTGGCTAACTGACTGTACTCATTTGAACTGCCCCCCCACACCCCAAAAATTAGTGTAGCTCTGATGCCCTTTCAGCAGCTTTTGGATTGCAAACGTGCATTGCAAAGAAGAAAGACGAAGGATCAACTTGGACCCTGTTGTGTCTACACAATAGAAAACCTGGGTCTGGTGCTTCTAAATGTGCAAAATGACCCCAAAGTGTCCTTCGTTCTGATTCCTTGAGGAATATAATGCCCACACCAACGATGTCTGAAGACTAGTCAGACACTGCAATCTATCAGAGTGCATCATATTTAAGGAATATACTTCATTTAGGAACAATTTTGCTCCACACACAATTTTTTTGTTGGCCCTATTAAAGCCCCATGGAACAGACAGTTCCATTCCTTTGAATGTCTTCCCCACCACCACCACCCCTGTAGATGACTGGCCATCCTAATCAAGCCTGACAGGAGATGTAACAAATGGTCAATCAGAACTTTCCTCTCTATTCATGGGACCTGACCAGTGATTTTAGAGAGAAAAGTGGGATAGCATGGATTGTGCGCAGGCTGGCCCTATCATTAGGCAGAGTGAGGCAGTCGCCTCAGACAGGAGATGCAGGGGGTGGCAGCAAGGTATCGGAGGGGAGCTGTGTGCTGCACAGCCTGACCTGTGCCTGCTAAGCTAACCTGATGCCTCCATGTATAGTGGAGGATGCTGTCCCATTGCCAGTGCTGAAGACAGAGCCATGTGCCTTTCGTACTTAGAATGAAAAGGAGCACCATCTTGTTCTTTGCCTCAGGCAGCATTAACTATTGGGTCAGTGTTACTTGTCAGATATGCGTCTTTCTCTCTTTCCCAAGAAGAATTGGTGGGTACGGGAGAGGGGGAAAAATCAAGCAGCTCTTCAGTAGGGCTTGTGGAATGGCTTGTGAACCGACCAGAGAGCTTTGGCTATTGGGTGGTATAAAAATGTAATAAATAAATAAAAGCTTACCCTCTCATTTCTCGGGTGGAGTGGGGGGCACAGCCCAACTGGAGCAGACCCTGATGTTCTTTTTGCCTGCTTCTATCTCCCTTGTGCCTTCTATTATTATTATTATTAGTAGTAGTAGTAGTAGTAGTAGTAGTAGTAGTAGTAGTATCCCTCCTTTTGCCCAATGCTGGGCCTCAAGGCAGCCTTACAAAGTTTAAAATATACATGGGGGGGGGGAACAAAACCATAAACATTTAAAATACACAACAAAATTATAAGACATTAACATAGATGGAGGGCCAGACTATTCTCCAAAGGCCTGCTGGAACAAAAAAGTTTTAGCCTGCTTCCGAAAGCCCATCAAGGAGGGAGCCAGCCTAGCTTACCCGGGAAGAGAGTTCCAGATCACCAGAACAGCCACCGAGAAGGCCCTCTCCCATGTTCCCACCAAGCGTGCCTGTGAAGAAGGTGGGACTGAAAGAAGGGCCTCTCCAGAAGATCTCAAAGCACGGGCAGGCTCATAAGGGAGAATACGGTCTTTCAATAACCTGGACCCGAACCATTCTATTCCACACTGTTCATATTAATATGGCAGGTGTCAAAGCAGGTGCCTCAGGGGCATCTCTTTCTGTTTAACCAAATAACTGGGCCTCCTCCCAAGGGTAGAGCTTGTAATACAGAGAACTGCCTCACCATGAGGTCTATGCTACACAGCATTGTGCATGAAAATCATGATTAGCAGAAGCTTTTGCATCTTCATGTGATGCAGCATTCAAATTTTGTCTCTGAAATCCATCAGAGATGGCTATTATCCATCAGAGATGGCTATTAGCTGTTTTTCATCTAATAGCCACTTCTGCTGAATCATTCATTAGGGCCCAGTTTACTCTGTAGCCTTCAACTTTTGAGTATGCCATTATTATTTTTAGTTATGACAGCCTTGGTGAATAATTACTATTGCAAAATGATGATTAGTTCTTCTGCATCTCTAAGGTTGGGCCAGGCAACAAAGGGAATGGCCTTTCTTAATTTTGATTGGGAAACAAATCATAATAGTAATAAAAACCCTGCTCAGCCCTTGGGGAAATCCAGACTTAAGAATTGGAAAGAAAGTGTTGTTGTGAAGGTCATGGACAGATAAGATAAATTTTACTTTGGATCAATTAATAGGCCCAGATGATGAGTTTTTGTCATTTTTTTATTTACGTGCTAAATATAATTTACGTACTATGGCTGAACGGCAATACTTGCAATTACAACATGGTGCTATATAAATAAATAAATAAATAAATAAATAAATAATAATAATAATAATAATAATAATAGGTTTGGTCCGGCTGCTTTCACAGCTTCAGGGCCAACATTATTGTTAGAAACACTTATAGCTGCTGAACAGACACGTCGATCCACAACCCATATATACAAGCATTTAGTAGTAGTGTATAAATATGCCCATGGTTTAAAACAGGATTGGAATAGAGAATTGGAGTGTCCTATTTTGCCTAATCAATAGATTGTTGCCTTAGAGTCTGTAACTGAAACTTCTACGGATCTTAGGCCTTGTCTTATTCATCAAAAAACTTGTTTTGGGTTTATTGGACTCCACAATGCCTTTTCAATAAGGGTCTGTCTAACTTGCATAACTGTTGGGGATGTAATGCATCTAATGCTTCTTTATGTTTTGGCAGTGCCCAGTAGTTGCCTCCTTTTGGAAGGAAGTTATAATAAGGATAAACTTTGTACTGAAACAATCTTTAATATGGAACGATGTGCATGTCCTCCTAAACTACCTACCGGCTTCATGGAAGTTAACTCATGGCCAGCACAAATGTATTTTCAGAGCCCTTATGACAGCTAAAAGACTTATACTATCATGTTGGAAGGACAAATGCTCACTTTCCAAAATGCAATGGATTGAGAATTTAACAACACTATCAACATTTGAATGGGTGTTATATAGGCGTGACTTGTGAGTGAGTGGATAAATACATGGCTATATGGTCTGCTTTTCTTGAAACCTTTGCATAACACTCTCCCCTTTCTTTTAAATGAACGGCAGACCTGATGGGGAAAAATGATGGTATTCCTATATATGTATTGTATTTTCCTCTTTTCACGATGTATTTTTTTTGTTCTGTTTTGTTAATATCCACAAGAGAGCGAGAGAGCGCCCTACCCAGCCCTAGGCTAAGCTATCATCCTGCTAACTACCTCTTGGTGAAATTATGATTCATCTATGATAGCTCTTTGGAGACAACTTGGTGAGATGACAATGACAAGGTTACTTACTATAGCATTGGCATGATTTCCTTGTAATCGTCTTGGGAGCTACTCAGTTTCTTTTCATCGAATGAAACAAATTGTCTCATTCCTGCTAACCGCTCCCGGGAATGAAAGAGCAGAGATAGAGAGAGAAATTAGAGGACAAGATCATTCCTTTGGGTGTTTGTGGCTGAGATGCCAAAGAAATGTGGATACAAACAGAGAAATAGAATTTGTAGTTTGTTCATAATATTTTCAATGCATTATTTCCTTTCCTGTTTGAAACTTATGAAATATCCGGAGATCAACAATGCTATTGCGTACAGGCTATGTGGATCTAGCAAATCATTAAGGTGTTATTATAAATAAGATAGATTCCCTGTTGGCTTATTTTATTTATTTATTTATTTATTTATTACATTTTTATACCGCCCAATAGCCGAAGCTCTCTGGGCAGTTCACAAAAATTAAAACCACAATAAAACAACCAACAGTCTAAAAACACAAATACAAAATACATTATAAAAAGCACAAGCAGGATAAAACCACGCAGCAAAAATTGATATAAGATTAAAATACAGAGTTAGAACAGTAAAATTTAAATTTAAGTTAAAATTAAGTGTTAAAATACTGAGAGAATAAAAAGGTCTTCAGCTGGTGACGAAAGGAGCACAGTGTAGGCACCAGGTGGACTTCTCTGGGGAGCTCATTCCACACCCAGAGTGCCACTGTGGAGAAAGCCCTCCTCCTAGTAGCCACCTGCCTCACTTCCTTTGGCAGGGGCTCACGGAGAAGGGCTCCTGTAGATGATCTTAAGGTCCAGGCAGGTATGTATGGGAGGAGGTGTTCCTTCAAATAATCTGGCCCCAAGCCATTTAGGGCTTTGAATGTTAGTATCAGCACTTTGAATCGGGCCCGGACCTGGACTGGCAGCCAATGAAGTTGTAAAAGGACTGGCGTAATGTGGTCTCACCGGCCAGTCCCTGTTAGTAACCTTGCTCCCCTGTTTTGTACCAGCTGAAGTTTCCGGACCATTTTCAAAGTCAGCCCCACGTATAACGCATTGCAATAATCCAAACGAGAGGTTATCAGAGCATGGATAACTGTAGCTAGGCTATCTCTGTCCAGATAAGGGCGTAATTGGTATATCAACCTAAGCTGATAAAAGGTGCTCTTTGCCACTGAGTTTACCTGTGCCTCAAGTGACAGTTCTGGATCCAAGAGCACCCTCAAACTACGGACCCGATCCTTTAGGGAGAGTACAACCCCATCCAGGAAAGGGCAAACATCACCTTGCTGGACAGATGAACCACCCACTATCAGTACTTCACTCTTGTCTGGTTTGAGTCTCACTTTATTAGCCCTCATCCAGTCCATTACCATGGCACTGGTTCAGAACAGCCACTGCTTATACTACTTATATACTACTTATAAGCAGTAATGACGGCTTGCTAAATTAATCGGAAAATGCTCTGTTTTGTCATTCAACTTCCTCTTTGCATCAAAACTTTTTGTTGTTGCTGCTGTGTCTTTCTGGGGAAAACTAGCTCCAGTTGAGCTTTAATCATGGGTAGCTAGTCACAATAAGTAATAACTGTTGGATGTGACCACCATTCACAGCAAAAGAAGCATCTAGTTTAGTTGGGTTCAGATGAACATTAGAATTCATTGAATCAGATGACACACTAAGCTATGGTTAGGCCGCTAACCCTTTTGCAGCAAATGTTTAGTGTGTTTAAACTAGGGGTGTGCACGGACCCCCCGCTCCGCTTCACTTGCAGATCCGCCATTTTTCGGATCGGGCCGCTCCGCCCCGCCCCCGCTCCGCCCACTTCCGCTCCGCTTCGCCCGGAGCTCCGGTTCTGGATCCGGAGCTCCGTTCCCCCCCCCATAGGCTTGCATTGAAAGCTAAAAAAATATACAACTTTTTTTCTGTTCAAGTTAGAAACCTCATGTTTGGCACCACGACACCTCATGGGGATATACACACGCACGCCAAGTTTCAAAGCAATCCCATCATCCCCTGATTTTTGGCGAATTTTTGAAAATCGGGCACCCCACACACAACATCCCTGCAAGGTGTGTTAAAAAACACGGGGAAAAGCCCGTTCAGATGAAGAAAGAGAAGTTTCCCAGAATCCCAAGTTACCTGTTTTGCCTATGCTCTCCTCCAACTTTGGGATCATCATGACCGGGAGCTGACTCTGCCCCTCAGCCCTTTGAAAAAGGTATTTTTCCCGCCGATTTTTTAAAAACTTCTAGCCCGCGACCCGTACGATGCAGAAAGTTGAGAGTGGTCTCAAAATGACCCCCATCCACGACTCTCTGTGCACAAGAATTTTCAGAATGATAGCTTAACCACCCCCCCCAGTTATCCCCGATTCTTTCCCTCAATGCAATCCTATGGGCGAAAAGCCGAAAACGCAGTTTGAGCCGCGCGGTTGACCCGATTTTCACAAAAATATAGCCCGCGACCAGTACGATGCAGAAAGTTGAGAGTGGTCTCAAAATGACCCCCATCCACGACTCTCTGTGCACAAGAATTTTCAGAATGATAGCTTAAACCCCCCCCCCAGTTATCCCCGATTCTTTCCCTCAATGCAATCCTATGGGCGAAAAGCCGAAAACGCAGTTTGAGCCGCGCGGTTGACCCGATTTTCACAAAAATATAGCCCGCGACCCGTACGATGCAGAAAGTTGAGAGTGGTCTCAAAATGACCCCCATCCACGACTCTCTGTGCACAAGAATTTTCAGAATGATAGCTTAAACCCCCCCCCCAGTTATCCCCGATTCTTTCCCTCAATGCAATCCTATGGGCAAAAAGCCGAAAATGCAGTTTGAGCCGCGCGGTTGACCCGATTTTCACAAAAATATAGCCCGCGACCCGTACGATGCAGAAAGTTGAGAGTGGTCTCAAAATGACCCCCATCCACGACTCTCTGTGCACAAGAATTTTCAGAATGATAGCTTAAACCCCCCCCAGTTATCCCCGATTCTTTCCCTCAATGCAATCCTATGGGCGAAAAGCCGAAAACGCAGTTTGAGCCGCGCGGTTGACCCGATTTTCACAAAAATATAGCCCGCGACCCGTACGATGCAGAGAGGTGAGAGTGGTCTCAAAATGACCCCCATCCACGACTCTCTGTGCACAAGAATTTTCAGAATGATAGCTTCAAAAACAACGTAGTTATGCGCGATTATTTGCCGCAATGCAATCCTATGGCGAAATGTTTTCAAGATGGCGACCGGAGCGCTCCGCCTGAACTCGGAGCTCCGAAAAATGGGCGCTTCTCTTCGCCTTGCTTCTAGGGGGTCTGCGGTCCGCTCCTACTCCGCCTCTGGGTAAGGCGGAGCAGGCCAATCCGCTACTGCTTCTACGCTCCTAATCGGAGCGGAGCACATCCCTAGTTTAAACCATGGTTATGTAACCATCATGGTTAGGAATGGTTCACATGACATGCTGAATCATGGTTCACATGACATGCTAAGCCATAATGTTTAGCTCAAAATGCTTAACCACCTTGGTTTAGAGTGCCATCTGAACAGGTCAGTGTGTGTTGGCAAGAGTACTGATCTCTCTTGCTAGAGTGTTGTATCTGTGTTCAGCATGCTTAATTTGAGCTGGGGATTGCAAGGGCTAGACTACTGGCTCTCTTTCAGAGAAGTTATATTTTTGGGTTTAGCAACCTGCATTTCCACACGCTGGATCCTCATCAGCTCTTGAACGTTGGAGAAGAGTTTGCAGAAATGGAAGGAGAGATAACGAGATGAGACAAGAAAGTTGGGGTTAAAATAGGGCCACGTTTATTTAAGTTCGGAGAAGGGCGATGGAGGCCTAAGCAGGCATCCTAGCTAGGCCACTGAAGAGGCCATGTTTGGGATCAAGCAAGCCATTCATATCCTGATAGGTGGCACTTGTATGTCGCCACCCATCATGTTTCCTCTTGTGGGGTAGGGAGGCCTTCTGATGTCACCCCGCTCTGAGTGGGTGAGGAAGGTTGGCCACAGAGGTAATCCTTATCCACCAGCTGGTGTCACAAGACTCCCAGCTGAGGGCCTCAGTTGTTACCAATCACAACAGTGCCTAAGAATGCTCACCTTGCTCCCGATGCCCGCATACCTGCCCTGGGTAAATGTGACCAAATTGTAGCAATTAGCCTATTTAATACTCCCCTGCTGTCTTACACTGTGAAGTAGGTGGGGGGGAAAACCCAATCTAAGGTATTGGGAGCAAAAAATTCCTAATTGGCCCCCCAAGGGGCAACCAGCGAACCCACACTGTCTACAGGGAGGGATCCGCAAAGCAAAGAGGTGGTGGGAAGGGGCACAGGCTTGTAATAAAGGCCGCTGACCCCTCCCAGACCCTGGTGGTGCCATGCAAGGCTGCCACTGGTGAGCCTCCATGCTCCGTCTCTTCTGCCTCCCCCACAACAGCATCACCACGCCCAGGTGAGCCGGGCGTGGATGTAATACCTTTTTTGAAGTAAGCATGAAGTGCCATTCTTTTACCAATGAACAGAGACAGGTAGGCCTTGCATTTATGATGTAATGGGGCAGTCAGACACATATGACTGAAGAAGAATAGGGAATAACTGGATGTCATCTGTATGGCCTCAATAAACAAATAATTTAGCAGAAGAAAGTATTGCTTTGTAGAACAACAACCATTCTTTTTCAGAGTAAAGTGTTAGTTGAACTGTATGGTATTCTTTTATCAAGTTTGTTTGTTTTGTTTAAAGATTTTTTTTAACTGCCTTTCAAGGCAAAGTCCCATCAAGTCAGTTTACAAGATAAAAAATTAAAAGAATAAAATATAAGATACAATCAACTAAAACAGCAGGATGATGATGATGATGATTTAAAAAATAACACCAGTAAAATCTCCCATTTATAAAATAAAAACAGGCATCAATTCATTTAAAAGCAGACCGGAACTTTAAGGTTTAAGAACAGTCAAGAAAGGAACCACATGGACAACTCATGGTAGGGTGTTCCATAAAGATGGAGCCACCACAGAAAAGCCCCTTTCTCTTTTGCCTGTCAACTTAATAGATCAGAAGTAGGCAACCTGGCACCTTCCAGATGTTTTTGACTTCAACTTTCCTTGTAATCAATCATGACCTTGTTCTGTTTTACTACTTTAGTTGTAATGTTTTTAAGGTATTTATTGTTTAACATTGTTTTTATATTGTTTTTTATATTGTATAGTATGTGTTTTATGTAAAGTGCTTGGAAATCCTGGAATGTCCATCAGTATAGAAGCAGCTTGAATAAATAAATAAATAATCCTTGACCATTGGCTATGCTGGTGGGGGCTTCTGGGAGTTACAGAGAGCAGCCTTTTCACTGCTCAAAAAAGCTCCACTGCTAACCTTGTAAAGATGCAATAATGGCAGAGATGTAAGCCCTAAGGTGGCTTCTCACCTATGGCCTTAGCTAGACCGGGCTTTATCACGAGGTGAACCCTAGGATCAGGGAGGGATCATCCCTCCCTTGCCCCAGGGTAGAGCCCTCCCCTCTGGGCCCGTTTTTTCCATGGACTTGGGCTGAGCCCGAGACCGCGGAACATGTGGCCCGTTGCCACGGTTTGACCCAGCGCCGCGCAATTCCTCGTGCGTTGCTGGGAGCCGTGCACAGGATGCAGCCCTCCTCAGGAGCTCTGCGCCCATCGAGGGTAGGGTGAGGGGAGCGGGGAAATTAAGTTAAATTTAAAAAAGACCTACCTTAAGTGCATGAGTGTTCATGCGCTGCTTCTCCTTTAAAAATAAAAAATGGCGGGTGCGACGCCTCTCCTCCTGAGGTCGTTGTGCCTCATGTGTAAACAGAGGAAGGATCTCGCGTTAACCACAATGCGAGATCTTCCCTCCTCCATCACGAACTATGAGGTAAGTCTAGCTAAGGCCTATGTTCCATCATGTTAGTTGATCAGCCAAATACAGGGATTGCACAGCTCCCTTTTCCCTCACAAGGATCACTCCCTGAGGATCTTCCCATGGCTTGTCTACAGTTCCCTGAACCCGTAAAACCAGCCTT
This sequence comes from Elgaria multicarinata webbii, assembly GCF_023053635.1. Classification (NCBI taxonomy): domain Eukaryota; kingdom Metazoa; phylum Chordata; class Lepidosauria; order Squamata; family Anguidae; genus Elgaria; species Elgaria multicarinata. The sequence continues at coordinate 34,911,916 of NC_086173.1, forward strand.
TGGGTGTATTTGCCGTGCTCTAACTGAGTTCTGATTTGTGTCGGACAAAAAAAAAAATGCAATTAAGCAATTCAATGCAATTAAAACACATTCTGTGCATGTTCAGAATCTCATTGTACATTCTGGGCTATATAAGAAGGATTTCTCAGGGGAACAACAGTCTTTTTGGAATATATCTGAGCATGCAATGTGAGATGACACCAGAAATGTAGACAGACAATACGTGAGCCCTTTGAGCGTCTCTGTATTGTCTGAAGCTGCCTTAACCTCGAAGAAAGAGGAAGAGGTGGAGGTTCTAAGGGAGCCCTTTTCCTCTACTTGAGTTAGCTTCTGTGCTGCTTTAACTTAGCTTAGAAAATGACAAGGGAAAGTCTGTTGAATTTTAAAATCTGTTATTGTGCAGCGTGTGCCAACCTTGCTCTTCAGGAATGTGCCATTGTGAAATGAGATTTCCACACACCTAAAGGAATGAGCAGAAACTGCATTTATTAGCCTAGTAAAAATACAGTCTTATATCAATAACACCCAGACTTTGTCTCCATTTCCTCCTGTTTGGTCTGTCTGTACCTGGGTCTGAGTCAACGTTGCCAGACGTACTGGCCAGGTCCTATTCAATGGGGGCTACCAAACACCCTACTGGCATGGACAAATTGCTCTGTGGAGTTGTTCTGGGAGCTTGGAGGAAATATGCAGATTACCGACTTCTCGTTCGTTGTGCCCATCCAACACAACCGGAAGACTAGAGAGATTTTCTCCATAGAGCTGATGTTAACGTGAGACATAAGTTAAACAAAGGATATTGCCATATCCCAAGTCTGACGGTTGGCCCATCTAGCTCAGTATTATCTACACTGACTGGTAGCATCTCTCCAGTGTTTCATTCAGGATTATGTGTCACCTTAAAAGAGGAGAAAACAGGACAAAGAAGAGAGACAGTGTGGTGTAGTGGTCAGGGTGTTGGACTGGGACTTAGGAGATTCGGGTTCTAGTCCTTACTCAGCCATAAAGCTCACTGAGTGACTTAGGGCCAGTCACTGATTCTCAGCCGAGGCTACCTCACAGGGTTGTTGTGTGGATAAAACGGGGAGGAGGAAGACCATGTAAGCCACTATGAGCTCCTTGCTAGAGGGAAAAAAGGTGAGATATCAATGTAATAATAATAATAATAATAATAATAATAATAATAATGTGCATATGGTAATTTATGTGCATAGAGCACATTGAGAAAGAATTGCTGAAATTACTTCAAGGGCACTTTCTGTTCTCCCTTCTTATGGGTCTTTATTTTTTAGATTGGACTCTGACTGGACAGCCCTTCAAATAGAGGGTGCCTTCAAATAAAAGTCTGTCTTCTGTAAAATAGGACACATGGGCACAGGTATATCCGAGTTGCACAGATTCCACAGACCTGTGGACCCGTTTTTTCACTTTCCAGAATTCTGTGCAAATTTAGTTGCAGAAAAATAGGAATCATAATAATCACCACCACCGGCCGCCACCACCGGCCAAAAATGTGCATTTCCCCCATAGGCAAAAGCATGAAAAAGCTTCTTTTTGGGGGGGGGGATTTGTGCACTTTAGGAGGGGGATTTGTACATGGGGGGATTTATGATTTTTTGCAAGTGCGAATTTGCATGAATATGGGAAAATGGACCCTGGGCCTCTGTTGTAGAGCATGTGTACTCCTGCTGACCTATGGTCTCCCTCTCCCAGCTAATTCTCCTTGGAGTTTCATAGCAGGGTGAAGGTCTATGGTTAAGCAGTTGTAAGAGGCACAAAGCGGCTTATGTCCTCTTTCAGTTGTTAAGGGTGCTTTTGTACTCCACCATCATTTATCCAGGCAAATGTTACAGTTTCAAAATCAAAATAAGCTTAGCTAAGTACATTAAAAGCCTCTAGCACACTCTGAACAAAATGCATTCAATTTACATAGTTCTTCCCCCAAATAGCATCTAATTAGATTCCTGGAACAGTTCCCATTTTCCAGCTGAAAATATATAGCCTAACGCCACCCGCTTCACTACAGATTCTAATAGTGCCAACCCATTACTTATCAGTTTTCCTGGTAAATACGTTGTTTTCCTCAATGTGACAATTGCTCATGTGTATCATTTCCATCTCGCAGAGGTGTTTAGTGAGAGATTTGTTAGTTTTCAGCACTCGAGAGAGTAATGTATGGTTGATTCTAATATATGTTCCCCCATTTCCACTTCATGAAAAAAATATCTGTGAAGGGATAGCTGTGAAAATACGAAGGCCACCTTTCTCCTGTTGGGAACATGGTGCCTTAACAGCTGCAGAACATGGAAAACTGTAATGGAAAAAGGTGACAGGACAGGCCTATATCAAGATTGTATGTCAATCATATACATTCTGGGATCTCCAGTGTAGGTTCAATGGACACCTATGTGCCCACTAACACCTGCATTGGTGCCTATATTTTATTTCTTCAGTTTTTGTTTTAAATAACTGGTAGGCTGGCATGCTGCAAAGCAAAGTGCGGCCCTCCGGTGCCATCTCGATTTAGATTCAAAAGAGTGTTTTTGTGTTTTGGAGCTCATGCTCTATCTCTGCCTTATATTTAGGTTCTTTGGCAAATTACTTTTCTTTTAGTCTTTTACTTTTCAAATTAGCTTTTGAAAAATCTGTGTTTTGTAATGGGCCGTGCCCACTATGGCAAGCGTTTCATGAATGGGCAGGCGTCCCCCATGGCAGCCATTTTGTGGAAACTCTGACTGTTTCCTCATCGCAACCAAAGTGATTGGGGAGCCTTGATATAAATATTCCAGGAAAAAATACCTGCAAGCAGAAACACCATATCATCCTGGGTGCTTCCATTAGGCTTTTATTGTGCAATCATTCTGCTTCATTCCTGGAACTTACAGGGGTCCAGACAATGTGCTCCATCACCCCAGCGATTTATTGCACACTCGTCATGCCTGCTATGCAGTTTTTCAGCCCGGTACTCACATGACGTCGTCCATATCCTGCATTAATTTCTCCTCTTCCCCTCCATGTTTGGTTTCTTTTTGGAGTGGAAAAAGTCTGGGTTATTTTGCCCCCCTGAGAAATAAATGCCCTCCTCCCTCCCATGTATTGCTGTCGTTGCGTTCTATCTGACCATCCCATTTTTTGTTGGGGGCGTGTGTGTCTAAGGGCAGTCTTGCTAACAAAAGAGGAGGGCAGAGCAATTCTCCACTCCGATTCCTAGCTCCAAAGTCGGAGTGCTGTCTCTGACCATGGACCTGGGAATCTGAACTGTCCTTTGGCCTCTCAGAAGCTGTCTAGGGATCATGGTATTGTCCCCTTAATTCATTTAGGGCAACATCCAATGTCATGTGAGCAGACATCCACTGGCACAATAAAACTTTCCCTTCCCCTACAGGTCACCCCCAGCCTTCTGATGAAAATTTTGGAGTTTCTAGGAGCTGCAGAGGAATCGCCCCTCTTCATTCTTTAGATGGAAGAGTTCTGAGTAAAAAAATTAAAACACTGAGGCACTGGGAAGAGAATTCTTAATGGACTATCTGGCAACACTGTGCTGCCAACTTCTCTACAATTATGAGTATATGTAGAAAGGAAGTGGCAGCCACATTTATTTATTTATTTTTCGTTTTGGGTGGTGGTGTGTGTGTGTGTGTGTGTGTGTGGAAGCACAAATGGAAGCACAAATGCTTTATATATTGTTGCCATGGTTTTGTCCAAAATGTGTTTGAAACTTTCTTTTAAATGTTGCCATTTGGTAAGCTGCTTATTTCTACAGACATGCTGTTGTTGTGCTTTCAAATGTATCTCCAACAACGGAAGTTCGTAATTTGCATTTAAAAGTAGTAAAACAAGGAGACGGCTGGGGCAAATTCTTCTGTCTCCATTTCCACAAAAGCAGAATTATGGAAGATGTAAATCAACAATTGTATTGCTTCAATTATTCAGCAGAACAATCCAAATTTAGGAAGGGGGATTAACTTTCAGTCAAATATGGACGGCGCCAGCCATCTTTTAAAATAACAAATAATATGGCTTGCCTGAAAAAGAGACAGAGTTACTTTCCAAAAAGTATCATAAGCATATTGTTGTATTATAACTAGAGGGTGTGAAAGCGTCAAAAGATGCTCTCTGGAGAAGCAACAAATAAGACAAACTCAGATGACCTAAGTGAGCAACAGCACCACTCAGTCTAGGAGAAGATGTTTGAAAAACTCAGGCAGTATTTAAAGCCAGGTAATCATTCTCAGTTCTGCATACTTCCTTGATTTGTTATGAAGTCCTGCCCATTTGCTTGGAAGCAAGATCAGTTTGCTCCCCAGTAAGTGTGCCTAGGACTGCAGCTGTGATCTTACTGGCCAAGCTTCAAGGCATAGCTAAGAACATAAGAAGAGCCCTGCAAGATCAGACCAAGGCTGTTGCTAGATGAGGGTTTAGCCTCGGCTGAAACCCAGGCTCACCCCTGTGCATCCAGATGACGGGCTAAACCTTCCTTGGCCTGGGATAACCGGCACCGGTTGTGGCCCAGTGGCCCGGAAGGTCTAGTCCATTTATTTATTTATTTATTACATTTTTATACCGCCCAATAGCCGAAGCTCTCTGGGCGGTTCACAAAAATAAAACCATGAAGGGAGATCGCGGCCGGGGGGGGGGGATCGGAGATTGTGGCTGGGGGGGCAGGGGGGCATTGGACACGGCGGGGGGCGGAGGGCATTGGACATGGCGGGCGGGCAGGTGGGAGGGCATCGGACATGGTGGGCGGGCGGGCGGGGGGCATCGGACATCGCAGGTGGGCGGGGCATCAGACATCACGGGGGGAAATCGAGGGCAGGGGGGAGCGGACAACCCTTTTTTAAAAAAGCCTACCTTATCGTTGGTACGCTCCTGCGCACATGGCCCCTTTAAATGGAAAAAAAATGGCTGATGTGACGGGGCTTTCCTTTATCCCATCACGTGTTTTGTGTAGACAGGAGCGACAGCCCGTGCTCCTTCTCGCGCGGGCTGGCCCCTCCACACGCCTGGATTTAAAGGTAGGTCTAGCAAGGCCCCAAGGGTCCATCTAGTCCAGCACCCTGTTCACATAGTGGCTAACCAGCCATCGGCCAGGGATGAACAAGCAGGACATGGTGCAACAGCACCCTCCCACCCCATGCTCCCCAGCAACTGGTGTATATAAGCTTACTGCCTCTGATACACATTGCAATTAGGACTAGTAGCCATTGATAGCCTTCTCCTCCAGGTCCAGATCTACATCAAGCAGGATATAACACTTTGAAAACGTTTTGAAAATGGTATATGGAATGTGTCCTGGGCCTGAACAGTTGTCAAAACCGTTATAAACCATTATAAAGTAATAGTGTAGATTCTACCCAGGTAGCATATGATTCACACACTGTTCATTTCTTTATTTTCTAATTTTAATATGCTAGGTCATTTCTTATGTCTCTGACTAGCTATCCTAAAATGGCTTTATATGGGGGGGGGGGGGAATAGAAGCCAGGGAGTATACAATTTACTAAAGATACACCTCTACATCTCCAGATACCTCCACAGGAATTGGAGGAGGAGGAATGGCAGCCTCCTCAGGCGGCTCAGACTGCAAGGCGCCTCCATTGTTTGTCAACATGTGCCTGCTCCTCAAATCTTTTGCGCTCCAACCACTAGTGACAGAGGTGTTGCAACTTTAACCATATTTTAAAACACTGGGGGCAGATCTACACCAAGCAGGATATAATACCATGAAAGCGGTTTGAAAGCAGTATATGGAACGTGTCCTGGGCCCCAACATTGTCAGTGTACTTCAATGGCATTATAAAGCTGTAGTGTAGATCCTGCCCAGGGTAGTACATGGAGCGCTGATTGATAGGAAACTGAAGCTTCTTCATTCCTTCTCCCTTTATACATTGTGCTGTGTATGCATGTTTGCATTTATTTATTTACTTACTTATTCTAAACAGATGGCAGGTGGAGCTGTTACCTGTGGCCTACTACTCTCTTAGGACCAAATTCTTAGGAACCATTCATGCATTCAGCAGTTGAGTGAATAGGTCTTTTGTTTTCATTTTTTAAAAGTAATCAGCAAGCATGGTGGAGGGGAGATCTCAATTGGGTCCCTGGCAGGGAGAGACAAGGAGGGCTTTAAGCCATTGCCCCCCCCCCCCCCGTCTTCCAGATCTAGGTTGTGGGAGGTGCCTGGTATTTACTTTTTAAAAAGAAAAAGTAGGGTGACCACTTGTGAATCTCCAAAAAAGAGGACATGCCTCACTATAGAAAGGGCAAAAGGGGTCAGTGATTTGCAAAATGAAAATGGATAGATGCAAATTTAGAAATAATTAATTTAAATAGGAATATAGCTCTTTTCACAATGGTCTAGAAGTTTGTGACCAGGCGGCTTGTGTACTTGGTTCTCACTCTGCTTTTCAGGTGCTGCTGATGGGCAATTTCAAGGCCTGGCTCTCTTCCTTGGGTCCTTATCGTTAAACTGCATTGGACTGACAGGTCCTTCAAATAGAGGGCACCTTCAAAATAAAGGACAGTCCTTTGGCGGCCCTTCAAATACAGGACTGTCTCCTGTTAAAAAAAAAAAGGGGGGGGGAGACACATGGCCACCCTAGCTAACATGGTCTTGCAAAATTCCAGCTATACTAACAGAAGTGGGGTTGGAAGCAGAGCAATGGATCTGAATGGGTTGAAGGCAAAGAAATGGTTGTCAGTGAAAGGCTCTGACTGTATACACTGCATTTTAGGGCCAGGCCCCTGAGATAAATGTAGAACCCCAGAAAAGATGCCATTCCCAACCTGTATGTTCATGGCCATTGCCATCTAACTGAATTGTGGGGGTAGACAGGCAGAGAAAAGCTTAGAGTATACAGGTGCTTCACACCTGCAAAGCAAGGCCACCCTTGCTTGAGCTAATTCTCCTTCTGTTGGGCAGCCTTTGCCCAGCTCCACCTGAAAAAGGGACAGAGATGGCACCAGCCAAGCAAAAGGTACACGTTGGCCTAATTTCTGGTCCACAAAAGATGGCAAGGATCTTGGGTTGGGGAATGCGGACACTGATCCCACCGTCTCCTGCATGCTAAGCAGGTGCTCTCCCATTTGAGTTAATTCCCCTCCAAACACTGATCCCCAAGATACTGAGTTGAGGGTTATTCAAGGGAGAAGGCCTTGGCTGATAAGGGGAAAGCTGGGGGATCATGCTATTACAATGCTTTTTCAAATGATTTCTTATCCAACCATTTCCTGGTGTGTGTGGGGGAACCTCCAACCAGAGGTTTTCATTTGCTTGCACCTCTGTGCAATTGCATTTGCCAGAAAAATGTCATGGTATAGACTTGGTGATTGTTGATTGCTAAATTAGAGGAGATGCATCATCAAAAAGAGGACACCAGCTTGTATTTGCAAAAGAAGGAAGGGCTCCTGCAGCTTCAACTATTGTGATGAAGAGAGAATTTCACCAAGTGCTGCTTGCATACAAATGACACCTGCTGAATTCCCCCTTTTTATACAACTGTTAAAGATACAGGAGCCCTGCCCTCCTTTCCATATGGTCACCCTATACCTGGTATCAAAAGCCTTGTGGGGACCTCCCATTAGATCAGCAAAAATGGTGGGCAGCGCTTCAATCTAGCCATCACTCCTGTTACTTCTCAACTACAACACGAACGGTCGACTACTTTTGCCCTTTCCCCAACTGGGTTCAGTTCCCAGACAAAGCCTGTAGGTGTGGTGGAGGGATATCTTTAAACAGATGCCACTACCTGAGCTACTAAAGCGGCCTTCCCCAGCTGGGGCCCCTCCATATATATTGGATGACAACTCCCATATTGCCCAGGAAGCATGGACAATGGGAGTTGCAGTCCAACACGTTTGGAAAGTTCCAGTTTGAGGAAGGCTGTACTAAAGTTCTGGTGGGTGTGGGAGCGCCATCCATCTTCAGGGCCTCTCCTGTCTCAGGACCAGAGTGGCTACTCTTAGGGCATGTCTACACCATATGGTGTAGGGGGAGGGAGGTGGGATGATCCCGTACTTACCTGCTTCCGGGATCATCCCAGGGTGTCTACACGCGGCATGCGACATCTGGGGAGGAAGAGAACATCACACGCCATTTTGTTTTGTTTTTTTAATCGAAAAAGAATGCAGGAGCACTCAATCGCAAAGGTAGGGGTGTGTGTGTGTGTGTTTGTGTGTGTGTGTATGTGTGTGTGTATGTGTGTGTATGTATATATATATATTCTCATTCCCCACCCCACCCCTGATGGGCATGAAGCTCCTGAGGAGCTCCATGCTCCATGCCCAGTTCCCAGTTCCTCACGGTTACTCACGAGGAGCTGGTACAAAACCGGGACAGATGGCCGCATGTCCTGCAGTCTTGAGATCATCTCGAGACTGCGGGAAAAGTTGGGATTAAAGTGTAGGGCGATATCCCGGGGAAAAGGAGGGATCATTCCGGGACAATCCCCAGGATATCACCACGTCTAGACATGCCGTTAGAAACAGGCAGAGGTATGGGTGGGTAACAGGCTGGCATTTCTGTAGCGTCATGGTTGTGACATTTGCCACATGCACAAAAGGCCTCTGGATGAATACCTGATAGAGATATTCCCTTTCTAACATCTGCTTGCCACTGCTTGATCCCAAACAAAGCCTACCATAAAAGAAAAGTGGTAGGGCAAAAAGCCAAGGAAAGAAAAATCCCCTGAATCTTTTCATTGCAAAGCAGTAGCTTCAATTTTGTCCATTTTGCATACATTTCAAAGATCAGCGCAATTGATGTGTACATTTGGGGAAATAAGCATGAAAATAGGCACACACTGTCATACAAAAAGAAAAAAAATCAGATTGAAATCAATGGCTACTAGCCCTCATGGCTATGTAAACCACCCAGAGAGTTTCGGCTATTGGGCGGTATAAAAATGCAGCAAATAAATAAATATTACTTCCAGTGTCAGAGACTGTATGCCTGGGTACACCAGTTGTTGAAGAACATGGGCAAGAGGTGATGTTGCACTCATGTCTTCCTTGTGGGTCTCCCATCAACAGCTGGTTGGTCAGTCTGTGAGCAGAATGTTGGATTCTTTGGACCCTTGGTCTGATCCAGCAGGGGTCTTCTTAATCTGATACGTACATAGGATGGAACATGCTTCAAGGTGGAATTTGGAGAACTTTGATGCCCTTGAGTTTGGCTTGTATGCACATCTATACCTGCACTGATATACATTTTGCATTTCTCTAATGATATAGGCATTATTATAAACGAACAAGCTCCCAATTTGCCACAGCCTGAAAGACTAAACTGGGCTGCCAAAGCCTGCAAGCAACTCCTTGGTAGTTTGCAGAAGCACCACATGGTGTTCCTTGAGCCTGCTTAAATTGCTAATAAACACTCTCATCAAGGGATGGGAAATTTAATGCATTGTGATTTTGTATTTTTTATGAAGTGGCTGTTCTGTGTAAAGACTGATACCATGCAATTCTGGAACTCTTCATTTAAAAACAGGAGTGCTTAACTTGCCCATGTTTTCCAAGGCTGATCAAATCCCCTGGAGTTTGCACAAACTGTGAAAGGCAAGGCAAAATATAAAGAGATGTGTGATGGAAAGTTTAAACATATATATTTTGATCAAAATGAAACTCTCATCTGGACCACAAAGCTTGGTACTCAGCTGGTAAATCTTCTGAAAGCAGAAATTTCAGCATCTTGCTAGATGCCCTTCACCATGAGAGCCTTGAAAAGCCACCAGCAGTACATCGCTCTTACATTTATTTATTATTTCTTACACTTACAACGGCATCCCAGTGCAAGGACCAGAGGGCCGACTATTCATTATACTATGTCAAACTTTGACATACCTTGAATTCCACTTAGTATGTGTTTAGGAACTGTCAATCAATAGTAAGGGTGGAAAATTCTGAATTATACTGATGGAATAAAAGTTCTGGAGGCCCTTCAGTCAACCATCATTTTCAGCCAAACCATTCCATTGAAGAATGATCTTTCTGGGTGATAGGAAACTTGCACAAGCCAGATGTCAAACTTCTTTAAAGAAAGATTTTCTGGATTCTGCAATTAGAAAGCCTTGTCTCAAAGGAACTGAAGGAAGATCTAGAATAATTACCATTGCTGCAAGTTGTAAGAGGGAATTCTGTGTGTCTATTCATGAGTAGAGGACGCAAAAAGAAATCTCTCTTGCAATGAAATGCTATTTCCCCTGTTCACCTGCAGCCAATTTAGGAATATAAAACCAAGGCCTTAGCTAGACCTACCTGATAATCCAGGATGGGGGAGGGAAGATCTCGCATTGCAATTAACACGAGATCCCTCCTCCGTTTACATGTGAGGTGCAACAACCTCAGGAAGAGAGGCGTCGCGCCCACCATTTTTTATTTTTAAAGGAGAAGCAGCACACGAACACTCGTGTACTTAAGGTTAGTCTTTTTTAAAAAATTAACTTAATTTCCCCACTCTCCTCAACCTACCCCCAATGGGTGCAGTGCTCCTCAGGAGCACAGCTCCCGGCTCCATGCGAGGAATTGCACAAAGCTGGGTCAAACCGTGGCAACGGGCCACATGTTCTCAGTCTCGGGCTCAGCCCAAGTCCATGGAAAAAACGGGCCCAGAGGGGAGGGCTCTACCCTGGGGCAAGGGAGGGATGATCCCTCCCTGATCCTGGGGTTTGCCTCGTGATAAAGCCTGGTCTAGCTAAGGCCGTAGGTGAGAAGCCACCTTAGGGCTTACATCTCTGCCATTATTGCATCTTTACAAGTTTAGCAGTGGAGCTTTTTTGAGCAGTGAAAAGGCTGCTCTCTGTAACTCCCAGAAGCCCCCACCAGCATAGTTAATGGTCAAGGATTATTTCTTTCTTTCTTTCTTTCTTTCTTTCTTTATTCAAGCTGCTTCTATACTGATGGACATTCCAGGATTTCCAAGCACTTTACATAAAACACATACTATACAATATAAAAAACAATATAAAAACAATGTTAAACAATAAATACTCAGGAGCACGGCTCCTGGCTCCATGCAAGGAATTGCACAAAGCTGGGTCAAACCGTGGCAACGGGCCGCATGTTCTGCGGTCTCGGGCTCAGCCCGAGACCACGGAAAAAGCGGGCCCAAAGTAGAGTGCTCTATCCCGGGGCAAGGGAGGGATGATCCCTCCCTGATCCCAGGATCCCCTGTGCATCATGTGGACGCACAGGGATGATCCCGGGGTTCGCCCCGTGATAAAGCCTGGTCTAGCTAAGGCCCAAGATGAGTCTTCCTTGTTTTTCAAACAGTTTGAAACAGAGATGGTATCGGTAAGCTTTTTCAAAATTTACGCAGAGAAAGAGGAGTGGGTGAGATAAGAGGATATTAACAATTCATGAAAATGTTTTTTGTAGAGGAATGTGATAATGGGACTATAAAGGTTTTACATTAATAAAATGGTTTATCTTCATCACCAACGGAGTTGATTGCATAACTTTGATATGTTTGTAAGCAGTTTTTACTAATGGAAGTCCTTCATAATAACATTTTTGTGAGTTCTTTGTATATACTAAAATGTGGATGCAAAAATAATGTATATTTGATATAATATTTTTAAATGGTTATGGGTTATCACTGGTAGGAACTTTGGATGCAGTTGTGAAAACTAATTGTTGTGACTTCATGTGCGTGTGTGCGTGTGTGCGCATGTGTAGTATGGTTTTAAAACGTTTAATGTTTTACAGTGAAATGTAGTGGAAGTTTTTAAGCTGTGCATGGCTGCATTGGATGAGGGCCAATAAACTGAGGCTTAGTCCAGATATGACCAAAGTACTGTCAGTGGATGGTTCATCTGTCCAGATAGGTGGTGTTCAACCTGATCTGGAAGGGGTTGTACTCCCCCAGAACAGTGGTCTTCAACTGGTGTGTCATGACCCAAAAGTCAGTCAAAGATCAGTCCAGTTGGGTTGCAGCAAAACTGTGGCTGCCATGTTAGGCAATTGTGAAAGTGAGTCCCATGTTGAAGATTGGGAATCTGAGATGGGAATCTGAGATGGTTACCCTCCTCCAGGGCCAAAATAAATCAATCACTATACAGGTTGCCAAGTTTCTGAATCTGGCCATTCTCAGCAGACCACATATGATTGCATGAATTTTCCTCCTATGTTCTGTTCAAGATCTAACGTTAACACATGTCCCATCCTTGCTCTGATCTTACTCCCTTTTACCCTTGATTTTATGTATTAAAATGTATTACTAATGATATGTTTTATATGCTTAGGTTATCTTATTGACCTTTTGCTTGGAATAACTGTACCTTTCTTTTTCTGGTCTATTGACTATAAATAAAGGATTGATTGATTGAGATGGGTCTTGGGTGTGGACCATTTGAAGGCCACTGCCCTACAGTATTGCTTAGCCTAGCCTACCTCTCTGGATTGTTGTGAGGATAACAAAAAGGCGGTGGTGGTGGTGGTGGTGGTGAGAAACCATTTGCTGCCCTGGGTTCCTTGGGAGAAGAGCGGGGATATAACTGAAGAAAGAAGGAAAGAAAAGTCTGTGTACTTGTGCAGATCTATGATTGTAATAAAATTTATCTAAGTCTATGCACTTGCATTTGTTAAACTAAACATTTAGCTTCTATCCACTTGTGTGTCTGTGTGTACACAGTACACACACACACACTGTAAGCAGACTCTTGTATAAATCCATGATGGCTGAACCTAGATTTATTCATGCAGCTAGAAACTCATAAATAATTGCTTGTAGGCTTCCCAGGGTTCGAAATGCCAACAGGAGGCAGATGATACACCAGTCCACATTATTGCAATTGAGAATGTGTTGCTGCTTCATCTCGGGTTGCTGACTCCAGAGTATTCAGAGGCTATCAATTGCGTCTCTCTCATCCAGCGTTAATCTCCAGCAACTGGGAGATGACAACGCCAAGCCTTTGTCCATTTTAGGGGAGCAACAGAACTTCACTGCCGACATCAGTGAGTCAGGGGACATCGGGAGGAATCTTGCGTAAAGCAGCTGCCCTCAGGAACTCGGGAAAAGGCATCATTTTTGAGCGGAGGTGGTGGTATTTCATCTGCAGACTGAAAAGCAGCAGACACTGATGGCACTGAGGAGGTTGGAGGAATAAAGACTAGAAGCCACTCCATGGGTAAGTAATGGTGCATGGTTTCAAGAACAGGCTCTTCTTTTGTCACTTAAGGTCAGCTTCTGAAAGTTGAAATGTTACACAGAGGTAACTGAAAAGACATGCTGAAGTTATATCTAAATAATGATAATGGGGAGGTGAGGGGGCATCTTCACTGTCATACCATTTGGAAAAATGAGCTTTTTTTATGGTGTTTTAAAGAACGGCATCGTTTGCACTGATGGGTTCCTTGCTCTCCAACAATCGGTCTTGATCGCACACACGTGTGTATTTAGAACAAGGAATATTTGCCAAGGGAGTTGTGCTTAATTAGGATGCTCCTAATTTAAAAGCAAAGAATGGTGCAGACTTTCATGATGACTACTGTTTGATTATTTTTGGCTGTAGCTTTAGTTATGTCATAATTGTTTGTATTAAATTCTCTTTAGAGGGATGGTTTAGGGCAAAACTGTATGGGACATGGAGCATCCAGGCATGTATCTCCTGGCATATTTTTCTTTGCCTATAAATAGTTGAAGACCTGGAGAAGGGAGTTAACACTGCCTCAACATTTCCCCAAATTTAAATTGGCCTTTCCTCTAAAGATGCATTAGAAGAAGGTGGGTGGATACAGGTACTTGTGTTGCATCTGTCTTTTCCCTCCCCCATGGCTAAAAGCACCACCAGTGGGCAATTTGAAAAAGTATGGAGAGGGGGAGGGAAGAGTCAGTTCAAACTCCCTTCTCCTCATTGCCATGGCCTCTGTCCAAATAATCCCCCCTTCCCCTTACCTGTTTTTAAGCAAAGAAAAAACTGTCACAAGAGTTGACCCATGGATATTCCGTATCATGTTTAGTTTGGCTCTTTGATTGGAATCCTAGATCTCAGCTAGACCTACCTGTTATTGCATGACAGAGGGGTGAAGATCTTGCGATATTTTTATCGTGAGATCTTCCCCTCTGTTTACACACTGTGCACAACGACCTTGAAGGGAGAGGACGTTGTGCCCGCCATTTTCTTTTTTTAAAGAAAACAGAAGTGTGCTCAAAAGTTTTTTTTAAAAAATAATAATTTCCCCACTCCCCACCCCCACCCCTGATGGGCGCAGAGCTCCTGAGGAGCTCTGCAGCTCATGAGTGGGTCCTGGCTCCTCACGAGTAACTGCAAGGAGCCTGGACAAACTGTGATGCCTGGCCACATGTTCCATGGTCTCAGGATCAGCCTGGGACCGCAGAAAAACTGGGCTCAAAGGGTAGGGTGAGATCCCAGGGAAAGGGAGGGATCATCCCTCCCTGATCCCAGGATCCCCTGTGTGTCATGTGAACACACAGGGATGATCCCGGGGATCGCCCCGGGATATCGCCCCATCTAGCTATGGCCTTAGACAGATTTAGGGCCAAATTAGACTTGCCTGTTATTCATAAGTTAGCAATCATATCTGGGTTGTTGTTTTTGAAATGGATTTGAATAAAACTCATATTCTTTCAGAGGCCAGGTGAAGACCTTTTTATTCTCTCAGTATTTTAACAGTCTAAAAATTTAATTTTAATTTGGCTGTTTTCAATTTGTACTTTAAATTTGTATTTCTGCACTGCTGCTGATTTTATCGTGGTTGTGCTTTTATATTGTATTTTATATCATGTTTTTATACTATATATATATATATATATATATATATATATATATATATATATACTTTGAATGGTTTTAATTTTTGTGAAGTGCCCAGGAAGCTTCAGCTATTGGGTAGTATAAAAAATATGCAATGAATAAATAAATAAATAAAATGTGGATAGGGAGACATTTTTCTACTTCTCTCAAGATACTAGAACCCAGCGTCATCCTATGAAGCTGATTGGTGGGAGATTCAGGATAAATAAAAGAAAGTACTTCTTCGCACAGTGCGTAGTGTGAACGCATAATGGAACTCACTACCACAAGATGTAGTGATGGCCACCAGTTTAGATGGCTTTAAAAGATGGTTTTATTCCTGGAGGTGAAGGCTATCAAGGGCTACTAGTTCTGATGATTATGTTCTACCTTCAATATCAGAGGCAGTATGCCTTTGTACAGCAGTTGCTGGGGAACATGGGTAGGAAGATGCTGTTGCACTATGTCCTGTTGGTGCGTTTCTGGTCCGCAGCTAATTGGCCATTGTGTGAACAGAATGCTGGACAAGGTGGACTCTTGGTCTGATTCAGCAGGGCTCTTATGTTCTTAAATAAAGAAGTGTCCTTGAAATAGAAGGGTGTAGTCTTTAAACTAGGACACACGGCCACCCCAGGAGGGCAGGAGGCTTTAATCCTTTGGCTCCACTGTGTTTCTAATCTGGATTGTCTTCCTCCTAGAGCTACTATTTACCATAACAGGGAAGCTGTCATTCCCTGGATAATCCAGATCAGGACCACAGTGGAAGCAAAGGTTTAAATCCCCTCCTCCCCCACATTACGGTCTTTGGCCACCATACTGATGCTCTTATTTGATTAAAAATAAAACAATCACGCTGTTTCACAAATAACATCACACCTGGTTTGGCCCTTACTAGGAACCCTGTAGCATTGAACATAGGGTAGGTGGGGTGGGGTTAGTTCTGAGTATGTGTTTGGATTGCACTGTTAGTTCACGTTTGAGTGCAGCTTAACCAACCCCAAGGAAAGAAAATGGAAAAGGCTTATAGTATCTAATGTTATATGGAGGGGGTGGGAATCTGATAAAGGTTGAATACTGGTTGAAAAGAGCCACAATTATTGCTGCATTGTGTGTAAAATGGTATTCAGCACTGATTTTTGCTACTTCAGAGATGTATTAACTCCCTGGCTGCTACCTGTGTCTTTGATTTGAATCCTCACTCCTGATGAGTTCATAGAATTTTAATAGTCCAAACAGTTACATTAAGGGACAGCCTAGCCACAGGGATCCATGCACTGGTAACTTCATGATTAGAGGACTCTAATGTGCTCTATGCAGGGCCGCCTTTGTGCATACAGCTCATTACAGTGGTCTAATGTACTGTGGTTCAGAAGCTGCAGCTAGAGCAGAATGCTGCAGCTAGAGTGTTCACTGGGTCACCCAGCTATGTTCACCTACGAGCTATCTTAAAAGAACTGCACTGGTTTCCTATTAGGTACTGAAGCATGTTCAAGGTTATGTTGCTCCCAAGTTGTTTAGGGACATATACAACTTGGGAGCAGGCTATCTAACAGACCCGCTTCCCTTATATATAGCCAGCAGACCTTTAAAGATTGTCAGAGTCGGCCTTACTGGTGATTCTGAAACCAACAGAATGTTGCAGAGTAATACTTTGACAGCGGGCCTTCTTGGTAGTGGCACCCATCCTCTGGAAAACTCTCCCCTGTGCACTTCAGGATGCAGAAAATGTGCATGTTTCAATTGCCTCCTGAAAATGCACTTTCCCCTAGCTTGTAATTAATCACACTGCTCCATCTTACTGCTTCTTGTATTGCTCCGTACTATTATTGTAATTGTAATTCTTTTAAATAATCTATTTAAAATGTGATTTTAATATTTATATATGAACTGCTTAGGAATTTTATTATGTTAAGCAGTATAGAAGTATCACAAATAAATACATTTTAAAAATGGTTACCCATAAAGCTATGGAGACAAAAACCACACCTGTGTTTCAGGACAAGCCTTGTCAACTAATAATTCTTTCAGTCCCATTGTAGCGTTGTTCCCATTTGCAGGGTAAAGCTTCATTACAAATTCGATGCAGTTTGAAACCGGTTTTAAATGTCCAAAAGAATCATGGAAACAATAGCTTTGTGAAGGTAGGGAGAATTCTCTCCCCCTCTTCCCCCCCCCCCTCCAATCAGGATATTCGAATTGAGATGCTTTCCAACTGTACCAATAGCTGGGCAACTGAACAAATTATCCATGGCTGCAGAATCCTGACTGCAGAAATTTTTAATAGGAGGCTGAATGTTTGCGTCAATGCTTGTGTGAATGGTGCACCTAAATCCAGGGAATCCTGCTGTTCCAGACTAGATAATTATCTGTTCTGATACTATACACCGCTTGATGACTCTCCGCTGAATATGCAAACTCACTTCTCATTGGAAAGGGTTGTGCAGTGATTGATATGAAACCTCCAAATCTGCTCCAGAGGGTTGGGGGACTTTGAAAGATGGCAACATTTTTCACTGCACCAGCATTGCATCTGCATTTAATTTCTGCACTTTCAAAATGCGATGGCAGTCTGTAGCTCTGTGGATAGGAGTGACGAAGTTAAATCCCTTGAATGCATCATGAATGATTCTGAGTACCAATGCTTTCTCCATCTTGGGAACAACACAATTGTTCTTCCTGGTGTGAAATGAAAGCTGCACATTTACCGACAATGTTCATTAAATTCCAATATTAATTAACCTAGAAGCTAGATGGAGGGAAGTGGGAAATGACTAATTGCACTGGCTAATTGAAAACGGAACACACTTTGAATCATTGTGCTGTGTTTTGTAGTTATCAAAAAAGGAACACATTACTAACAACTGATGTGGTTCGATGCATAACAAAAAAAAGGTAACTTTTTTACACTTCTCATGCTAAAGCTGAAACAAGCCAGGTGACCTTGGTTTATTTCCTGGTTTGTTAACTGACATTAAGCCAGAGTTCCCCACTTAATGGTGAATTCTGGCTTACTACCTCCAGGATCTTTGCCTGGCCATTGTCTGTGTATGTTCTGTCTCTTTAGATGATGCTATTGCCATGTATAACCAAATATTGTTATGCTGATAATGTGGCTCTACAATGCTGCTCAGTTCTTGATGAGATGAATAAAAGAAGATTCTTGGAGAATAGTTTGGTTTGAAAATAAGGCACTGTTGTTGATTGATGGCTTGTTAAGTGGACTGGAGAGAACGTACAAGTGATGGAATGGAAACTTCTTGGATTTTTGGGCAGGCTTTGGAAATAAAGAGGAAGAAAGAAAAAATATATCCATGAAGGATAATGTTGAAGTTTTGGAAAATTGATGTCTGGTTCCATCATGCTAGGCAGATTCAGAACTTTGGTTATATATTTTTTTTCCAGTCAATAGTTCCTCTCCTAGCATTTGAAGAAGTAGGCAACAGCCTGTGAAAGCTTATGATTAATGTTTATGAATGTTTTATTGATCATTTTAAAGTTATTGTATTTTGGATTTATATAAGATACTATGACTTTGAATTACCTTGGAGGGGGATTGTTATGAACTAAAAGACAGGTTTAAATTTAAATAAATTTTAAGATATTGCAAAGCTCTCGTTTGACTTTAGAATCCTGGCTAACAGTGCAATCTTATGCATGTTTACTCAGAAGTAAGTCTAATGGGATTTACTCCCAGGTCCATGTATATAGGACTGCAGCCTAAATATCTGTATAGCACATTATGGTTTTTGGATTTTTTCCCCTTGTGGTTTCAAACAGATGTAGACTTATATCATTCTTAATTTCCCCAGAACATAGTATCTCTGCTATTTCTGTGCAATTCTATCCAGAGTTTCCACCTATATTTATCTGAAAGGAAGTAGCATCCAGCAAATCATTACCACAGAGCAAGCAGTTGCTCCTATGGGAGAGAGCCCTGTCAATCTGCAAGAAACGTAGGAGAAGTAGAGATTTGTAGACACTAAAGGCAAATTTTGAGGTAGGGAGAATAAAACCTGTTAGCTTTTATGCAATAGTTATCTATAGCTGTGAGAGAATATGAAGCTGTGTTGCCTGGTTTGCCTAGCACAAACACAGGGCTGGGTCATTCTCTTGTGAGTACAATTGTGTAGAGAACAAAAACGTCTATTCCTTTGAGACTTTACAGTATGCACAACATAATGTCCAGGCCATTTTGTCTCCCATCATAAGTATGGTATCATACAGGGGTGTCTTCAGAAAATGCCTCCCCATGTAGCGTGCCACAAAAATGTAGGTGGGCACCACTGTTTGACAATATAGATTACTATGAATCTGTACACTGTAATTGCATCTATTTACCAGGGACACCCTCTGTTTTCTGCTATCAACCTGTCCATGATAGGACAGGTCTTCACCAAGCACGATAGAATGCTATGAAAGTGGTTTGAAAACAGTATATGGAATGTGTCCTGGGCCCCAACAGTAGTCAGTGCACTTCAATACCATTATAAATAGGGGTGTGCATGGACCCCCCGCTCCGCCCCGCGGGCCGATCCGAAAATTTCAGATCGGCCCGCTCTGCGCCGCTCTGCCTATACTCCGCTCCTCTTCGCCACGGAGCTCTGGCTCCGAATTGGAGCTCCGCAGTGGAGGGGAGTGGCGCCAGGTAAGGCCGGGAGAGGAGGGCGGGGGGGGGTTACCGGGCCCTGCCACCATTGCCGCCCGTGCGGCGACGGCGGCAGAGCCCGGTAAGGGACCAAGGGAGAGGGGGGCCTTACCTGCCTCCGTCCGTGGTCCGTCGGCGTCTTCAATTGAGTCTGCGGTTCAACCAGGAATTCTGGGCCGCAAGCGGCCCAGACTTCCTGGTTGAACTGCGGCCTCAATTGAAGACGCCGACGGAGGCAGGTAAGGGAGAGGAGGGCGGGGGGGGGTTTACCGGGCCCTGCCGCTGTCGCCGCAATGGCGACAGCGACAGCGGCAGGGCCCGGTAAACCCCACTTACCTTTCCGGCTGAGCTCTGGATCGAGGCGAAGGATCCGCCTTCACCTCGATCCTCTTCGCCACGCTCCGCCGGCCCCCCAATCCTCTTTGCCTCCGCCTTAAGGGCAGGCGAAGCCCACCGCTCCGCTCCTGCTTCTCCAGTCCGATTAGAAGCGGAGCACATCCCTAATTATAAAGCAGTAGTATAGATCCTGCCATTGTCTCAGTTTTGTCCCTATTTTTGTTGTTTGCAGAAGCCTTGTTAAAATGTTCAGTGCATGTTTTGACATTTAGGTCCCTCTCCAAGATCACCAGAAATTAAATATTGGAGTGGAGAATGGGCACATGAACACTAAAGCACCATGCAGTGTACAGTCTGTCATTAGACAGAGTACAACTGCTAAAGTATTTTTTTTAACCATGATAACATATCACAGGGCAATTGTGTTTTCCTTGTTTAACTTTAACCACGGGAACAATATCTTGGGTTTAAATCAGTGGAGGATAGGCTATTTCAGAGTAAACAAATACAGCCACATTCCCCATCTTGGTGCCCTTCAGATGTATTGGGCTACACATCTGGAGGGCACCACGTGGCTTGTTGAGGATGGTAAGGGTTGTAGTCCAACACATCTGAAGGACACCAAGTTGGGGATTGCTGAAATACAGCATAGTCTTTTCCCACGTCCTGTCAAAATCTGAGGCACATAGTCAGTGGACATGAGAAAGGGCCTTCTAAGTGGCTGCAACCAGGCCATGGAATTCCTTCCCCAGGGTGGCCAGCAAGTGGAGAACTTCCTATTTAAGCAGGCCTTCAACCTATCGAGGTGATGTGTTTTTTGCTGTGCTTTCTCTCTCTCAATTGACTGCTGTTTTAGTTCATACTTACTTTGATCTGTGCTCAGTTTTACCCCTTGCATGTGTGTTTTAAAAATATAGTTCCGTTGGTTTTTTGTCATATTTTTGCTAGCTGCCTTGATAGGTGAACACTTACACATTTGCCCCCCAAAAGAATGCGCCTCCCAAAAAATGCCAAAAGAAGGTACAGATTTGCGCAACATTTTTACATGCAGAAATTTGGAAATATTATATTATATTATATTATATTATTTATTTATTTATTGCATTTCTATACTGCCCAATACCCAAAGCTCTTTGGGCGGTTTACAAAATTAAGACAATTCAAAACAAAACAACAGTATAAAACCATAATATAAAATACAATATAAAAGCACAATACAAATTTAAAACAGCAAGGTTAAAATTAATTTATAGACTGTTAAAATACTGGGAGAATAAAAAGGTCTTCTTCTGTAAATAGAAATACAGTGACCCATGTACATTCTTAGTCTACTGCCCAGGTGCTCATTGCTGATGAGGAAGTATAAGGCCCCTGGTCTACCTTCTTCTTATGGTTCTTTATTTTTACATTGGACTCAGACTGGACAGCCCTTCCAACAGAGGACTGTCCACTGTAAAGTAGGACACACATTACATCTTGGTCATCTTATAATTGAAAAGGTGAAGCATAAATGTAAGTGATACAAAAATAGCAGCTGGAGAAAAGACTTCGGCAATGTGTAATAGTAGGGATGAGATTCAAAATGTTGGACAGGACAGCACCAAAGGGTAGCAAGCGGCCCAGGGCCCCAAGACCAGTGGAAGACCACCCGCTCTAGCACTTTGCACAGGGCATCCAAGGAGTTCAGATGCAGCCAAAGACAGTTCTTTATTTGTATATCCTGCCTCTTCCAGCTTTGGGGGGGCGGGGGCAATGAGGGTAACATGCCCAAGGCCCCAAAGGTTCTGGTGCCAGCATGGCACTATGTAGTGGTAGGTGGGAGGGTGGGTCCTGTCCCTCATTGTTAAAATCCAGCCTCAAGAGATTCCAGTGAGCTCCTAGTGCAGCACATTTGCTTATGTATTTATTACATTTCTATACTGCGCAGTAGCCAAAGCTCTCTGGGCTATTCACAAAATTACAGTTACTTCTGCACCTGCTCTTGATTATTCTCAAAACGTTCTTATGCTGCTTTCTGTTTTCTCATACATATATTTATAAAGCAGTTATAGTTAGGGTTACCTTTTAGAAAAGATCTGGTCTACTATTTAATAGACCACAGGGGAACTTTGCAATAAATTTTCAGCATTTGCCCCCTTTTGATTATATCTTATCCAATCCATTTACAGCTACTGAATGTATTCAGTAGGCCCAGCAGCAAGCCTGCTTATTAGCTACAGCTTTAGATAAAGCACAGTGGAAACTCCGTGGTGGTTTAACCGACAAGGACCTTACAATCCAGTTTTCTTTTGTATTTACTTGTTATTACAACTGTAGAATGGAAGAAGGAGCTAACTTTTTTAAGTTGGTAGGTCTGTAGGAGAAATGCCTGTTGGGAATTAATTGTGCAGTAGTTCCATTCTAAACAACAACAGGATCTGAAGACAGCCTTTATGTGACAAGCCTTTTTAACAAACAAATTGGATGTTCTTCTTGGCTTTGAGATTACCATTAAAATTGCCCCTTCTAGAACAGATGGTTATTTTGTGGTTTTTAATTGCTTTATTTCCTTCAAGAGTGGTTAAAGGTGTGTGTATGTGATAGAATGGATTTGTAGACTAGACCCACGTAGGACTGCCGAAAAATACATGGGAAACACCCAATGGCTCCTTTCTAAATTCCAGTTCCTATTGGTGAAACTTGGAACTATAGGGAGGGGAGAGGAAATGGCCAACCTTCCCAAATGCAAGGCAACCCATATTATGGGGACACATTCGCTGGTCTTTTTATAAATCTGATTGGTTTACCCAAGGCAGTGACTGCTGATATAGTGATTACAAAACAAATAAGCAACATTTAAAAGAAAATCCTTTATAAGACTAGGCCAGATCTACACCAAGCAGGGTAAAACACTTTGAAAACATTTTAAAAACTGTATATGGAGTGTGTCCTGGGCCCCAACAGTTGTCAAAACTATTATAAACCATTTTAAAGCAGTAGTATAGATCCTGCCCTGATCTGTATGGCAGTAACTTATTAACCATATCACTGGCAAATGACATTGGAATCACATAATCTCCAGATTCTTGTCAGAGGAATACTACACGTTTCTTGCACAACATGTAGTTTCTGATACTGGAGTGAAAATATGCAATTTCCATGTAATCTGGTAGCTGTTGTACCTCAATTTTGGAACCATTCCATTTGCACATTCTAGAGATGAAATCAAACTACTGTGAGAAATACATGTAGATCCTAATAACTCTTTTCTTTGTTTGCAGAACTTTGGTTTTAAATCCTCCTAATTTGAACTTTTGCATATTTCAAGTTAGAGATGCTATTGGGAATTAAGGAACTATTTGTGGTGTGTGTGTGTGTGTGTGTGTGTGTGTGTAATCAAGCCTGTCTACCCCAATTCTGTAGAATTTTGAATTTGACAAGTCATTAGCTAACATTATTGCCTTAATTCATCAGCAAGAATTAGAGTTTGAAAGTGATAACCAAAGCCCATTTTTAAGAGTGTTCAATATATTTGAAAGGCCAAATTCTAAAAACCTTCCTTAATTTCAAAGTTGTGCATTCTCTTACTGCTTACAAAACACAGCTGCCCATTTTAAAGATTCCATATATCTGTGTTTGTAAATGTAACTTCTAATTATTATAGTTATTATAATGTATTGAACTTCAGAATTGTGCAATGAAGTATCTGAACCAGCAACTGCTACTCCAATATTCAAACAGGTATATTCTGAGGATACAAAATGGTACACCGTTAGCACCTGTTAGTGGGAAAGTTGGTGCCTTTAAGGAAATGGAATCATTCTGGTTTGTTAAAACCCAAATAAATTTGTGGCCAAAGAAAACCACAGCCTGTGTTTTTAGTTCTACTTATTTTCCATTTTGACTAAAACATTAATAACTCTTAACATATACAGTGGCTAACCGCAGTCTTCACCCTATGACCTTCTCTGGCAAAGTAAGAGCCAAAATCTAGCAGGGCTTTGGCCTAGTTTCTCCAGGCTCACTGCAGCAGTGGGGAAGACAGCTGAATAAACAGGGTTAGTGTTTATGGTGTCTGCTGTCTGAGACTAGTTTTCACAATGTAGAGGTTTTATTGTGTGTTTGCAAAATGAAACTACTGTATCTTATTATTGTGGAGGAGGATAAGATACTACTTATCCAAGTTACAGAGCTTTCATTTATGCTAGGAGTGCAAGTGGATCAAAGACTCTCTAGTCAGGAATCTGTCTTTGAAAAGGGCCTTTAATTTCAGAATGGATTTATCATGAAGAGAAAGCCATGGCAAGCAGGAACATCTATTCTTTAATGCAAGATTTGTGATGGTTTATCATCTGGTAATGAAGCTAATCAGGTTGTAAGAAAAGAAATCCAAGGACACGTTTGAGCTCTCCTCAAACTCCCTGTGTTTAAAATTAAAAGTAAATAAATGGAATTATGTCTAGGGTTCCCAAGTTCTCAAGGTTCTTACAGAGGAGGTGATGCCTGGCAGGTTAGAAATAAGAAACCAATGGGGGAAGGGCTTGGCTAAAACCCTGGAGCCAGGCAATCTGACATACGTTTGATCGATATTTTGCAATAGAATCCATAGGTCTGCCAATACAACCCAGCAATGTCTATCTGGTAACAAATAAATAAATGAATCCCAATTGACTTCAGTTACATTTGAAGCATTGCGTTTGAGAATGTTAGCTACTGCTTGAAGAACATAATTAGAGCCATGCTGGATCAGACCCAGGGTCCATCTAGTCCAGCACTCTGTTCACACAGTGGCCAACCATCTGTCAACCAGGGACCCACAAGCAGGACATGGTGCAACAGCACCCTTCCACCCATGTTCCCCAGCAACTGGTGTGCATAGGCTTACTGCCTCTACTACTGGAGGTAGCACATAGCCTTTAGGACTAGTTGCCGTTGATAGCCTTCTCCACCAGGAATTTGTCCACACTCCTATTAAAGCCATCCAAATTAGCGGCCATCACTACATCTTGTGATAGTGAATTTTGACCTGAGCTGAGCTGAAACAACAGTGTTGGTGCCTGCTTGACCTCCAGGGGCAGGGAGTTCCACAGAGTTCCATTTTGACTTGTATGATCCACTGCTGAGTCACTAAGGTCAACAGTAGGGTGACCATATTTGGGAAACCAAAAAAGAGGACACCTAGTGTGTGTGTGGGGAAGCAGCTTTCTGAGTCCTGCAGAAAGTACGTTATTCCCCCGCCACCTTAAAGAACCCGATTGGAGTGGAGGAGGGGAAAGGATTTCATTCTGTACCACCACCATCCACTCCAATTGGGGCCTTTTCTATAATGTCCACGAATGACCCACTTTCCCCTTTAAGACCTCAATTGGAGCTCGGGGTGGGGGAATGATGTGCCTCAAGAAAGCATGTCATTCCCTCCTGCCATGCTAATGGCAGCCTTAAAGGGGAAGGTGTGTCATTCCAGGACATTATTGAAAATTATAGAAAATCCCCCCTGACACCATGGAAAGAACAAAAACCAGGACAAATCCGGGGAAATCCTGACAGTTGGTCACCCTAGTCAACAGCAGAGGCAGACCAACATGTCCCACCCTCATCGAAAGCATGATTATTGAGAACATGAGGGGTTTTTTTTTTAATGTTCATTGAAAACTTTTAACTTCCACAGATTTATGAGTATATATAATGTTGCCACATACCAGCTTAGGGCATTTGTCCATCCAGCCCAGTACTCGTCTATTCTGACTGGCAGAACCTGTCTCGATTTGTCAAGCAGAGAAGTAAATCCCACCATCTGCTGTTCTGTTGTTTAGAAAAACTAAGGACTGAACCTGGGATTATCTACATGCAACACATGTGCTGTAGTACTGAGCTGTGGTCCCTTCCTGGACACTTCTGATGAGTTGAGGGGATGTGACAGGCAGTGGTAGAGCACTTGCTTTGCATGCAGGAGGTCTTAAGTTCGATCCCTGATATCTCCAGTTAGGGCTCGTAAAATTCTTCAGAGCTGCTGCCAGTCAGTGTCAAAAATACTGGGCTCAATGGACCCATGTTGTGACTCAGTAAAAGGCAGCTTCCTGTGTTCCTAGTTGTGCCCTACACATTTTGAGCTGCCACACCACAAAGATTGCTTGAAAACGCCGTCATTAGTCCATGATAACCTTCAATGGTTAAAAAGTTGAAACGATACAAGTGGTTTTTCTTGCATTTATATGTAATCATAACAAGAAATAAGTGGCTAAATGATTTTGTCTAACCATTTTTTTTTAAAAAAATAATCACCCAGTAATTGTTGCATGATTAACATGAAATAGTTTTTGAGGATGCAATTAAATGCATTAACAATAGCAAGATGTTAAGTGTTCTCTTAACAGTAACTACCATTTTGGTGACCCCCTCTGTAAAATGTAATGACACAGCCGTTGGTGGTGATTGCTCCTTTCTCATTATTAGGAAACCTTTGTGTTTCCACCTCCAGTGGTGTCTTCAAGGTATATGAAACATCTTGTGTTCTCACTGTTGTGTTCTTCTCACTGATTAAATATTGTTGTGTTCTCACTGATCGGCAAAATTAGAAATAACGAGAAATGTCAGGGATTGCAAGTGGAAAGTCTGTGGCTAACTCCCAATTAAAGTTCGTCAAAACTCTTAGAGTTGGCTC
The DNA here is from genome assembly GCF_023053635.1 of Elgaria multicarinata webbii. Lineage (NCBI taxonomy): Eukaryota > Metazoa > Chordata > Lepidosauria > Squamata > Anguidae > Elgaria > Elgaria multicarinata. The sequence continues at coordinate 34,938,284 of NC_086173.1, forward strand.
TGAAAAACTTGGCGAACATCAGGATGTTGTTCTGAGGATGTATTAAGAATATTCCAGATGCGGCAAAAACATTGCATATATAGACATAGAACTTTGGGGGTTGTGGGAGGGGATACAGTTGAGTGTATGGCTTGTACACAGATGTTTCATTCTGAGGGGGGGGAGGGAATGAGAGAGCAAGAGATCAATGTGGGCACATTATGTTCTCCCTCCATGTTTCCTCTATGACAGACACAAGCAACTGGTTAAATGCAATTCTCCCCCTTCTCTAACATGACTATTGCTATCAGGTAAAGTAGGTGTCTGGCTACCAAGGTACCTATTGGATAGAACCTGTGACATCACTGATAAGGAGACAGATTTTTTTTCACCCAGTCATGCATGCACAAATTTGGGTATTGATTTGAAATGTTTATTGTTTTTTCAGGGTTTTGTTTTGGTTTTTTTACTCCTTTCCAGGCTAAGAGTTTCTTTCCTGGACCGCATAAGAGATCATTCAGCCTTTTAAAAGAAGAAAAACTAGCAAACCGGAGCGAGGCTGTGCTGAATCAGGGATGCTGAACTACTATCAGCTCAAGGGTTGAGAATTCTACTTCAGAGAAGCTTTCAGGGGCCAGATTCCAGTGGTGGGCAGGATTGAAGGATAAAGGGGATGGAGCCAAAATACCCCAAATGCCAGCATATTTGAGCTTAAATCTCTTCCTGCCAGTATCTAAGTCTAAGGAGATGTATTTCAAGCTTTCAGAAATGTGGGAAAAACCAGGAAACCACCTAATGAAGGAAACGGGTTGGCACATGGAGAAGGGGCGTGGCCACCTGGGCAGTTGGGTTAGAGTAGTGTGACTTGAGCAAATTGGAGAGAAGCAGTGATTCAATCAAGAATCCATGAGATTGACACAGTAATTCAAGGAAAGCCACTTTCATGTAATCTCTTTCCCCTCCTCAACTTCGTTTTGCCGATTCTTCAGCTTGTTCACTTGGAACAAATTCCATTGCACTCCATGGGGCTCACTTCTCATTACACATGTACATGCATGCACTCTCCCCACATGTGAAATACAGAATAGGACACCTTTGAAAACGTTGGGTCTACTTTCAAATAAAGCATCTTATGGTTTCTGCAAAACATTCCAATATATTTTGCAAAAACGATGAGGAATCGAACCAGCCCATTTTGATGTGATTGAAATAGCTTCAAAATGCTAAGTGGCATTTGGAGTCAGCTCTAGAATCAGCAGTGATCAGGATGAGGCCTGAAGCCTCTTGCATCTGGCTTGTAAGTTCTTGTTTGCAGACAGGCACAGCTCCAGACCCTTACTGACTTTTCATTGCTGGGCACCATGCACTTATAGAAATGTCCAAGTTTCCTCCAGAACATTCTTCAGCCAGTGATTAAGAAGGGTCGTAGTTCAATGGCAGGGCACATTTTTTTTGCATGCAGAACATCCCAGGATCGATCCCCAGCACCACAAGTTAAGGCTGGAAAAGACCCTGGAGAGCTGCTGCCAGTCAATATCAGACTCCACATAAAGAAGTTTGCTATGTTGTTAAGCAGTTAATTCAGAGCGACATTTGAATAGAAAGTGCAACTTTAGTGCTTGGGATTTCTACAGTTCAAAAAATGGATGTCTTCTTCTTCTTCTTCTTCTTCTTCTTCTCCTTCTTCTTCTTCTTCTTCTTCTTCTTCTTCTTCATTATTTATTTAAAGTATTTCCATCAGTTGTGGGTGAATCCAGATCTAGGCATGTGCAACCAGGCTGACAGAAGTGGACAGCAGGCCCTACAGCCCCCCCCCCCAAATGCTGCACAGAGGGTCGGGGGACCATGTTAAATCAGATTGAGCTGTGGTACTGGGGAGGAAGGGGGATCCCCCCAAATCAGGCAGAAGCACCTTCTGTGAGGGTGCCCTTCCATCCATATAATGCAGATCCTAGATCCAGCTCTTGCTTCCATGTGGATTTTAAAACAATAGAATAATAAACTACGAAAGCAGAAGAAGCTAAAATCGAAGGCAAAGCATAAATAGTTCACAACATTATAATAGACAGCAGATAGAAATAATAAAGCAATTTCATATTCTGTCTCATGAAAACCTCAGATTTAATCAGGTGCTTAAAAGATAGCAGAGTAGTAGGCACCAGATTAATATGTTTGAGAAGGGTACTTCATGACTGGGTCCCACCACAGAAAAGCCCTTGTCTCTGGTGAACACCCACATAATCTGAAACTGGGGCATCCACCACAGGGCCTCTTCAGATAGCCTCGGCGAATGGGGTAGGTTTGTCGGGATGAAAAAAATCACCTTTTAAATGCATTGTAAAGATTAACAAGTCAAACCTAAGTACACAGCATACTAGTGTATCGTAGAAAGTGTCCTTTCAAAAGAAATGACTTTACTCCACAGGCCACTAAATCCACACAACCAGACTTTGTATCCTTCATTCAGTGAAAACTCTCCCGGGAGAAAAGAGTGAAAAATGTGCTTTCCTTCCATTGTTCTTGTCCTCTCACTCATCTGCCTGTTCCTACATGCTCTGCAGATTTTGCGTCATGTACCATTTTTTTAATGGAGTTATTCCTAGTTTTGATTTGTTTTTTTAGCCTATGTGTGAAGTTTTGCTGCCATGCCAATTTTTAACCAAAAAATATGATGGATCACAATTTTGCATTCATACATAAAAGTACATCTGGGGTTAACTGCTGATCACAGCTCCATTATGCTATATCAAAAAAGGAGATGCCGTAAGCAAGATGCACCAAGGCTGTGGTTATGTAGAACTCTCTTGTGCTCTTGAGGGAATCGGACTGGATGCACAGTAGCTGTGGTGGGGTGGTAGGTGATAGTGGCACAGTTATAGAGAATAACGAAAGAAGAATTTGACATTCAACTCTTCTTTCTTTGATAAGACTCTGGCATGTGGTTTGGCTGCCTTATGTGAGTTATCTGTTCAGAGAGAAGCTCTCTCAGTTTGCGTGCCCTTGGCCCTCTATCCATTGTTGCTTCAGGCGGGGGGGGGGGCACTGAACATGTACGGGCAGATCTCCAGATGCTTTAGACTGCAACTCCCAGAAGCCCCTGCCAACATGACCAATGGTCAGGAATGCTGGGAGTTGAGATTCAAAATATCTGGAGATCCACTTTCTGCCACTCCTGATCTAGAAGAGGGTCCAATTTGAAAAGATGGCCCAATTTGATCCCCTGCAAGCCATGCTTTACTTAATTGGAAATTCTGCTCTCTGCTTTTAGAACATGCATTGCATGAAGTGGACTGTCACTGTGTTTGCTGATTAATGATGAAAATGTGTTCTGCACATCCTCGCGGGCTTTCCCCCTCTTCAGTATTCCTTCATATGTTGCAAAGTGGAGAAGAGGCAATGGCTGGGTTCATATAACACGCTAAACCATTATGGTTTATTTTCCGGCGAACCCATGATGGGTTCATGTGTCATTTGTGGGATGTTTCAGCCACCCACAATCAGTTAATCCACCCAAACACCTCATTTTGAGAACCCACACTCTGCAGAAGGGGCATATTGGACTGTTTGCATAATCTATGATACATAGTGCTTAGCAGCCCATCATGGCTTAGCGTTACATGTGAACCCAGCCATTGAGAACTGATAGGAATGAGTTCATAAGCCATTACTTAAATTAAGTCACGGCATCCCTTCATTCCAACATGGAAGTGTTTTCTATGTTACTTTAAAAATATATTAAAAATACCACTTTCCTAGAGTTAAGTGGCCCAAAGATGCCACATTATTAGATATGCATCTACAAGAGCAGGACATTATTTCTGTAGGTGGATTTTATCTCAAGAGAATTGGAACACTCGGTCACAGCTATCCACAAATGTAGCAGTGAAGAAAGTGTTTCTCCACTCACAGCTAGGGTACCACAAGTCCAACCCTGCTTTGGTAGCCAAACAAAACTGCAAACAAAACAACAGAGATGATGAGCTCTGGGTGAGGGGGAGAGGAAGGAAAGCTTATGGGTCCTTTAAAAAAGATTCCAAAATCTGGGGAAAAACTTACCTCTAGTGCTGGAAAAGGGACACACTGGTTTAATTCAAGTTACACTGCAGACTATGGTTAAGGAAGAAGCTGCTATCTGAACTGAACAAATATATGGCTGTATCTAGTCCCACAGAGCAGACCGATTGAAATGAATGGGGCAAGTTAGGCTAACATTTGATATCCATCCCATATATATATAAACTAACATTGGATATACAACCTGCTGGATACACCATAACTTGCAATTGGCCAACTTGCCATGGTGGTGTTTTTTTTAAACAGCAGCAGCAGCAGCAACAACAACAAATCTACACTAAGCAGGATATTTTTGTTGTTTATTCGTTCAGTCGCTTCCGACTCTTCGTGACTTCACGGACCAGCCCACGCCAGAGCTTTCTGTCGGCTGTCACCACCCCCAGCTCCCCCAAGGTCAAGTCTGTCACCTCCAGAATATCATCCATCCATCTTGCCCTTTGTCGGCCCCTCTTCCTTTTGCCTTCCACTTTCCCTAGCATCAGCCTCTTCTCCAGGGTATCCTGTCTTCTCATTATGTGGCCAAAGTACTTCACGCTTTGAAAATGTTATATGAAATGTGTCCTGGGCCCCAAAAGTTGTCAAGGCCATTATAAACCGTTATAAAGCAGTAGTGTAGATTCTGCCTAAAAGACTAATCTGGGCCCAAGCAGTTGCTGAGTCATAAATTTTACTGGATGACGTAATTACAATCCCTCAGCCTAATCTACTCCACAAGGTTGTTGTGTGGATAAAATAGGGAGACCCTGTATTCTGTTGAATTCCTTAGACGACATCTCTGATGCATATATAATATAATCCAGCTGAGTAACATACTAGTTCAGTATTTTATTCGGTTCAGTTATAAAAATGAACAAGGTTCCAATAAAATATCTTTCCCGAGAAGAAGCAGAGTCATTTTTGAAGTGCTTAAAACTGCCAGCATTTTTTTTAATAAAAGGAATAATAATAAATTAGTCAACCGAATATCCCATTTAGTGCCTTGAGTGTTTTTGCTATTAAATGTGGAATAGAAAAATAATTGTGTTTTGGAGCTGTTTTATTTGAAGAATTTTTCCGGAGGTGAGCTCTTGGTTAATAATGTTTAACATTTCTTGAAGGCGCCTTTTGAATCTTCAGTAAAGCGGCGAGGTTTACCACAGATCATAGGCTCCTGTCTTCTGAAGTGGCTTTTTAATGCAATTATCCAACTGGGAATATAATGGGCAAAATCATATATTCCTTTTAACTCACTTTTAGATTTCTGTGGTGGTTGGCAAGGAGAGCTGAATTCTTCTCGATCTATTCTTTTATTAAAGAATGCAAGAATATCACAGTAAAATGCAACGCATAGGAAATGCAACTGATCCCCTGATGAGGTGCACATCTTGAGAAGGGATTAAGAAATACTTTATAAGTAACATATCCCTGGGCTTTAGAGTTCCAAAAGGGGGCGCTCTTGCTCTCTATCAAATGGCTATAGACTTCTAGTCAAAAATACAAAGTACAGTGCCATACTATTGCTTAGTAAAAGTTTTCTTTATGCTGCTTATAATGGTAATAACACATCAATTTAGCAACAAAAGGCCCCTATCCGTATTATGCTATGGTGTTTTAGAAAACATAACATGGGAAGAATTTATGCTTGTTTCCAGCGAAAGCAAAGAACTCAAAAGTCAAGAGGAAAATTATAGTGGAGTGGTATAAAATAAGCCAGGGTGGACAGCCTTTTTGGCTCTGAGTGTGATATGCAGTGATCAGTTGAGGGGACACACACAGACACAATATTAAAATGGGGGAGAAATTTATTTGGTTCACATTTTAATGCAAATGTACTAATTTTGTACTTTTTAACCTACAGTATGTATGAACTGAAATGCAGGTATTGTTTGCAATTTGCACTTCTCTGAATTTTGCAATAGAGTTTTCCAATAAAACACACACACACTGCATATATTGGAGGAGTATGCACACAAACAATTATATCTTAGGCCAACAATGTATACAAATGTGTATACTGGGAGAAATGCATACAAATTTTAAATGTGATTTAAAAACAAAATCCAACACACTCTCAAACTGATGAGGTGACGGGACAAACATAACTAGAGATTAGAAAAATGAGACACTGAGACAAATTGAAATGGACAGATTTGTGCATTCATAAAAACAGATGCATACACACACTCCCCACCCTACACACGTGTGTGTGCACACACATTCACATATCAGCACAAAAGGATCAAACTTCCCCTCTTTGCCCATTAGTATCATGTTATGAAATTGTTGAGTTGGGTAGATTAAAGCCTCTCCTTTGATCCAGATTGCTGGGGGAGCAGCAAAGTTAAAGCCTCCCCTCCCCCATGACCCTGAGCCAGAATTGGATCACCCAGGATCCAAGAAGCATCAGGATCCTTTGCATCAGGATTGCCAAGAAGCTAGCAAGGCTAAAGTCTCTCCCCTGCAACAATCCTGAGTTGGATCAATGTATGAAGAAACCACTCTCTGCATGAGGATTGCTGGGAGGGAGGCAATTTAAAATTTCTAGTGATCCAGAGACAGATTCTGGGATGCAGGTGAGGTTAAAGCCCCCTCTCAATCCCCCACCCAGTGGAGGCTGTTAGCTCTGCTTTTGGTAGGGCTGTGAATCCATTTGGGGTTTCAGTCAGAATCAGCTAGAACTCTAAAGAAGCTATCCAAGATGCTGAGCCTATTTGGGGGATAGGGTTCCGCACCTTTAGAGTTTTGGCTGGTTCTGACTCCAACGCAGAATGGATTCGAAGCCCCACCGAAATTGGAATCATCAGTGTCTGCTGCCCCACCCCCACAATTGCAAGGTGGCTGTTCTCTACTGCTCTTAGCTGCAGGGGGAACAGTGGTCTGTTCCACACCCAGTGGATGGCTGAATATTGGGCACAGCATCCTTGGGCCCCACAAGATATGCCGAGAACAGCCAAGGACCACATACAGCTGAGAGCCTGCTTGTATGCAAAATAAGCAAACAAAGCCCTATGAAGAGAGACTGAAAGAACTGGGCATGTTTAGCCTGGAGAAGAGAAGATTGAGGGGAGACATGATAGCACTCTTCAAATACTTAAAAGGTTGTCACACAGAGGAGGGCCAGGATCTCTTCTCGATCCTCCCAGAGTGCAGGACACGGAATAACGGGCTCAAGTTAAAGGAAGCCAGATTCCAGCTGGACATCAGGAAAAACTTCCTGACTGTTAGAGCAGTACGACAATGGAATCAGTTGCCTGGTGAGGTTGTGGGCTCTCCCACACTAGAGGCCTTCAAGAGGCAGCTGGACAACCATCTGTCAGGGATGCTTTAGGGTGGATTCCTGCATTGAGCAGGGGGTTGGACTCGATGGCCCCTTCCAACTCTGCTATTCTATGATTCTATGTGTGTCATGGGACGTCTGATCATGAAAACATCAAAACCCAAATGTTTTTACTATTTGGGGACTTCTTACCCATGGTACCATTCCCACCGGCTCAGTTAGAAATCAATTCCATTCCTTGCGGTCCCATCTCCTTCATTTGTAATTAACTATATTAAATGAGTCATGAACTGGATCTCCCAAAGCAGTTCCTTTTGAAAGTACCGTGTAATCATTTTGGGAGAGGGAGCCTTTCTGTCTCAAAAAAACCCCAATGATTGTGATGCAACTGTATTGCTATTTAATGGAAGTTGAAAAGAAAACAAGAAAACGTGATGGATAGAATTGGGTAGCTGCAAAGAAAATCTGGATAGGTAGAAAAATGAAATGGGTTGGTATGAAGAAGTCCAATTAGCAGGAAAAATACTAAGGAATTCAAAGAAAAAAGGATAAGAAAACTCCTGGCGTTAGATTGAATCGACAAAATGAAAAACAAAAGTTATAAAAAATATTAGCTGATAGGGATTCCAGGTAAAAGAGAAGGTGGAAATGGAGATTCATCTCCAAAAGTAGCAAGAGAGGAAGCATGGGTGATATACACCTCCTTCCACTATACTTTCTGGCCTAATTTGAAGGGATGAAAATGTACACACACACACACACACACACACACACACACACACACACACACACACACACACACACACAGAGGAGATGGGTGTTCTCCCTGTGCAGGAACAGAACGTGCATTTGTCCCAAGTGGGTGTCGCAATAGGGAATATTTTCTTAGTCCTCTTTGGTAGAACATCCAGGACAGTCTGAGACCTCCTCAATGAGGAAAACTTTCCTTTCCTTATCCTTTCTCTTACAAAGGAAATATGCTTTGTTTCAACTCCTGTAACTACCAGGGAAAAGGAATCTCAGGCCATAGCTAGACGGGGCTTTATCCCAGGGCGATCCACGGGACTGTCCCTGTGCATCCACATGATGCAAAGGGGATCCCGGGATCAGGGAGGGATGATCCCTCCCTTGCCCTGGGATCTCACCCTACACTTTAGGCCCACTTCTTCCACGGTCTTGGGATGATCCCGAGACTGCGGAAAGTGTGGCCCACCATCACAGCTTGTCCCAGCTCCTCGTGACCCACGCACAGGGGTGGGGCAGGGGAGCAGGAATTTTTTTTAAAAAAAAAACTTACGTTTTGCGCATGAGCGCTCATGCGCTGCTTCCTCTTTAAGAAAAAACAAAATGACAGCCGCGATGACCTCTCCATCTGAGGTCATTGTGTGCCACGTGTAAACAGAGGGGGAGATCTCGCAATAAAAATATCGTGAGATCTCACCCCTCTGTCACCCTAGACTGGTAGGTCTAGCTGAGGCCACAGATTATTAAGCTTCCTCAAGGCTCAGTCTCTCAACTCATGGCTGTGATGCACTTGTTTGCCCCAGGGACAGGTACTGTTCCCCGCTCCCCTGCTGCCACAATTTACCCAGGACAGAGATCAGATTTCTAGAAGTCAAGCGAGGCTGAACCAAAATGATATTTGAAGTGCTATTCTTCCATTGAGGTCTCCAAATTGTTATTCCACAAATTGGTTAGCCTAGTTAAGCTTGGGTTCATAAACCCAAGAGAGCTTTCGCTATTTAATGCATTTCTATACTGCTCAGAGAACTTTGACAATTTGGTGATATAGAAATGTAATAAATTAATAAAACAATGAAGGGCAGCAGTCAGATCACAAAATGAAGACTGAAAAGAAAAGTTACTTTTCTAAGAACAGTAGTAACAGATGCAAGTCATCATTCACAGACAGTACCTGAGCAAAGGTAGAAATAAGGGCCTAGATCAAATACATCTGTCTACCCCTGATCTATTACAGGCAGTGAAGTTGATGGAATTGACAAAGCTTATGAGTTCAGACTCTTTGTCCCCAAGAGTAAGAGAATCCATTTCATAGCTCTCCTTTTCTGTTCTCTCCTCACGAAGGAAACCCCTGTGGATATAGTATATATATATATATCCTTTTATCAGCTGGTTTTTGTTTGTAGAACCTCCTAAAAAGTTCTTCCTGGATTTCCATTGAATTCTTGAATATTCTGTCACAGGAAAAACCTGGTTGCAGCCAGCAATGATGATGTGCTACTGACATCTCCAACATCAACTGTCTGCAAAGGCTTCACCTCTGTGGACCTCTTTCCGCACCAACAGAGGCTTTCCTCCTCACTAGTGTGATTCATTCTCAGGACCTCTAACAAGGGCACTGAGAGACTAGAAACTCCTAAGGGATTTAGGGATGGATAGGTCTGTCTATTTTGGGTCCATGTCAATTTTGTATCTGTTCAATCAATAAGTGTGTTCCATTTCATTGCCTGCATTTTTAAAAGAAATTACACACAGACACAAAAAAATGGATTTAAATTGTATGTATTCCCTCCTCCAAAATATGCATTTTTGTATAGATCATACCCTTAAAATGTGCAATTTCATCATCAACTTTATTATGATCACCAACCAGACTTTACACATACAAAAAGTAAGGAGAAATTACATACAGATTTGAAAAATATGCAACAAAATCAATTCTGGAGAGACCTTATTCTCATAGCATTCGGACAGAATTCAGCAAAAGCCTTGTTTGTGTCTCTATCCTCTGTGGCCCTGAAGCAATGAAGGAGTGCATTAATTTGTAATCTGGTGTCAAGCAATAATTTCTCTCTAATCTCTCTATAAAAAGAGCAATGGAGTAGATTGTAGATAACCAATTTAACTCCATTGCTTCCATATGGGTATAAGCGATCAGGAAAACTGATTTTCTGAAAACTCCCCTGTAACAGAGAAGATGACAGGACATTAAATCTTGCCAGAATGTGCAATTTTGTATACATATTTCCCCTGAAATTGCATTTTTCTATGCCTTTTTTTGAGCCAAGAACTGCATTGCAAAATTTGAGGTGGTGATCGTCCTGGAAGGGCAAAAAATGCAGACCAAATGAAATTCTCCAGCATCCCAAGAGGGTTGGGCTTTGCAAATTCCTCTATGAAATGACCTGACCTACAACTGTTGGACTAGTACGCAGATCTGCACCCAGCAATTCACTGGAGTTTGCACTTCTTTGAAAGTTGCAATGCAAGTCTCAGCAATTTTAATGTATCAAAATATTCATTTAAATCCATCGTTTGAAAGAAAACATACATTTAAGTAGGGGTGTGCACGGACCCCCCGCTCCGCTTCTCTTCCAGATCCGCGACTTGCGGATCGGCCCGCTCCGCCCCGCCCCCGCTCCGCCCATGTCTGCTCCGCTCCTCCGTTTCCCCCCCCATAGGCTTGCATTAAGCTAAAAAAGTATACAACTTTTTTTCTGTGAAAGTTAGAAACCTCAAGTTTGGCACCATGACACCTCATGGAGGTATACACACACACGCCAAGACTCAAGGCAATCCCATCATCCCCTGATTTTGGGGGAATTTATGAAAATCGGGCACCCCATTCACACCCCTTTCGATAGCTCCGTCAAATTGCACGTTAAAAATCTCAAACTCACCACCATGATAGCTTATCCAGGGATGCACACGCACGCCCAGACTCAAGGCAGTCCCATCATCCCCTGATTTTTGGGGAATTTATGAAAATCCAACACCCCATTCACACCCCTTTCGATAGCTCCGTCAATTTGCACGTTAAAAATCTCAAACTCACCACCATGAAAGCTTATCCAGGGATGCACATGCACACCAAAACTTAAGGCAGTCCCATCATCCCCTGATTTTGGGGGAATTTATGAAAATCCAATACCCCATTCACACCCCTTTCGATAGCTCCGTCAATTTGCACGTTAAAAATCTCAAACTTGCCACCATGATAGCTTATCCAGGGATGCACACGCACGCCAAGACTCAAGGCAGTCCCATCATCCCCTGAATTTTGGGGAATTTATGAAAATCCAACACCCCATTCACACCCCTTTCGATAGCTCTGTCAATTTGCACGTTAAAAATCTCAAACTCGCCACCATGATAGCTTATCCAGGGATACACACGCACGCCCAGACTCAAGGCAGTCCCATCATCCCCTGTTTTTTGGCGGGGCTTAAACCTGCAGACAGCTCAATGGGGCCATTTCAAAGGAAATCCCAACATGCCATGAATTGGGGAGTAGAGATCATCCTAAATGAATCTTCTTCCACACTTGAAAAATGGATTTGGAACTTCCAAAACTCTAAGTGAGTGCAGGAAGGACTTCTCCCCTGAGTCAAAGCCAGACACACACAACATCCCTGCGAGGCGGGCAGGGGAGGAGAGAGGGAAGGCAGGCAGGCAGCTGACATTTCTGGGGGCATAAGGAAGTGAGCCAAGGATAAGCCAGTAATGCATATAAAATGGAATAAATAAATAAATAAACAAAGGAGGGGTGGAATTAAAAGCAGCAGTGTTGCTGAATAAACAACAAGAAGAATTTTTTTAAAAAGGCTATATCTGTCTTTTACCAGCAATAGGGAGACGTGCCCAGGGGAGGGGGAAACAGCAGCTGCCAATTTGACTGGTCCTAGTGAACAGTCTTTTAAGAAGCAACGCTGTAAGTTCAACTCATGAAAGCCATTGCTCCACCACGAAAGCTCTAAGGAGTAAATCTCTCACTTCAACTCATGATAGGCATTGCTCCACCACGAGAGCTCTACTAAGGAGTAAAGCTCTCACTTCAACTCATGATAGGCATTGCTCCACCGGGTTACTCTCTTTGGAGGGCTCTGATGGCCCTCCAAGTACAGGAGAGAGTGGGGGCACGTCCACATGGCATGCCCTAGGGGAGCTCATCCCCTTGCACCACATGTATTCAGTTGTTCCCCAAAGTTAGGGTGCGTAGCACTGCTGTGTGTTTCCTATCTGTTAGTATGATTTCAGGTTGTGTTAGTGCATTTGGTGGAGCTACTGTTTTAAAAAAACACTGGGAAAACTCCGTTCGGAGTAGAAAGAGAAGTTTCCCAGAATCCCAAGTTACCCGTTTTGCCTATCCCCTCCTCCAACTTTGGGATCATGTGATCATGACCGGGAGTTGACTCTGCCCCTCAGCAATCGAAACAGGTAACCTTTTTCCCGCCTTTACCCTACTTTTTTAAAAATTCTAGCACGCGAATCGCACCACGCAGAGAGCTGAGAGTAGGCTCAAAATGACTCCCATCCATGACTCTCTAAGCACAAGAATTTTCAGAAAGATAGCTTCGAAAACAACACAGATATCCCCCTTTCTTTTCCGCAATGCAATCCTATGGGCAAAATGTTTCAAGATGGCGATCGGACCGGACCGCGGAAAGAGGAGCGCTCCGAAAATGGCAGCTTCTCTTCACCTTGCTTCTAGGGGTCCGCGGTCCGCTTCTACTCTGCCTCTGGGCAAGGCGGAGCAGGCCAATTCGCTCCTGCTTCTGCGTTTCTAATCGGAGCGGAGCACATGCCTACATTTAAGTACATATTAAAATAGTATTTTTTACAAAACAAAACAAAACACTGTTATTAAAAATACATTCATTCTATCCTTTATCATTCATTATTATTATATCCATTATTATATTTTTATACCTCCCCATAGCCAAAGCTCTCTGGGCGATTCAAAATTCAAGACTGCTGTTCACAATTAAATTGGATAATCTTTATCAGGTCAATTCATTAGCACAATTAATAATATTGTTTGTAGGATGGCAAGGCATTTGGCCACAAGCTGTAATGCACATCTCCGCACTTCAATTAAAATTCAAAGTATAGGAGAGGAGGTGGGAATCACTCATAGTTCCTCTACCACCACTTCTGTGGAACAGCTCTTCCTGGCCCTTGTAGTAATTCTAACAAAGTTCTGATGTAAAATTCTATCAAGACAGAACTAATATGCTGCCTTCAATCCAGGTGCCAAGGTTCTCATAAGGGACCAAGAGATTTTGGTTAAGTTATATGATATTGGATTTGGGGTGGGTGGGGATGAATTCAATAAACAATATGGCAAAGATCTTCTTTTTGACCAAGCTCAAATCCTACATCTTTTCTGGTCAATCCCTAATAACTAAAAGTATGCATGACAAGTTGAAGTTGTCTCGGTTTCATAATCTTAGCAGGGCTTGATGGATGGAGAAACATACACACTTCTTTTACTATTACAGATTTAAAGCATTTAGATATCACTCTTCATCTAGTATTTCAGAGTGGTGTACAACTAGCTGTATCACAATACAAATGCAATAATAAAAGAATGGATAAAAAAATTCCTTAAAATTTTTAAGGATTGTGAACCGCCCAGAGAGCTCCGGCTATTGGGCAGTATAGAAATGTAATAAATAAATAAATCAACTAAAATTACAAGGATACGTTTGCCTGGCGCAGAAAAGATTGCAATGTAGGTGCCAATTGCGTCTTTTTAGAGAGAGCATTTCATACCTGTGGGTCCATTGCTGAGAAAGCTTGTCCTGCTGTTGTTAAAGAGCATACCTCCGATAAAGGAGGCACCCAGAGAAGGGCCTCAGCAGGCATCCTTAAAGCCATTTACGGAGTGAAGTAAACCAATTTAGCAGTACCAGTTAAAATTCTGGCATGTCTATGCCATCTTCAAGGCTAACCCTATGTATAGGGCATTACAGCAATCCAATTAAGAGGTTACCTGATGGATCATTATAAGACTATCCCTGTCCAAAATTGGCCACAGTTGGTGAACAAGCCTAAAGCTGGTAAAAGATGTGCTATGGCACTAAGGCATCTGAATAAAGCCAGATCTAGGAACACGCCCCCAAGATGTGAACCTGTTCTTTCAGAGGGAGTGCAAACAGGTTGGACACTATTTCCCTAGACCCAAGAGCCATAGACCGGACCCACAGTGCTTCTATCTCCACAGTGCCACTCTCTCAACAGAGGTTATCCATCAACCAAGGCTGTTTCAGTACCAGAAATGAAAGCATATTAAAATAGATCTAGATTAAGGATAGGCAACCTGGTTTGGATTACAGTTCCCATCAGCACCAGCCAGCTTGCCAATTGGTTATGGGTTTTGTAGTCCAAACGATCAGGAGAGCACCAGATTGCCTACTGCTGGTCTAGATAATCTCTTCCTTCCAAGAGTGCTGGGAGTTGGACCCTCACCACTTTCTTGAGCATCTTCCCCTCAAAAGGAGACGTTTGTGAATGACAAATATTTTTTATAATATTCTGGGTCCAGAAAGGTGTCTTTTCTTTAAAGGAAGCGCTCCAAAATTGCCTTCTCCATAGTGGGTGGGACAATTTCCTCTTGCATGGGGGCATTAATCACCTCCTGGACCCACTAGTAAGATGACCATATGGAAAGGAGAAGATGGGCTGCTGTATCTTTACTAGTTGTGATGAAGAGAGGATTTCAGCAGGTGTCATTTGAATGCCTGCAGCACCTGATGAAATTCCTTCTTCATCACAACTGGAGCCCTGTCCTCCTTTCCATATGGTTACACTACCCACTAGTAAATCCTCTCCAGCTCTTTTAATTAACCAAGGGCTGAATATAGAGGCAGTGGATCAAACTGCTCCAAAGACTTTGTTCTCAGGATGCAATAACTGCAATTGATCCTATACAATCCAGACGAATAGTGCTCTGGCTGCCTCCATAGCAACTGCTTTAACAGCAGTGTCAGGGTCAGAGCAGAAATGAGCAATTTGTTCCCAAAGTGTCTTCCAAACTTGTTATAGCAGCAGCCCAAGGATTCCCTTGTACGGTCAAGTTGTAACAAACTTCCACTCACCCACAACAACTCTGTTCAAAGAGGTAGTGGTAACAGAAATGTAACAAAGTAAGCCAGATAATGATCTCTTACTGGTGTTGAGTCATGTCCTCCACAACCGGGGTAAGAAACCAAATGCAGCCCAAGGGCCAAATCAAGTTCCAGAGAAACTCTTTGGGATAAGGTGATCATATGGAAAGGAGGACAGGGCTCTTGCATCTTTAACAGTTGTATAGAAAAGGGGATTTCAGCAGATGCCATCTGTATGCATGCAGCACCTGGTGAAATCCCTTCTTCATCACAACAGTTAGAGCTGCAGGAGCTATACTATAGTGACCAGATACAAAAGATGGCAGTGGCTCCTGCAGCTCTAACTGTTGTGATGAAGAAGGGATTTCACCAGGTGCTGCATGCATACAGATGGCATCTGCTGAAATCCCCTTTTCTATACAACTGTTAAAGATACAAGAGCCCTGTCCTCCTTTCCATATGGTCACCCTAATCAGGGAGCACATTACAGTGCTGGGTAAGGCTAAAGGCAAAAGGACCAGGGCCAAAAATACAAAGAATACCAGCACATTGTCAGTTAAAGCTCTTACTGTCAGTCACTTGGCCTTAGGAGAGGCATTACAGCCTTTTAGAGTAGGGGGGGGGGATATTTTATTTATTTATTTATTTATTACATTTTTATACCGCCCAATAGCTGAAGCTCTCTGGGCGGTTCACAAAATACACAAAAACTGGGGCCAAAGGACAGGAGTGGGGCCATCTGGGGAACCCTGGATGGCCAGATTGGGACCTCAAGAGGGCTGGATTTTGCCGCAGGGCCTGAGTTCCCCTACCCCTAGCATAGTTCCTTAGTGTCAAGCCCCTGCTGGAGGAATCCTCCTCTAGGAGAAGTTGGAGCTCCCAGAAACAGACAATGCCAAGGAGCCACCCATGTCAAGAGATCTGGGGGAGCATGGGCCCTCAGAGAAGTTCACTGCTAGTCCATCCCTGCAGGAAGAGGGGAGTTCCACCTCTGAGGCAGAGGCTGGGCAACCACCCAGTCCTTAAGAGTGTTGTTGCCTCAAGAGGTAGGCCAATAGGGCTCCTCTGAGAAGGAGTGCTTTATTATAAAAGAGGACTCCTTGGGAGCAAGGCCCCCCTTCTGAGTAAAACTTTTGCCAGAGGGCCTGTAAAGCACTGTAGCTGAGTCCTGGGTGGGGCTCAGAAAGCTCTGGCAATATAAATTTTCAGTTTTAACCTAGCCAGTGCTGCAACAGCACTTTCTTTAGCCTTGCTTCTGGGGCCCTGCCTTGTGATTGATTTTCTGGACTGTGTATGGTAACTTACTCCTTAACTGTGCTTTGATATTTGCTTATATCTGGACCTCACCTGCCTTTGCTTGAAATGGAACTTTTGTGCATGACCTTTTTCCTGCTTTGTTGCCTTACCTTTTGGATTATCCCATGATTTGCTCTAATGCTGAGGCTGATTCAGGACACTTAGCTGGTGGATTTTTAGTACAGGATCACATCCTATGTCACCCACAACTAACTTTAGCTGAATCAATGGTTTGTCTGTTCAAATAAGACATTCTGTCTGGATCCTCTGTGGGTACACATAAACACAGAGACTGTAATGTGTGAACTTGCTGATTGCAGATATGGTCAGAAGCAATTTCCTGTGATTATAATTGCTGGGAAATATGCTACCGTAAATGGAATTGCAACTGGCATGTAGCAACTGGTCTGTCCATACATTTTGTTTGTCCACATGAGCATGGTGTGGACACTCTCCACAGGAAAAAGGAGACCATATAAATTTAACTTCTGTTTTGCAAGAGGAAAAATGGCATTTGCAGATTAGAAAGATATTTTATTTTTATTTTTGATCAGATAAAAAAATCAAGCAATGATATAGAGAGACTCAGGAAATTAATTCTGCTTAGAAAAGGTAGTAACTATGAAGGGATTAGAATAGTAAGTGCAGGATTAATTACAATGGGATCTTTTTGATGTATGCGATAAAAAAAGATCAATATAGCATATTATGTAGAAGACATAAGGCTTGCCCAGCGTATTTTGACATTACGTGGCTGAAACCAACTCATTTATTGATATCAAGTTGAGCTGGCTGTTTTGAGCCAAGACACAGATTGACATATCATTCTGACTCAGCGAGGCCTATTGGACATAGAATGGATCAGTAAATGTGCATGTATGCTGGTGGTGGAACGCATGTGATTTCTCTTTCTGGATTCCTGCACCCAGCGCTAGAAATGATGCGCTTGGCTCCCACTGTTGGGATTGGAACCACATACATGATGCCAAAATGGACAGTTGGCATTTTCAACTTCAACAGCAGAAACCATTTGTTTAGGTGTGGGGTTTGAATTAAGGGCCCCTTCCAGGGTGACCAGATACGAAGGAGGGCAGGGCTCTTGCAGCTTTAACTGTTGTGATGAAGAGGGCATTTCACCATGCATACAAATGACACCTGCTGAAATCCCCTTTTCTACACAACTGTTAAAGTTACATGTGCCCTGTACTCCTTTTCATAGGGTCACCCTAGTAGCATATTGAAAATACAAGGCCCATTTCTTGGCCATTTTGCTTACCTTGAAACTGGCTGTTTTGTTTCAGCTATATTTTGGGGTCAATGCAAAATTCTTTTGGAGGAAAGAACTGGAGTGAACACCCTACTCTGAGGTGCTTTTTTGAATTTTGGGAATACAAAATGGCTGCTACCATTGGAACAACAGCACAGCTGCCCCCTCTGCCACTCACTGGGTGCTGTCATTAGAGTGGACAGCAGTAGAATATATATAAAGGGAAAAAAAACACCATTAGAAAGTGGGCAGAACGTTCCTTCAGAAGCTCATTTTTCCTGAGATGTTCATTTTTAAATACTATTTCACAGAACGGGCAGTACTTGAAGCAGACCTGTTAAAAATATAAAGTCACAGTGTGCTGATTGACGCAAACCTATTTTTAAACCTGAACTACTAGGAAAATGCCTTTAATCTATATAAATAAAAATGAAAAAGACCGTTCGTTACTGTCGTTATCTCTCCAAAAGTTCTTCACCGATTGCTTTGAAATTTTGACACAGCGTTGCGTTCGAATACGCGAGCGTTGTTATGTAACTATGTTCTCTATGGGGTCAAAAGTTTGTCTTAAAATCGAAGAAATAGGCCTCCTCAAAACCAGTCCTGCTGATCATTGTGACATCACCAACCAGTAGGCCAATCCGCTGCCTCTGCCTCCTCCCCTATTTGCATGTACTCTCGCAATTGGCTGAGTGAATATAGATGTCACACCTGTGACAGTTACACGTTCTGAAGAAAGGTAACTGCCAGGAGTTTCCAGTAACCTTCTCACCGTAAAAACATGCTTTTATATCTCCGAAAGTTCTTCACCGATTGCTTTGAAATTTTGACACAGCGTTGCGTTCGAATACGCAAGCGTTGTTATGTAACTATGTTTTCTATGGGGTCAAAGGTTTGTCTTAAAATCGAAGAAATAGGCCTCAAAACCAGTCCTGCTGATCATTGTGACATCAACAACCAGTAGGCCAATCCACTGCCTCATCTCCTATTTGCATGTTCTCTCCTATTTGCTCTTATAGGTCATTGTGACATCGCCAACCAGTAGACCAATCCACTGCCTCTGCCTTCTCTCCTATTTGCATGTTCTCTCCTATTTGCTCTTATAAGTCATTGTGACATCGCCAACCAGTAGGCCAATCCACTGCCTCTGCCTTCTCTCCTATTTGCATGTTCTCTTCTATTTGCTCTTATAAGTCATTGTGATATCGCCAACCAGTAGGCCAATCCACTGCCTCCTCTCCTATTTGCATATTCTCTCACAATTGGCTGAGTGAATATAGATGTCACACCTGTGACAGTTACACGTTCTGAAGAAAGGTAACTGCCAGGAGTTTCCACTAACCTCCTCACCGTAAAAACATCCTTTTTTAAAAACCAAACAATCTGCTTTACTTCATCCAAATAATGCCTCGCAGAAGATCACACTTAGGTTGTCGTACTCGCAGAGCGGAAGCACTGCGACGAGAAATTGCAAATCAGACTGAGGAAGAACGGGCATCAGCAAACGAGAAAAAAAGAAAAAGAATGCCTCAAATACGTGCCAAGGAACCAACCAAGCAACGTTCAGCCAGACTTGAGGATGCACGGTTGCGAGCACAGCAATCGCATTCTACAGCTTCAGATCTGCTTTGTTCTCAACAGAATGAACGCGACAGGCTGAGAGTGGCTGAAAGACGTCAACGAGAAACAGCACATCAGCGTCAAACACGACTCCGTGGTAAACAATCACACGATTACAATCGCCTTGCATTCCGGTACAACCCAGCTGATGATTATAGTTTGAGGTGGCATGTTCTCATCGGCACTATGACTGAAGTGTGTCCTTATTGCAAGGCTCTTAAATTTAATGGAGAAAAAAAAGGAATGTGTTGCGCTGCTGGAAAAATTAAACTGCCTCAACTTGGAGAAACACCAGAGCCATTACAAACTTTGCTTGCCGGATATACCGCAGAATCAAAGCATTTCCTATCTAACATCAGGAAATACAACTCATGCTTCCAAATGACGTCGTTCGGTGCAGAAATCATCACAGCTCCATTTATGCCAACTTTCAAAGTCAAAGGACAAATTTATCATAAAGCCGGCTCCTTCCTTCCGTTTCAAGATAGTCAACATAAATTCCTACAAATGTATTTCATTGGTGATGGCAATGATGAATTGAATGCACGCTGCGGAATTTATACCGGCATAAAAAGGTCCGTCGTTTCAAAACTGCAACAGCTACTTCACGAAAAAAACAATTTAGTACATTTGTTCAAAACAGCAATTGACATGATGCCATCTGATACACACAAGATTGTTATTCATGCTGACAAAACGCCTGCTGGAGAACATGTGCGAAGATTCAATGCTCCAACTATAGACGAAGTGGCATTTGTTATAGTCGGAGATCAATCTTGACAGGACCTTTCAAAGGTGAAGATGTCCTCATTCCTCGCATTCCTATGATTCCAACAGATATGCCATTTCAATTTAAGAGATTGCAATTCCCAATTCGATTGGCGTTTGCAATCACCATCAACAAAGCTCAGGGCCAATCTTTAGAATTGTGCGGTTTAGATCTAGACACAGATTGCTTCTCACATGGACAATTATATGTTGCGTGTTCTAGAGTGGGCAAACCAGACAATCTCTATATCTACACAGACAATGGAACAACTAAAAATATTGTATATCCACAAGCATTGTGAAATTAAACATATTAGAAACATCTGCTTTGTCTTTTTTTAATTTATTTTTTATTTATTTATTTATCATACTTATACCCCGCTCCTCAGCCAAAAAAGGCTCTCAGAGCGGCTTACACTTAGGAAAAAAGACAGTCCCTGCCCTCAGGCTTACAATCTAACAAAGACATGACACACAAGGAAAAGGAGTCAAGGAGGGAGGGAGGGAGGAGAGAGAAAGAAAGAGAGAGAGAGAGAGAGAGTCCAGCAGGAGCAGGCCCCGATGTTACTTCTGCCTGCTCCTGTCCCCTCGGTCCTTCTTCTTTCCCACAGGGCCAAGATGGCAGTTTGCCCTGTGGGGGGGGGAAGAGTCCAGCAGGAGCAGGCCCCGATGTTACTTCTGCCTGCTCCTGTCCCCTCGGTCCTTCTTCTTCCCCACAGGGCCAAGATGGCAGTTTGCCCTGTGGGGGGGGGGGAAGAGTCCAGCAGGAGCAGGCCCCGATGTTACTTCTGCCTGCTCCTGTCCCCTCAGTCCTTCTTCTTCCCCACAGGGCCAAGATGGCAGTTTGCCCTGTGGGGGGGGGGGAAGAGTCCAGCAGGAGCAGGCCCCGATGTTACTTCTGCCTGCTCCTGTCCCCTCGGTTCTTCTTCTTCCCCACAGGGCCAAGATGGCAGTTTGCCCTGTGGGGGGGGGGAGAGTCCAGCAGGAACAGGCCCCGATGTTACTTCTGCCTGCTCCTGTCCCCTCGGTCCTTCTTTTTTTTCTTTTCAATTTAACCAGACTGAGCCACAGCAACGCGTGGCAGGGTACAGCTAGTGTTTGAATATGTGCGAAGACCCCAAAGATGTATGTCTAATGGAAAGTAAGGCCTATGGAGTTTACTCTTAAGTGTAATAGAGCTGCCTCAACAGAGCAGATTTTGGATGTTCTGTCTATCTACAATTGTTTCTAGGCTGCCTTAAGGGAGGCTATGAAAAGGCTGCAAATGATTTATTTATTTATTTATTTATTGTATTTTTTACTGCAAGGAAGAGGCACTTGTTGGGTTTTGTGCCTTTGGAGCTAAACTAACTTGGCTATCCCTTTGGTATTATGCACCTTGACTGACTGACTGAATGACTCTCTCTCTCTCTCTCTCTCTCTCTCTCTCTCTCTCACACACACACACACACACACACACACACACACACACACACAGGATTGTTGTATTACATTAATCAGGTCTATCAGTTGATATATAAACATTTGAATTTTGTGAAACAGAACATTTTCTATAAGCATGCAAAGTTGCAAACCATGAAAATTTCAAAAAGTGTCCACAATTTTGGCCACCACTGTATGTGCATTCTTTTAGTTTTATTTGAGTGATCATTTTATTGTTAAAATGGACAAAGATTTGTTATTTTAAAAGGGTACGTTTTAGCTTGCATTCTTAGCTTGCATTCTATCACAGCAGTGAACATATTGGGGGTTGGGGTCCCAATGAATCGTCTCCTCCATTTCTTGCCAGTCGCTTTTATAATTAGTAATGCTAATTAGCAACCATCTTCTATGACTTGAGATACGCATTCTTCATGAAAGCATTTCAAATCAAAGTCGAGAGGGAATGAAAAGAAGCCCCAAGGTCCTATCAGGATTTATTTTTCTCTTGAGCAATTGAAAAACCCTGAAATGAGACTAAATGGTGATGAAGGTGCTTCACATTATAAAGAAAATTCTAAGAGACAACCTGAATTCCCCTTAAAGCAGAAACTAAAGAAAATTCACATCTTTTGTCTCTAGTGCCTTAGTATTTTCCAGCTGAATGCCTTCCAGGTGTGTTGGAGTACAACTTCCCTGACCCCAGCCAGCACAGCTGTCTGGGGATGATGGGACCTATAGTGATGGTGCCCAGCTGGGGAAGGCTGTTTTAGAGTAATTGCTAAATATGCATATGGTTATGAACATTTCATTAGAACAAGTCTTCAAGGATGCATGCTTTCAAGGCACAAAGGGGTTTCTTCTCATTCCGTGCAATCATCATCAGAGTCGTGTAGCTGGAATAGAAAAAGATCATGTGTTCAACAGCATCTTCTTGAACAGCCTGGAAGGCAAAGATGACCTGCTTTCATTTCAGCGACTGACCACTGCTAATTGGAGTAGCCAGATGGAAAAGAAGACATACAGGGCTTCTGCACCTTTAGTAGTGGTGCAAAAGAGGGGGATTCAGCAGGTGCAGTTCGTCATGCAAGCAGATTTGTAGCCAGCCTAAATGCAAGCAGATCTGTAGCCAACCTAAACATTCAATTTAGGGGGCTTCCAAAAAACTGTGTGTGGGTGAGTTCATATGCTTTTCATCTGTAAACTATTTTTAATTATTTGTTTGGGGAAAAAATGGGGCAGAGAAAATTTAGGAGGCCACACCTTTGCCTCTTTTACACGACTAAAGGTACAGGAGCCCTGTCCTCATTTGCATATAGCCACTCTACTGCTAATGCCTATTGACACGAATGTCAGCTTCTTTGCTAGGGATACACCATATTTTATTTATTTTTAGTACTTCTATATCTTGCTTTCTTTCCAGTCATCCTAATGAAACTCAAGGTGACAGATTCAGGCTTCGCAGGTTGTCTCCCATCCAGGTGCAAGGCCTGCTTAGCTTCCTCAAGTTCTCAACGTTGGCTACCTTATTCAGACCATGTTCTGGGATTACGAAATAGTAGTGATTTTTTTTTTTAGTAACATGGTCTTGAGAACCCTGGGGCATGTTTGCATTTTGGACTAGATCAGGTGCAATATGGTTTCAGTGGGCATCCCAATCCTAAAGCTGGATTTAAGGTATAGAGGCAGTAGTTGCTTGTGCTGCAACAGCATGGTCCCAATCCTGTGGTACATAATGGAGCTGTGGACACTTTGCTCTGCTCAGTGCTGACTCAGGACATTTTACCAGCACTTTGGAAAGTCTGGTTCACCAAGTCCTGCTAGGGTGGCTACATACATATTGCTTAGGGTGACCATATGGAAAGGAGGACAGTGCTCCTGTATAGAAAAGGGAACTTCAGCAGGAGTCATTTGTATGCAAGCAGCACCTGGTGAAATTCCATCTTCATTGCAACAGTTAAAGCTGCAGGAGCCTTGCCTAGCCTGACCAGATACAAAAGAGGGCAGGCCTCCTGCAGCTTTAACTGTTGCGATGAAGAGGGCATTTCACCAGGTGCTGCATGCATGCATACAAATGATACCTGCTGAAAGTCCCTTTTCTACGCAGCTGTTAAAGATACAGGAGCCCTGTCCTCGTTTCCACATGGTCACCCTAATATTGCTTTAAAAAGAGGGGGGAGAGATGGCATCGCCCTGAAAAGAGAGCACAAATGGATGCAGATCGGCATGCAATGTGTGTGTGCTAATTTACACATACAAATTCAGAAATAATTACAATAAATTAAATACAAATGCAATACCTCCCACCATAGAAGGGAAAGCTGTGGCCAGGGAAAGCCTGCTGCCCAGGTGCTCACTGGGGATGGGCACACTCAAGACCCAGCTTTCCCCACTTATGGTCTTTCATCTTTAAAGTGGGCTTGGATCTGGCAGCCCTTCAAATAGAGGGCTGTCCTTTGTAAAGTAGGATACATAGCCACCTAGTTCTTGGCTCTCCCCACCATACCCCATTGCTAATTGCTGCTGCCTGAAGAAGGTCGCTTCATCCTGCTTCATGGAAGGGAGAATCCTGTCTCCACTTCCCTAGAAATCCCTCTCCCTTGGGATTTTGCATTGCCATCTTCTCATCACCTAAAAGCAGCCCAAACAAAGGGGCTTATTTTTTATTTATTACTTATTTATTGTTACACTAGCTGTACCCTGCCATGCGTTGCTGTGGCCCAGTCTGGTTAAATTGAAAAGAAAAAAAAGACAAAGCGGATGTTTCTACTATGTTTAATTTCACAATGCTTGTGGATATACAATATTTTTAGTTGTTCCATTGTCTGTGTAGATATAGAGATTGTCTGGTTTGCCGACTCTAGAACACGCAACATATAATTGTCCATGTGAGAAGCAATCTGTGTCTAGATCTAAACCGCACAATTCTAAAGATTGGCCCTGAGCTTTGTTGATGGTGATTGCAAACGCCAATCGAATTGGGAATTACAATCTCTTAAATTGAAATGGCATAACTGTTGGAATCATAGGAATGCGAGGAATGAGGACATCTTCACCTTTGAAAGGTCCTGTCAAGATTGTTGCTTCTATGACCTATAAGAGCAAATAGGAGAGAACATGCAAATAGGAGAGGAGGCAGAGGCAGTGGATTGGCCTACTGTTTGGTTTTTAAAAAAGGATGTTTTTACGGTGAGGAGGTTAGTGGAAACTCCTGGCAGTTACCTTTCTTCAGAACGTGCAACTGTCACAGGTGTGACATCTATATTCACTCAGCCAATTGTGAGAGAATATGCAAATAGGAGAGGAGGCAGAGGCAGTGGATTGGCCTACTGGTTGGCGATATCACAATGACTTATAAGAACAAATAGGAGAGAACATGCAAATAGGAGAGAAGGCAGAGGCAGTGGATTGGCCTACTGGTTGGCGATGTCACAATGACTTATAAGAGCAAATAGGAGAGAACATGCAAATAGGAGAGAAGGCAGAGGCAGTGGATTGGTCTACTGGTTGGCGATGTCACAATGACCTATAAGAGCAAATAGGAGAGAACATGCAAATAGGAGAGGAGGCAGAGGCAGTGGATTGGCCTACTGGTTGGTGATGTCACAATGATCAGCAGGACTGGTTTTGAGGAGGCCTATTTCTTCAATTTTAAGACAAACCTTTGACCCCATAGAGAACATAGTTACATAACAACGCTCGCGTATTCGAACGCAACGCTGTGTCAAAATTTCAAAGCAATCGGTGAAGAACTTTCGGAGATATAAGGACAGTAACGAACGGTCTTTTTCATTTTTATTTATATAGAAGATAGGGAGGGAAACATAGACATGGTAGTGCTGATGGCATCAATGGTTCCTTTGTCCTGGGAGGTCTCCCATCTGCCCTGTTTTGGAGTAGCATCTGTAGAAGGATCATTATACCTGGTCTTGAGTGTTCTGGAAACGGGAGGGTGGAACTTTAAGATCCTGCTGCCAATCTGAACTGGGCTGAGATCCTGTGGTGTTTCCAGTATGAGTCAACTCTTCATAATCACGTGACGCTGATATTTTTCATAACGTCACCCTTGGCCTTGGCCCATATGAGTCTTGTGTCAGTAATTATAAAACCACTTTGGTTAATTGACGAAGATGATGGAAATTACTCTATTTGTTTATGTCGCAGCACTGTTTATTCTGGGTTTCCACCATTCCTTGCCTTTACAAACTTTTCGGAATTTTTTTTTTATTGTCACATATGGAGCATTTTAAAAGTAAATAAGAGTACAACGTTGATATTATTTAAGATGTATATTGTATTTGTCTTCCCAACACTGTGGTTTCTTAGTGCTGTGAATAACATAGTATGGAGCCAGCCTATTAAAACGGCCTGTTTGTGTAAGGAAATTCTTAGTCCTCCTACAATATTCTATTGCTTACTGTGTTCTTCCAATATGCTTGGCATTCCTCAGCCTAAATGATCATTTGTTGAACAAATTCATGCTTTTATTAGTCAAAATACAGAGAAAACAGAAGCCCCCCTGTTTCGAGATATTTGCTAATGCACGGTTAATTATCACATATAGCTTACTATAATTCATTTTACAGGGGGACCTCCTGCAGGTAACGTACTCAGAGTTTATGAAGCAAAATAACTTCACTGTGGATTAGGACTGTTTTGCTGCTGGTCAGACAGTTGGTGCTTCTAGGCCTTCTCCCTTCACCTTGCTAATTTGAACAAGGGTTTATTTTTATATTTGTCCTCGGCAAGACTGTAGCATGGTTGTTAAACCTCTCCCAGGCCTAATTAGAGCAGCAATGCTAGCATTCATAATGAATCTCGTGTCCTGGGTTGGAGGAGGCAGCCCGAGCGCTACGGTAGCTTCCTGGCAGACAGTCCTTGGCAGGTTTAAGGCGAGGCTTGTGGCTTTGCAATATTAAGTGACTGTTGAAATTCATTGACTCCACGGCGGCTTATGTGTCTAGATGACAACAACGTTGCACGGTTCTTTTATAGTTCTAGCAAATGGGCCCATTTAAATATTTATTAGGTGATTATGGTGATGTAAAATGGAAAAAAAATGGCAACGTGTACAGTATTGCATGTATAACTGTTCTGACGGTTATATATAATAAAAATTAAAAAGGGGACTGTGTTTATCATTTGCAATGACAGCATCTTTCCCTCCCCCTAAGTCCCACAAAAATGTCTGGTGTATCCGTCACTGCACATGGCAACACATTTGCATTTGTCCTTTTATTTCATGCAGTGTGCCTTGAGGTGGCCCTTCAGAGTTCTTGCGTTTTGGTGGGATGAAGGAATAGAATGGAGCACAGCCTTTTCCAACCTGGATCCCTCCAGACGGGTTGATCTACAGCTCCCATCACTCTCAGCCAGTGTGTCCATTGGGGATCATGGGACTTGTAGTCCAACCCTTCTGGAGGATGCCAGGTTGGAGAAGGCTGATGGAGCCACTATCAAGTGGCATTTTAATAGTTCAGCTTGTAGGTTTGTTTTGCTGTTGTGAAGCAAAAGGGAGAAGGAAAGCGTCAGTCCGCTGGTGTCTGATGGGAAAGCTGGCAAGAAGTTGGTGTCTAGCAAACTTCTTTTTGCAAGCGATTGGTCTGGCCATTTCTTTGATTCATTTCTAGTTGTTCATCAAACTCCCCCGCCCTGCCCCTGCAACTACACGCACTCCTGTGTTGCACAAGGAACTGATGATGAGAACTCCAGAGCTGGCTGGAAATGTGTTCTGATGTACTGAAATTTGATTACAAATTTCACAGTTGGAAATGTTTTTTAAAAGGTGATAGGGTGAAAAAGGGCACGATAATCTTTTTTAAAAAATATTTCCAGCCATCATTTCATGAGGAAAAGTATTTAAAAATAAGGGGAAAATCTTATAGCACACTCTGAAGGTTTGGGTATCAAGAGACAATATACATATCTATTTTTAAAAAAGTGTGTTTGTGAATAGCTTTTTGGGGGGGGGGGGCTAATCTCATTCTTACAATTAACATGTTCTAGAATCTAGGTTGAGGCTACATAACCATGTGGCCTTTAAGTCATGTGTATGCAATCCTATGCATGTCTACTTGTCGGGAGGCAGTTAGGTTGTTGTGGGGATGGAGAACACAGTCAAATGTTGGTTGCTCCCAAGCTGCCTCCTATTTTAGAGACCCTGAGTAGCCTTGGTGACAGCTCCCCACCCCCACCCCGATTGAAAGTGCTGCTGCTGAGCACCACAGGTCGGTGAAAACAATAGCCATCCAGGACCCAATCCTGACTGAGTCTGCTGACCTGACTTGTCTCACGTAGACCTGGTGGGATGCGACTGGGAGAGTAAATCTCTCTCAGCTTTGCCTGGCTGGGTACTCTGTGCTGCAGCTGGGGATGTCCATCCTTTCAAAACCCAGCCCTTTTGGGGCCCAATGGATCTGCGGTGCCCACACAGCTCAGCTTGCATTCCTGAACCAAGTTGTGGGCTTTTCCGAAACCCGGGAACTCTTTGCAGGGGTTTTATTTTTCCCTCGCCAAGAGGAAGTTGTGCAAATTGCAGCTCCGGTTTTGTGTAATTTGCACAAATTCTGACTGTAATTTGCATAATTTCCACAGATTCCAGCTAGAATTTGCAGAAAGGTGGGATAATAAATAAATACATCTGAAATATGTCTAACCATGTTCAGTGGTGCTTAGTCTTAAGTAAGTGGGCAGGGGATTGCAGCCTGAAGGGTGTGTGTATATATAGGATCTGCCTTCTATGAATGGAAGGTGCCTCCACCTAATTTTCAGGATCTGCCTTCCATGAACATAAGGTGCCACTCATGGAAGGTGCCTTCATCTAATTTTCAGGATCTGCCTTCCATGAACAGAAGGTGCCACTCATGGAAGGTGCCTCCACCTAATTTTCAGGACCTGCCTTCCATGAACAGAAGGTGCCACTCATGGAAGGTGCCTCCATCTAATTTTCAGGATCTGTCTTCCGTGAACAGAAGGTGCCACTCATGGAAGGTGCCTCCACCTAATTTTCAGGATCTGTCTTCCATGAACAGAAGGTGCCACTCATGGAAGGTGCCTCCACCTAATTTTCAGGATCTGCCTTCCATGAATAGAAGACGCTGCTGCATGTGTAAGTAAACAGAGTTCCTGATTTTTCAGCTCTTAAAAGCTGCACTAGGCTAAAGGTTAGCATAAAATAGCTTCCCCACTGTCTGTGTTTCACACAAGTGTCACTATAATGATGCAGAATTCCAATGATGTACATGGAGATGTAACAGAGAGTACTGAATGGCTGATATTCTATCAGTGAGTGGTTACAAAGTTAAGGGAATAATGAAACAATAAACTTATAGCAAAACCAATTAGATAGATAGATAGATAGATAGATAGATAGATAGATAGATAGATAGATAGATTAAAACACACCCAGTTCAACGGGCCATGTGGTCTTTGTTTACTTCCTCTTTTTTCACCATGTGAAGAGGAAGCTCTCATTTCTTTTGTGCGATAGTAGCACAAGGCGAAGCAACAGGAGGGAAATGTGATTCCCCCTCCCCCATCTGAAGCAGCTCATAATCTGAGCTTCAGTGTATAACGGGTGCAGAACCTTGGGCTCAGGGGCCAAATCTGGCCCTCCACAAATCCCAGCCTGGCCCTCCAGGGTTCCCCACATGGCTCTACCCCTTTTGCTCCACCACCAATGCATTTGTGCTTTTTTTGCCCAGTTTGGAAGGTTGAAATGCCTCTCTTAAGGCTTAGTTACTGGCAGAAAGGGCTTGAAGCTACAATGTGCTGGTATTTTTGGCCCCGCCCCTTTCCCCTGCCTACCACTGGCATGCGTCCCCCAAGAGCTTCTCCAAAATGGAATTCAAACCTCAGCCTGAAAGAGGTTCTCCAGATCTGATCTATAAACTCAAACTACTAATGGCCCAGACTACAGACTTTTAACTACAAGCTATGGGACACGTAACCATGCCTCCTCCACTCCTTGTTCACAGTTTTACCAAACTGGCGATGTTGGGTAAGAGAAATGCAGGATGTAATGCCGCGAGGGAAGGGAAATGATGGATGTGATGCAGTTGTGACACACAATCCCCCAAATGAAATGATTAGCACAATGTTTTCCTAGCTATTACCTTTATTTTCTGCTGGAGTAGTTCTTTTAATCCTTTTATATATTGATTTATAGGCTGGAGCCTAATGCTTTATAGGCTAATACTTTAATTTAAAGTATTAGCCTAATGCTTTAATTTAATTTTAATGGTGCATGTATTAATTAAATATTTAATATTTATTAAAGGATGTCAGTAGGGATGTCGGAGAAATCAACAATGGAATGAAATGACTTTAGGTTTCTATGAATCTGACCCATGGATTCTGCAGCAGGCTGGTTTTCTCCCGAGTTGCAGGGATTCTGCAGATCTGAAATACCAGATGTTTTCACTTTCTGGAATTTTACACAAAACTAGTCATAGAAAAATGTGTAAAATAAAATTTAAAAAAACTGGCTGAAAATAAATAAAGAAATTAAAAACTGGCTGAAAATATGCATTTCCCCCATAATCTTAAGCATGAAAATGGACTTTTAGGGGGTGGGGATTTGCACACATTGAGGGGATTTGCGCACTGTGCAGATTTGTGAATTTGGGCAAATTTGTGAAATTGGGGGGGGGGGACTATTCCGTCCGTGAGCAGATGATGCAACAAAAGGCATCTGGCAATCCACAAAATGCAGATAGAATTGTTTTATTATGCACACACACACACACACACACAGGGCCATGGTCATAGGAGTCATACACAAAGCCATGGACCAAAGCTAATTCCAGGAACAAATTCCCATGCAAATCCACATAAACTGGGACAAGCTTGTCTGGCAGCCCCCTTCCCAGTAGGAGTGCTTCTACTTCTAAGCCAGTGTGGCGTAGTGGCTAAAGTGTTGGACTGGCAGTCGGGAGATCTGGGTTCTGGTCCCCACTCGGCCATGGAAACCCACTCGGTGACTTTGGGCCAGTCACAGACTCTCAGCCCAACCTACCTCACAGGGTTGTTGCTGTGAGGATAAAATGGAGAGGAGGCTGATTATGTATGCCGCCCTGGATTCTTTGGAGGAAAAAGGTGGGATATAAATGCAATAAATAATAAATAAATAAAATAAGCAAGCATGTCTCGGGCTGTAGCCTAACCCGAGCTGTGTTTACTCAGAAGTAAAGGACAGTTAACTGCCAAGACCATGTGAATTGCTGCAAGAGGTAGAGAAAGAGATGCAGGAGGAGGGAGGGAGAGATGGGGAGATAGGGAAAGGGGAGGGGAGAGAAGCTATGCAGCCAGCCCAGTCCAGCTTAACACCTTGGTGGGGAAACCAGCCCAGAGAGCCTGCCATGGAGCCTCTCCCAACCTCCTAGGGAATTAAAGTGATGAACACCCTCCCTCCCTCCCCCTGCCTCTATGATGTCACCAATGCATCCCCTGCCCACCCAAAGCAAGTCATGAAGCAAAGGTCGACAAACGAAAGTACAATAGACCGTTCTTTCATTCAACCCAGCAGCCAGGAAGCAGCAGGAGGAAAGGATTTGAATTTGAATTTAAAAACCAGCTGGAGAAAGGGCACACTCCTCTCTTTCGTCAGCAATACCGCCCCTTGAAAACACACCCATAGAATCCATCGGATTGAAAATGATGGATGAAAATATACGTTGAAGTTTGAGCAGTGTGCTTTCACATTACCGGAAGAACCAGACTTTCCATGTGCCAAAAAACATTGCTAAGGGGTGGTGGTGAAGAACCTTGGAGAAAAAAAGGCGGAATATATAAATGTAATAATAAATAACACCAGGACATGGACAGTGCCATCTGAGTCCTTTGCATACAACGAATGGTGACAGTGAGCTATAACACGTGTGATGGAGCCCTAAGTAAAGATAGCTAAATAAAAAGGTCTGTCAAAAAAATCAGCGAGCCAATAAATGGGAATAGGTGGAAGCAGGCAGTAAACAGAATCTGTATAAAGATACAAATGTATGCTTTCCAAGCCTGAAATAAAGATGCAAAATGGCATACACTTATAGGCAAGTCACAAAATACCCTCTCTTTTCAAAGCTTTACATATAAGTAGAATGCCTTGAAAAATGAGCAGTGTTTTGCCGCAAAGCATTTCTGTTGGAAAAGGATACTTTCCTAACTCGTTCAAATTGCTGGGACTTCTCTACTCCCGAGTAAAAGAGATGGAAGAAGTAAAAGACATGTGACTTTTTTTAAAAAATTGAAACAATAATGGGGGGTGGGGAGGTTATAAGTAGACACATTTAAAATTGGATCACTTAAGAATGTCTTTGCTAGGAATAGGGGCTTCCAAAGAAGAATTTGTTAGAGGTAGCTTGTGGCAAGGCAAGTTGGCTACATTTTGAGAATCTCAGTTGACAGAGCCAGTGAAGACCTTGTGAAGTGGCTATAAAACTGGAAATCCAATATGTTGCCCAGTCAAAAGATACAACCGATTGGTTTATTTTTAAGGAACTTACTTCATCTTTGGATGTACGACTGACCCAGGCCTTAGCTAGACCAAAGGTTTATCCCGGGATCATCCCTGTTCATGTAAATGACACACAGGATATCCCGGGAGCAGGCAGGGACGACCCCAGGATGATCCCGGGATAAACTTTAGGTCTAGCTAAGGCCCCAAAGTCACTCGGTGAGCTTCATAGCTGAGTAGGGCCCAGAACCTGGATCTCCTGAGTCCCAGTCCAATACTGTAACCACACTGGCTCTTTCTAAGTTTCATAAGCATTTTTGTGCACATATGCATTTATTTTTGCAGTTTCCCTAATAATACACATTTTTGCAATTAGTTTCCCTAATAATGTATTTTTAATGTTATTTCCTCTAATATACATATTTCTGTATGTATTTTTTGATTGGGGATCTCCATTGCAAAATTTGGAGAACTGCAAATTTTGAAGGATAAATGAGCATCAGTCCATATGTTGGTTCAGAAGTGCAAAATTAGGTAAGTTCTCAATAAAAGGCAAGCCAAATGAATTTTCCCCATCCCTAGTTATACATGCACATTTTATTGAAAGTGTTGCTGATGGACACACCAGCAAATAGTGTGTGTCTATTACTGTCTACAGTTGCATAACATTGCTATCCTTCTGTTAATAGTCATATAGATTATGTGAGTAGACTTTTCTTTTTAAAATAGGGACTAACCATAGCTTCAGAGATTCAGTATTTATTCCCCGAAGCAAGTATTATTTCTAGGAAGATGACCACATGGTATTCTTTCAAAACCAATTGCCATTACTGTCTGGACCACAAAAGAGAGACCTCTTTGTTAGGGTAGACAGTTGAATGATAGCAGCAGATAGATTATCAATATCATCAACTTGTCTTGCTTAATGATAGTTCCAGCATTGTTTTTTGTTTTGTTTTTCATTCTGGTTGCCAAGTAGCTATTCAACTAAATTTAATAGAACTGCTGAGACAGGTTCTAAAAAAATGACACAGGGAAAAATACGTTATGGTAAAAAATTATTTATAATATGCCATCTGCTAAAGTTCTGGTTATCAGATGGTTATCAAAGTCAATTTCTTTCCAGAGTGGGGAGTTGAACAAGGTTTTCCACTTTTACCACTATTGTCGATGTATTCTTGATTTTTGCAGTACAAATATAAGCTGAAAGAAAGTTGAGAGGGTTATATGTGTGGAATGAAATTGTTTTATGTGATGATGTGGCATTCTCATGAAGCAATCTAGTTCATTAATTAAGCACTTAATAAATATCCTGGGACAGTTCAGGAAACTATGAGGATATAAAGTTAAACAATGAAATCTGAATGATCTATATATCATTGACGTGAGAGAGAGAATATGCCATGAGTACTGAAGATTTCTCTCAATTATGACAAAAATGTGTGCACAAAAGATGGTTTCCCACTGAATCCACAATAACCCGTATGCCTGTTTGCCTTTCACATACACCCACATGCAAACGTAGAGAGAGAGAGAGAGAAGGCACATCTACACAGGCTTTTTACACCAAAGTAAATGCACAGATTCGCATTTTAGGACACATGATGCTGCTGTCCATTTGCAGCAGCGCTGTGTTTTTAACCCGATAACGCGCATATTTACAGTTGTGATTTAACGTGACTTTTGAGCAACTTTCGAATGTGCACCGCGTTAAACTGATGTGTCATCGGGGGGAGTTAAATCACCTTTTGACATGTGGCCGTATCTTCCAGGGCAAGACAAACTGATTGGCCGAGCTCCCGCCTTCTCACCTATCACATCCTCTTCTGGCTCCCTCGTTCCTTCGTGCCCTTTCATTTTTTAATTCTATGATTCTCAGAGGGGAACGTGCAGCTAGAGGCAGGAGATGTGTTGTTTTCAACGCTCTGCTTTCCCCTTCCTCTCGTATCCTCCTGTGCTGCCTTGTTCCTTTCCCCCGCTCGTTCCTTTCCCTCACTCGCTGTTGATGCTGCAGTGTGACACTTGTTGCATAGATTCTAATCTACGAAAATTCAGCTTTATATTTAATGAGGAGCAATCCTGTTGTCATATAGATGGGGGCAGAGAGAGAGAGAGAATAACCCAGACTTTCCTAACATGGTGCCTTCCAGATGTGTTGGATTACAAATCCCAGAATCCTTGGGAGTTGTAATCCAACACATCTGGAGCACACTAGGTTGGGGAAAGCTGCAATAACCTATAGGAGGAGGCAGGCTCACACAGAGCATGTTGTCCCTTAAGGTGCAACAGGACATGATTTGGGGCACAAGTGGTGGTGACATTCGTGAGCTCCAGCATTATGAGGTTTAAATCCCCAAAAAGTAATAGCAGCCATGGGAAAGGGGCAAATGCAAACAGGGCCACTATTCAAAATTGCCCTACCTCAAAAGCTGTAATTTGCTACATGGGAGTACATAGCACCGGGAGAGCACATTAGTAAGTAGATGGTGCAGTGAAATAGTTACACATGCACTCTGTTCCCCTGCACCATGGCCCCTGTGGGATCCATTGTCGCTTCCTTTGCAGCTGCACTGGGATGGTGTGAGATCTGATTGCAGATCTCTTGATATCATGACTACTTTCACCAGACTCAGGTGGGAAGGTGAAGGAGGGCAGGGGAAAACTCAAAACACAGATGTGTGGTGGCTGCAAGAGACCCAGAAGGCTTTCCATTATGGTGCCCATGAAAACATAGGAATGGAGTGGGTCCAAAAGGGTTACCCATCTACCCCCTCTCCCACCCAGACATGGAGCTGAAACACAATATTCATTCATTCATTTATTTAAAACCTTTAGAATTCGCCTTACCTCAATCAAACTCAAGAAGATGGTTAATTACAATAACATTTGCTGCAGGGGCTGAACCATGGCTTAGCATGTTGTCTGAATAGGCCCATTAAAACAATTTTGGCTAAAGTTGACCAAATATTTCTCCATCCCACATTCACAGGACCAGTTGCCCACCACATAGATAGGGAGAATATTCAGTGACTTTGGGTGGGGAGAAGATTCTAAGACCTTTTGTGTGAATATGTGTGTGGGGTGCGTGGGTGGGTCCTCTCTTAATATGAGGTGGGGGAGAAAAGAAAAGAAAATCTTTTGAACTCCTGAAGCAGTAGCTTAGCTGCCTGCAGCATCCTAGCAATGTTCCTTTAACGAAATGCTCACGAGAACAATGGTGTGTCACTCCTGTGGGGAAGTGGCTGCCCCCATGGCCATCTCAGATTAAATTAAGAAGAATATCCCAGAATAAGAGTCTCAGAGTTTCATTCCCCCTCCCAAAGAGTGATTCTGTAAACCGCCCAGAGAGCCCTGGCTATGGGGGTGGTATATAAGTGAAATAAATAAATAAATAAATGAATGAATGAATGAATGAATGAATGAATGAATAAAAATTCAATCTTTGGAAAGTGTTTTTGGCCTTCCCCCATGAAAATTATAAAATAACAGCAAACACACAAAAAAGAGCAGACTTAAAAGAAAAGAAAAACAGACATCAAGGGTCTTGCTAGGCTGAGACCTGAGGGCCCCTGTCCCTGAATTTATTTCCCTGGGCCCCAGATATATTTCCCAGAGCTCCAAGTGTCCATTGATGCCAATGGAATGTGTTCTTTTAAGCTTCATTGCTTGGGGGCAATATTCCTACAGAAAAATTACCCGTACACTGCACTCAACATCCAAGCTCCTCCTCCGGGTGCCTACTCCGAGGGCAACTCGGAGGACAGCAACAAGAGAGAGGGACTTTTCTGTGGGGCCCCACCAATTGTGGAACAATCTCCCTGATGAGGCCCACCTGGCACCAACATAGTTATCTTTTCAGCGCCTTGTCAAGGCTTTCCTCTTCTCCCAGACATTTAGCAATATGTAATTAGCCTGGGTTTGTTTTTGTATGTTTTTGTGGTTTTAAATTGTATGTTTTTGGGATTTTAAATTTTTGTATATTGTTTTTAAGTGTTTATATACTATGTAAACTCCCCAGAGTGCCTCGGCTATGGGGCGGTATACAAATGTAATAAATAATAATAATAATAATAATAATAATAATAATAATAATAATAATAATAATAGAGAGAAAAGTGGGAGGGGCAGAGAAGTAGGGGTGGGTAGCAAAAGATTAGAAATTAATTTTAATTGGAGAGGAACTACTGATTTGGAATGATCTGGTGTGGAGAGGTTGTTAATGAATTCCCAGCTCTTCCCCAAATTATTGTGGGATACATGGACCCCTCCATGTATTGAAACAACATGGGGGGGGATCTACACTACTGCTTTAAAGCGCTTTATAACAGTTTTGACAACTGTTGGGGCCCAGGACACACTGCATATACAGGTTTCAAAACGTTTTCAAAGCGCTTTAAAGCGCTTTAAAAGCAGTAGTGTAGATCCTCCCATGCAGAGGGGGCAATGTGGCTAAATGTAGGGATGTGCTCCGCTTCTCTTCGGTTCAAAGAAGCAGGAGCGAGGCAGCCTAATTCGCCTCCAGAAAAGGCAGAGGTGAAGAGAGTCAGGGGGGCTGCGGATCGAGGCGAAGAGGATCGCTTCAATCCGGAGCTTCACCTGCAGGTAAGTGGGGGGGGAGGGGGACTAATCTGGCCCTGCCGGCGCCGCCATCCATGCGTCGGCGTCATCGGCAGCACCAGGTAAGGGAGCAGGGAGGAGGGATGCTTACCTTCCTCCGTCGCGGGCTTCAATTGATGCCCTGGTTGAAGCCGGAAGTGAAGGCCAAGGCCTCTTCTGGCTTCAACTGGGGCCTCAATTGAAGCCCGCGATGGAGGAAGGTAAGGGGGCTGGGGGCCTGGCCTACCTGGCGCCGCTGGCGCCGCCATCCATGCGGCGGCGGCGCCAGGTAAGGGAGCAGGGACTCTTACCTTCCTCTGTCACGGGCTTCAATTGACGCCCTGGTTGAAGCCGGAAGTGAAGGCCAAGGCCTCTTCCGGCTTCAACCGGGGCCTCAATTGAAGCCCGCGACGGAGGAAGGTAAGGGGGCGGGGTGGGTGGGTGGCTTATCTTGCGCCGCTGCTGCCCGTATAGTGACGGCGGCAAAGCCGGATCTCGCTCCGCAGAGCAGAGCGGAAGATGGGCGGAGCAGCACGAAGAGGATCGGGCCACGAAGCAGATTGGGGGGTCCGTGCACACCCCTAGCTAAATGGGCAAGCCCTACTCAAACAGCCTCTTCTTTCCCTGAGAAATTTCCAGTGAGCATTTATGATAGTGAAAGGAATTCTCCATTTGTACAGATGTATGTGCAGTGGGCTCTTACACTGCAGGAGACACTGGTGCTAGATCTACACTACTGCTTCACAGTGGTATTGCAGAGCACTGAGAACTGTTGGGGCACAATCCACATTCCATCTACCGCTTCCATA
Organism: Elgaria multicarinata webbii; assembly: GCF_023053635.1. Classification (NCBI taxonomy): domain Eukaryota; kingdom Metazoa; phylum Chordata; class Lepidosauria; order Squamata; family Anguidae; genus Elgaria; species Elgaria multicarinata. The sequence continues at coordinate 34,975,668 of NC_086173.1, forward strand.
GTGTTACTTCCTGCTTTTTATTCCACATTCATAATGAATGACACAAGGGCCATAGCTAGATGGGGCGAAATCTCGGGGTGATTCCTGGGATCGTCCTTGTGCATCCACATGACACACAGGGGATCCCAGGAGCAGGGAGGGATGATCCCTCCCTTGCCCCGGGATCTCGCCCTCCCCTTCAAGCCTGCTTTTTCCATGGTCTCAGGATGATCCTGAGCTCGTGGAACATGTGTGCGGGTGTCGTGGTTTGTCCTGGTTCCTTGTGAGGGGCCAGGACTCGCGCACGGGGTGCAGAGCTCCTCAGGAGCTCCGCGCCTGTTGGGGGTGAGGTGGCAGGAGCAGGGAAATGAATTTCAAATTTTTAAAAAATCAACTTTTGCACACGACCATTTGTGCACTCTTTAACAAAAAAACACAAAATGGCGGGTGCAATGTCCTCTTCCTCCAAGGTCGTTGCGCACCACATGTAAACACAGGAGGAGATCTTGTGATAAAAATATCACGAGATCCTCTCCCCTCCATCTCACTAGACCAAGTAGGTCTAGCTGAGGCCAAGGTGTGGACCTGGCCGCCCTGCCTAATTAGGGTGCCTTCATCAGTGTTGGAGCTGTCCACACATGTGCATCTGTACATGCCGAGAACTCATCCTCAGAAATGTCCATGTTGGAATAAGCAACAGCTGTTAGTTAAACCCATTGTATGGAGGGGGAAATAACAGGTTGGAAAGTCACTAAATGGTTAATGCATGTAGGCAGTTGGTGCTGGTTTTGGTTTCACTTTTGCCAACTTTATTTTGCCTGCAATCCTGGGCGGGATCTACACTACTGCTTTATAATGGTATTGAACTGCACTGACAACGGTATTGAAGTGCACTGACAATGGTGGGGCCCATGACACATTCCACATACTGTTTTCAAACGGCTTTCATAGTGTTATATCCTGCTTGGTGTAGATCTGGCCTTGTGCATATTTAGGCAGTAAAAGGTCCTGCAGCCCCCAGCATTCCCCAGCCAGCCAGCCATTTTTCTGTCCAAACAGGCATAGGATTGCACCTTTACTTGTTAGAAGAAGATACCTGTTAATAGTAAGTGAAGGTCTTGTTTACAGCTTGCCGTTGTCTTCTGTCTCAAGTGTGGTCTGACAAAACATACTCTGCAACACATCGGGGGGGGGGAGGCGTCACAGTTTTGGTGGTAGGTAGGGCCATGCATACAGCCCTGAACATGCGCAGGGTGTTGTGCAGAGCTCCCTAAAAGTTCTCTAGTGCCTGGGAGGGGAGGCTCATTTATTTATTTATTTATTTATTTTATTGCATTCATATAACTTTTTTACAAAAGTTAAAAACTTTGACAATTTAAGTGGTATAAAACTGATGTGTATAGATTATGTGGATCAGGGCCCTCTTGCTTGCATTTTGGGGAGGGAATAGGAAGGAGCTCGATAAACCCACTCTATTAAGACATTTCTCGTTTAGTTCTGTCAGTACACATAGGCTCTAAATAAATCTTAATGTTAATAAATGCCAGTGAGGTTTAGTGATTAGGACTGGGGAGACTCAGGCCATAGCTAGATGGGGCTTTATCCCAGGGCAAACCTCAGGATCGTCCCTGTGCGTCCACATGATGCACAGGGGATCCCGGGATCAGGGAGGGATGATCCCTCCCTTGCCCCGGGATATCGCCTTCCCCTTTGGCCCCAGTTTTCCCGCAGTCCTGAGCTGATCCCGAGACTGTGGAACATGTGGCCGGGTGCCACGGTGTTAACCCGGCTCCGAGCGATTCCAGGAGCTGCACGTGGGGCAATGCCAGCAGCCATGAACGGGGCACAGTGCTTCTCAAGAGCAGGGTGGGGGGAGCAGGGAAAGTACTTTAAATTAAAAAAAAAACTTACCTTTTGTGCACGAGCGTTCGTGCACTGCTGGTCCTTTAAGAAAATAAAAAATGGCGGGCGCGACACCTCTCCTTCTGAGGTCATCACGCGTAAACAGAGGAGGGATCTAGTGTTAAACACAATGCGAGATCTTCCCTTCTCCATCGCAGGATAACAGGTAGGTCTAGCTAAGGCCTCAGTGTAAAATCCCTACTGAGCCATGAAACTCACTGGATGACTTTGGGCTAGTCACTCTTTCTCAGCCTAACCTACCTCACTGAATTGTTGTGAGGGTAAAATGAGGGAGCGAGGGAGAGAAACCTGCATGCTGTCTTGAACTCCTTGGAAGAAAGAAATAGACTAGGGTGACCAACTGTCAGGATTTCCCCGGATTTGTCCTGGTTTTTGTTCTTTCCATGGTGTCGGGGGATTTTCTATAATTTTCAATAATGTCCTGGAATGACACACCTTCCTCTTTAAGGCTGCCATTAGCATGGCAGGAGGGAATGACATGCTTTCTTGAGGCACATCATTCCCCCACCCCGAGCTCCAATTGAGGTCTTAAAGGGGAAAGTGGGTCATTCGTGGACATTATAGAAAAGGCCCCAATTGGAGTGGATGGTGGTGGTGCAGAATGAAATCCTTTCCCCTCCTCCACTCCAATCAGGTTCTTTAAGGTGGCGGGGGAATAATGTACTTTCTGCAGGACTCAGAAACCTGCTTCCCCACACACACACTAGGTGTCCTCTTTTTTGGTTTCCCAAATATGGTCACCCTAAAATAGACACATGTTGCATCTGCTATGGATTAATTTTGTATTCCATGGTCAGATCTACACCAAGCAGGACACAACACTTTGAAAACGGCTTAAAAATGGCATATGGGATGTGCCGTGAGTCCCAACAGTTGTCAGTACCGTTATAAACTCTTACAAAGCAGTAGTGTAGATCCTGCCCATGTTCCATTAACACATGTCTTCTAAAGAGAGAGAGGTAAAGAAAAGGCAAGAAAGCTGTACCTCTCACAAAAAAAACCAGATGCTTCTGAATGTGGCCTCAATTTCTCACTGTCACTACTCCATGCCATGAAATAATGATGTTTCGTCTCACAAAGAAAGAGGTGAGCGATGAGCAGGGTGGGGTGGGGGTGGGATCCCATTTTCTGCAACCAGGAAACTGGGGCTATTGAGAACCGTTCATCCCGCTAAAGATCTGCTCCCCCACCTCCACAACGAGTAAGGCTGCCATAAAACCTCACTTAGCATGAAAGCCAAGCTCCTCGACACGTCTGTTAAAAGAAAACATAAAACAGTGGCTGGGGTTTGGGTCTCATGAAGCATTAGCATAGGAAATTCAGAACCAGAGCACTCTGTGAGCCCTCAGAAGAGCCTCACTAAACCTCATGTTGGGGTATAAAATTATTAATGCTAGTTTCTTCTCACTCCCGTGCCCACACACGGCTCGAAATCACCTAACGCTGCGTGACTGGAGTTTATTTATTTACTTTAATAAACAAGCAGCGGAGTCTGTAGAATGAGGCTATGGAAAAACATGTTAAATTGCTGCTTTGGGGGACTTGTCAGTCAACATTTTCACTATATATGTCTGTCTTCTGTTTATTATTCAAGACAAAGACATTAAAAATAAATATGTCTCCAGGTGGAAAACTTTGGAGGGAACCAAGACATGACTGTATAACTTATCAAAGGAAGACCAAGCTCCCCTCTCTCCACCCACCCAAAATCCTCAAAACACTACAACCCCCACCTCACACACACTGCAGCCTCATTTATATGAACTGTCTTTTGGTTTATGTAATAGTCCCAAAGTGTGAAATTATGGAGGGTTGCATTAAAATCTGCTTTGAATAGCTTACCTGAGTGGCTATTTCAGTACAGAATTTTTGGGGGAGGGGCTTAGCCTGGAGATTTGGATTGTTACCCTAAGACCACAAGTTCTATATTATCTTTTCTGCTAGTTTGGCCAAAGTTCATAATTCTGTAGTGGATCTAATCTAGTTTTAAGGGCTTAACTAGATGTGAATCTATGGTCGGATCTCCCATATATTTTTGAAATTGGTAAATGGAGAATTTCCCCCAATCTTGTCTAGTGCCGCTGCAGGGGTATAGTCAGAGGCTGGGCCTAGCCACAGGGGATACCCATGAGGATGACATGACACAAGCTTGTCTATGCCCCAATGGGCCATATTCCCAGTGCATATTCCCCATCATGCAAAGGCAAAAGTGGAGGAGGCCAGGTAGCTACTATGTGACTCCTAGGTGGAGGAAGGGAGAATCCAGAATCCAGGGAGTGGGTGTGAATGATTCAAATTAGAATGAAGGCAATTCTGAATTACAACCCATCCCAAACTTTATTTGCCCAACAGAGGAAAACTTACAATAACGTATGGTTACCAAAAGCCACCCCCTTGCGTGCACACACACACACACAGGACAAAGAGCAGCTGTGGTGTGCGTGATTTTAATTGTGAAAATTGTCATAATTGCATGGTGGGGGGATATTTGAATAGGGCTATAATGTTCAAACTCAGCCACAGGTTGAGTATAATTTGAATAGATCATAGAATCATAGAATAGCAGAGTTGGAAGGGGCCTACAAGGCCATCAAGTCCAACCCCCTGCTCAATGCAGGAATCCACCCTAAAGCATCACCGACAGATGGTTGTCCAGCTGCCTCTTGAAGGCCTCTAGTGTGGGAGAGCCCACAACCTCCCTAGGTAACTGATTCCATTGTCGTACTGCTCTAACAGTCAGGAAATTTTTCCTGATGTCCAGCTGGAATCTGGCTGAATGGAACAGATCTGTTTCAAATTTGGTATGACTAAAGCCCTTCCTAAGAGCTACCATTGTGCCAAGTTTCATGTCTTTATCTTTAAAAATGACGGAGTTATAAGCATTTTTGTTAATTCCCATTAGAGCTGCTCTTTGAAAAAAAATCCGGATTTCCCCTCCCCCTCCCGGATTTGTCATCAAAAACCCGGACAAATCCGGTCATATCCGGTCATATGGTCACCCTACCCTAAAGCATCCCTGACAGATGGTTGTCCAGCTGCCTCTTGAATGCCTTTAGTGTGGGAGAGCCCACAACCTCCCTAGGTAGCTGGTTCCATTGTCGTACTGCTCTAACCGTCAGGAGGTTTTTCTTGATGTTCAGCCAGAATCTGGTTTCCTGTAACTTGAGCCCATTATTCCGTGTCCTGCACTCTGGGAGGATCGAGAAGAGATCCTGGCCCTCCTCTGTGTGACAACCTTTTAAGTATTTGAAGAGTGCTATCATGTCTCCCCTCAATCTTCTCTTCTCCAGGCTAAACATGCCCAGTTCTTTCAGTCTCTCTTCATAGGGCTTTGTTTCCAGACCCCTGATCATCCTGGTTGCCCTCCTCTGAACACGCTCCAGCTTGTCTGCGTCCTTCTTGAATTGTGGAGCCCAGAACTGGACGCAATACTCTAGATGAGGCCTAACCAGGGCCGAATAGAGAGGAACCAGTACCTCACGTGATTTGGAAGCAATACTTCTATTAATGCAGCCCAAAATAGCATTTGCCTTTCTTGCAGCCATATCGCACTGTTGGCTCATATTCAGCTTGCAATCTACAACAATTCCAAGATCCTTCTCGTTTGTAGTATTGCTGAGCCAAGTATCCCCCATCTTGTAACTGTGCATTTGGTTTCTATTTCCTAAATGTAGAACTTGGCATTTATCCCTATTAAATTTCATCCTGTTGTTTTCAGCCCAGCACTCCAGCCTATCAAGATCACTTTGAAGTTTGTTTCTGTCTTCCAGGGTATTAGCTATCCCACCCAATTTTGTGTCATCTGCAAATTTGATAAGCGTTCCCTGCACCTCCTCGTCCAAATCATTAATACAAATGTTGAAGAGCACTGGGCCCAGGACTGAGCCCTGCGGTACCCCACTCGTTGCCTCTCCCCAATTTGAGAAGGTTCCATTGATAAGTACTCTTGGCCAGGTGGTATGTGAGCCTACTACCCAGCTGCTAGCGGCTGGTGGGCAACTTCAAGGCCCCTGCTCTCCTTTCTTTACCTTCAAAATGGTCCTTCAGATAGAGTAGGGATGGTAACTTGTGGCTCTCCTGATGTTTTGGCCTACAACTCCCAACAGCTCTGGCTAGCATAGCCGATGGTAATAGGTTATGGGAATTATTTATTTATTTATTTATTTTATTACATTTCTATACCGCCCAATAGCCAGAGCTCTCTGGGCGGTTACTCTCTGGGCGGTAAACATGCATAATTATAGGCCAAAGCACCTGGAGGGCCACATGTTACCCACCCCTGAAATAGAGAATTCCTTCAAATAGTGGACTGTCCTCTGACAGCCCTTCAAACATTGGATGACCTCTGTAAAGTAGACAATGTGGCCAACTTAGTTGTACCTTACTTCCAGTCTTTTAGTTTCTGCAGTGAGCTCTTACTTGTAGGCCTGAGAAGAAGCCCTGCTCCCACTAGCTTACCTACTTCCCCTCAGCCAATTATCACCTCCTCATGCATGTTTACGCACATAGCTATGTCTTTTTTCTTGCACCAGAACCTTTCAATGGTGTCCTTGGTTCTATAGTCCAAAACAATGAAGACAGGTTTCCTCGGTGCACCAGAAGCAGGCCAAGCTACCTTGCCACACACTTCTTTTTAGAAGTCCAGAGCAAGGCTACATTTTGCTAAGTTTTCCACAGCAACAGGAGGCCTCTAGCAAAGCTGACAGCCAATGTTTAGGTGTCCTCCAAGATGGAGACCCAGATAAAGACCAACCAGTGCTGCTCCCAGCAAAGTCACCCTTCCACTAGACAAACTAGAACTTTTTCTTTAAAAAATCTGATAATGTTTTAAAGTCATTATTTGTTCTTTGGACACCATGCAGTTGTCTCCTTCCCCTTCTGACAGTGCCGTTGCTGTTTGCAGTACTTGAGAGTCGGCTTGTACAATGAGGCGGCCATTCTTAACCTATGCAGACAAAGGGAGTGGTTCCCCTAGCAACAGGAACCATGTGGAGGTTCTCAGAAAGCTCTCATTCTCCCTATTCCCATTTTCTTTCGACTTCGTGTCTTTGCACAGCATCTCGTACTAGAAAAGTCTGGGCTTGAAATTGCACACACACACACACACACAAAAAACAACAGCAACTGCGGCTTGAAAAGGCAGGTGTTCTGCAGTCAAAGTGGGAAGAAAACGATGGTGTCAATTGGTAAGTAAACTGAAGAGCAACTCAAGTCATTTGGGTAAAAGGAAAAGTTTGTGCCACTGTAGTCCTGAATTCTGCACTAGACAGCTTGCAGCTGAGTGCTGTAATCTTCGCTGTGCTGTTGCTATCTCTGTTGCTTTATCTCTGTCTCAAAGTTTGCTGACCTGAAGTTCAGAAGTGCCATTTAAGAAACCTGGTTGTATATCTGGCTCCTAGTGTTTTGCCTTTAACAAGTCAATATATATATATTTCTTATTATTGTGGTTTCGGTATGGTCATCTGTAAAATTGGGAACTAGATATGACATGGGGTACTGTTCTCTATATTGAAAGGACCAGGGGACTGCTAAGCATCATTTCACATAATTTACATTCATTCAAACTGCAATCCTATAGACACTTACTTAACTTACTTTCAAGTAAACATGCATAAGCGTGTATTGTCAAGTTTAGCTTTCGAGATTAAGATTAATTATGGCATGCAAAACTGGAACTCTGTATGTGTTGTTATAGCTCAAAATAATTCAGTTTAAAAAGCAGCAACACCAGTTTAGCTTTCATAAATTGCATGGTTTTGTCATTGGCACATTATATTTTGAAAGACAGATAAGTTGGTTCTGTGTATTAATGCATCTATTATACAACAATGAACTTGTGTAAATTCACTGAGTCATTGTGGGAGGGGGAATTAGGTATTCGTGTTCTTTTTATGTTTTGTTAGGATTTACCATACTTAGTCAAACTTGGTTTCAACCTCTTATGCACCAGGCTATTAAAAGTGTGCTGGCGCTATGCCTTCACTGCAGTTCATTGTTATCTGATTTCTTGCCGTGCCGATTACATGATTAGAACAAGACAATAAGGTAATACAACAGACGTCTGGCTAGTTAAATGGAATGTAGAGAGCCAGCTCGTTCCGTCATACAAACCCAGGGGCTGGTTGGAAAGTTATAGCAGGGAGGGCTTCAGTTTGCAAAAGATGTTTTTAAAAAAACACCCTTGTGCTCCCCCACCCCACCCCTGATGGGCACAGAGCTCCTGAGGAGCTCCGTGCCTGGTTCCCAGCTCCTCACAGTTACTTGCAAGAAGCTGGGGGAAAACCACAATGGCGGGCCACGCGTCCCACAGACTTGGGATCATCTGAAAACTCCGGGAAAAAGTGGGATGGAAGGGTAGGGCGATATCCCGGGGAAAGGGAGGAATCATCCCTCCCTGCTCCCGGGATGTCCTGTGTGTAATGTGGACACACAGGGCAGATCCCTGGGATATCGCCCCATCTAGCCATGCCCCATGAATGAGGAGAACTTTATAGAATGATTCAAAACTGCCCTGTGTGCAAAATGCTAAACCATTGGGAGGGGAGAGAGAGAAGCACTATTCAAAGAGAAATAGATTTGGTTATTAATTAGATGACTTGTTTAGAGGCCCAACCCTGAAGGAAGATGAGAGGTAAGAGTAGGAAGCCAAGCCAAGGTTGTGTGAAGGGCCTGCTCTTGGGGAGGTCATTTATGTCTATTCATGATCTGGTTTGGGTCTCCAGTTTTTGTTCCCCTCACATCTACCTCTTTTTTTTTTTTTAAATCACCCTCTCTCCCAAATAACAGAGATACACCAATTTCTCATTTCACTCCCTTATAGTTTTCCTGACCCTTCTCACAACCTCCCTGGGAATTGTATCTCATGTGCTCCTTTCCCCCAATAATTCCAGACCATGAGTTCGTCGCATTAGCAATTTTAATATATTTAAAATTCCCTAGACCCAATATCTGGTGTGCTTGCTGGGTGTGGGGTGGAGAATGAACATTGATGATTGATGACCAGATCCTGTAGAAACAGCAACTTCTGTTTAAAAGCTGAGATAACTTCTAAAAAAGTTAAGGAGACTAACACGTTTATTGCGGCATGAGCTTCTGCAGGAAGGAGCTGTTTCATCAGAGACACATGAAGTGAGCAGTGAAAAGTGTTGGGTGTTTCTAAGCAGCCATGAGTTGGAGGAGGAGATGGTTGTGCCAAGTATGATTAAAAGGTCAAGGAGTACATCCTGAAAGCAGAGAGATCCTCCATGAATTAATCAAGCTGAAGTGAACAAGAGGCTCAATGACAAAGCATCATCAGTTTCACAGTTGTTGATAGCTCACATGTACCTAACCAATGAAGTCATCTGCAGATCTGACAGGTGTGCCAGGCCTCTTCTCAGATTGTTTAGCACAAGCCTTTTGGGTTGGATGATGTCTGGCCTGCCCCTGACTGATCATTCCAGCTTCTCTTGAGCTGAAGACAGACTTCTTGTTTTGTTCTGTTATTAAGATAGATTTTTTTTCATTTTTCAATACAATGCAAAGAGCAAACCCTTCTCCCCATCCTGACCTCCTCCCTCCTCCCCCATTAACTCCACTGTATGTCTCCCCCTTCCTTTTTTATATCATCTTGTATTTGAAGAATAAAGTTTTCATTGAGCAAAAAATAATAAAAATGAAGTAAAATGAAAGGGTTGTGTCATGCACGTCTCTTTGCTCGCTTTCATTAGTTTTGCAGTGGATCGTATTACTCTGTATATAATTCAAGAAAATTTCCTCATATTAATCGGAATTTACTTGCTTTTAGAAATTTGATGCAATATACCTTTTCATGAGCAGCTAAAATCAATGGATTTTGAATCCAATTGTGTATATTCAAGGTTTATTTGCTTTCTAAGGTGGCCTAGAAATAATTTTAGATAGCTTTAGATAGATAGATTCTGGTGTTGTAGAATAATATGCTATGCTGTTACTGTCACCATACTAAACCATGCAGCATGTCACTTTGCCATGATAGTTTTACCTGGAATGTACCCACTAAGGCATGGACAACTTTTACACCAAGCGAGGTTTTCAGGACCATGTTGAACCTGGGCCCTTTCTACACCTAAGGATTATCCCAGGAAAATGGAGGGATCATCCCTGCTTGCTCCCGGGATCCCCTGTGTGTCATTTGGACATACAGGGATGATCCCAGGACAATCCCAAGAAAAAAGGCAGGTGTAGAAATGGCCCTGGTTAGGATCTCAAGCCAGAAAGACAACCTTATCGGGCAACTCCGTAACATATGCATTTGATGAACCTGTGGACTCATCAAATGCATACCTCCAACACTTACAATCTTGTGAGATTCATTCTCAGAGCTGGCTCCAAGTTTTAAGGATCCTTGGGCAAGACACCCTCAATAGGTCCCTTCAATTAGTCTACTTTCTCACTGTCATTTTCACCAGTTGCTACGGCTCCTCATCCTCCTTTTCACTACTTATCACTACTACTAGCTTGCCTGTCAGGCAGCAGGCGATGGTTTATTAAGGATGTTACATCCAAAGTGACCCATTTCACTTTAGGAACTTCCCTCCCACCCCTGTTTGCTTCTTGTTTTGCCTTGAGCACATTTAGAACATCTGAATGAAGATGTCTTTTCAGAGTAGCTATGGCCAGATCTACACCTTGTGTCAAATCACTACGATCCCATCATGGTAACGCTATATCCTTCTTGTGCACTTATACCCCGTAGGACACACAATGACATTTGTTGCTATATTTTGGACAATGTGGAATAAAAATCAGGAAATGACACTATGAAAGCAAAATGTGGAAAGTGCCCCAACAGTTATTAGTGCACTTCAATACTGCTATAAAACAGTAGTCTAGGATGTTTTTCAGATGGGTGGGAAATCACGTTTCCTTACCGTTGCTCTGCTTCCTGGTTCTCTTCCGCAATAAGAATGAGCAGAATCACTTGGGGAAGAAAGCAGTGACCGCGTGGCCTGTTCAGTTTAGTGGGACAGCCCCCTCTAGTGGGCATTTTATAGTGCAATAACTCCTGCACACGGCAGGAAATAGTGACAAATATCACTATTTGGGTTTTGGCGTCTTATTTTGTGACACAAAAAAAGGATCCCAGAAGGAGTGGGAGGATCACTGCGTCCTCAAAATGAACTGCGAACATCTGTTAGTGGCCAGTCATGAGCATGCTATAAAATGCTCATCTGAACAAACTCTACATCTAGCCACAAATGTGTCACCACTTTGCTCAGGGCCAAATCGGACATTGCTTCAAATCTATAGCTAGCAGTGATGCCTTTCCCCTCAAAAGTGAGCCCAGAAGGCCCAATTCAGATCTAAAAAGCTCCCCTACCCCCCCCGGTTGCTAGGACCCCAATCCAGATTGCCCCCCTGTGCCTACTCTTAAAAAGAGCGAGCAAGCTGCTAGATACAAATCTAAAGTATTGCCTGTTTTGGTGCTCAGTCTTATCAAACTATTTCTCTATATTCTAAACAAGTATATGAACTGGAAAAGCATTGTCTTCTAGCAGAGCTTTTGAAGTTCTTATTCCCAACCCCCATCCCCATTGCCGCCCCGCAACATCAGGAGAAACAAATTGTCATTGACTGACAGAAACTGCTTACAGAAATTTCTGTAGGTGGCTGGAAGCCAAGGACTTGGAGAATTCAGAGTCTAGAAGGGAAGATAATGGCTTACAGGCATGATTTCTGGCTTTTATCACTTGTGCATGATATGATTGTCATTGTTGAGAGGGCTTAAAGATGAAATGATTAATCATCTAGGCTGCATTTATCTCTCAAGAATATATGTGTGTGTATATATATATATATATATATATATATATATATATATGGTTTTCCCAGAAGGATTGACACTGGAGAGCATAATGAATAGGAATAACACACACAGCTTCAGGTAAACCCAAGCAAACTTTTGGGTCTTACTTTAAAAGTGATTAGAATTCAGTAGCTGGAAGTAGGGTGCCCTTTGTGGCTGGAAGCTGAAGAAATGCTGTTAAGTCAGGCACCAGTTTTCTGAGGCAATTGGGTGGGTTAACTCTCTGTGTACTATAGTAAATTTTATTTGGTAAGGAGTGAATTAATCTTGTCTTGCTAGAAATTCAATTGGTGAATCCCACTTACATCTTCTAGGTAAAAATAGGATGGGATCCAGGGGAGGAGTTGCTCATAGAACTGAATGGAATGGGATAGTGAGGGCGACGAGGGACTTGATCCCCTAGGAATCTTATGCATGTCTACTGGGGAGTAATTCCTATTGAATTCAATGGGGCTTACTCCTAGGGAAGTTTGTCTAGGATTGCCATATAAGACAGTCATCAATAAGGGATATGTGGAAGATGTAGCTACTGATCTTTGGCTCTTGGAGTGGCTGTGCATGTACTTCTCTGTTTTCTGGATTTGGCTTAGAGGCTACAGGGTTCAAATTAGGGCTGTGCACTGCTTTGGGCTGAATCTGAAGTGAAGCGGGCCGATTCGGGCTGCCTCCTGAGTGTCACTGGTTTGGCCCAAGGTGCCCCGAGGCTAAAGCATATTGGCATTGAAGCCAATGGACTCCTGGTCAGCCTTGCTCCTCGCTTTCTTGGATGTCAGCTGTGCAGCTGGCATGCAGGAACCTGCAAGGCTCATCTGCCATGCAGGGGCAAATGTCACCTCGGCTTTGGTACCAAGGCGAGGCAGGCACCCCGAGTCAAATCGGGGACATTTTGGAGGTTTTGAAGCAGTCTCTGAATGCCTGCCCACCAATGACTCCCTGCCAACAGCCAAAATTTCTGGTTGTCTCTGGAAAAGCTGTGGGCACATACATGAAATTCAAAATAAAAAAGGCACACGAGGCCATGAAGGAGAGAGAAAAGAGTCCAGGTGAAATACACAATATTTCAGCATTAATAGGAGAGGGGTGTGTTTCAGCAGTGGCAGCAGCTTGCATATCACATTTTATGTTTATTCAAGTATTTTGGTTGTTTCAATTTGCATAGAAAAGACCCTCAGTGCACTTTACATTCAATTTAAAAACACCAACAGATCTGTAAAAACAACAATAAAAATAGTAGAAAAACCAAGTAGCAGAACCACCATCCCTAAAAGCCAGCTAGTACAACTGATAAAAACAGAATATGATGAAAAGCCTGGGGAATAAAAAGGTCTTCCCTGAGGAGTCAAAGTGGAGAAGGTCCTATCACAGAGTCATTCATCACATCTCAGATGGCACAGGAACCCAAAGGAACACCTCGCTGATGAGGAGCCTAATAACTGGGGATGTTCATATGGGAAAAAATAGTCCGAAGCTGTTTAGGGCTTTAAAGATTAAAATCAGCACCTCGGATTGGACCAGAAACAAAGTGGGAGCTGGGGCAATTTTTTTAAGACTAGTGAGACGTGTTCCAAACAACCAGTCCCAGTTGGTAATATAGCTGCAGTATTTTGTACTAACTGAAGTTTCCAAATTGTCTTCAAGGGGAAGCCCCATGTACAATGTATTACAGTCATCTAAATGATCTGGTTTCACCCATACAGCCAAGGGGCTGTGTTGGGTTATTGCCGGTGGCACCACCAGAGAGTCTGCCACTCTGCCTCCAAGCAATGGCTGCCCAGCCCAATGGTGATGTCAGCCCAGCCTGAACTTTGACAGCAGAACTGCCAGTTGGTATGGGATGGAGGAAGGAGGATCACAAGTTGAGAGAGAGACTTGAGAGGGAGAGAGGGAGAGAGAGGGAGTTACAGTATTCATGTTTACTCAAAGTTAAGTCTCCTAGATTCAATCTCAGGATTGAAGCATGTGAAAAAGTGGGAGGATTTACAGTCCCAGGACAGTGAGAGATGGAGAGAAGGACTGGATTATGAAAGAATGGCAAAGACAGCAAATACATTGGGTGGGACTTTACAAGAAACAAAATGTGGAAGTGAGAGACTGAAGCGCAGATATTACCTATCCTGAGTTGCCTGGGTTACAAGGGAACTCTTCCTCCAGGGTTTGGTACAATCTGGGGATTTGTCCTTGGAATGGGAGCATTTTGCAAAGCTTGTTCCTGACCACCTTGTTCTGTGGTGGTCAGTTTTGAATTGCCAAAAGAGAGGACAAATAAGGGCACTAATTTGAATAAAATGTAAGTGTGTACGCATGCTAATTTATATGTATAGATGCAAAACTAGAAATAATTCTTATAATTTAAATGTAAATGGAGTACATCTCTCCATAGTGTGGAAGACAGTGACCAGGTGACCCGTATGCCTACCTGTTTGTTCTGCTGTCCAAGTGTTGTCGATGGGCAGCTTTAAGGCTCAGCTCTTCCTCCTTATGGTTCTTGATCTCTAAACAAGACTTGAACAGGGCAGCCCTTCAAATAGAGGATGTCTGCAAAACAGAGGCAGTGCTCTGGCAGTCCTTCAAATAGAGGACTGTCCTATGTAAAAGAGGACACATAGCCACCCTAGGAAATCAAAACAAGCTACCATTATGATTTTATTCTAGTTGCACTTTTACATTGTGGTTTTCAGCTTCCGTATTTTGTATTTTTATGCTGTTCCTTGTAGTTTTCATCTTGTGAACCACCCAGAGACCTTCAGCAATTGGGAAATATAGAAATGAAAGTGTGTATTTTCCCCTGCCACACTAATGGCAGCCACCATTAGCATGGCGGGGGGAGTTGTGCACTTTCCAGAGGCTCCAGAAAGCACACTTTCCCACTCCCCTTGCTTCAATGGTGGGCCACTTAACACAATGTACCCTTGCTTTAAGAGGGCCTTTAAGGCCCTAATTGGGGGTAACAGCATGCTTTTTGAAACCTCTAGAAAGTGTGTAATTCCCCCCAGCATGCTAATGGCAGCTGCCACCAGTATGGCAGAGGGAATTGCACACTTTACCCTCCTCTGCTCCAATGGGGGCCCTTAATGCGGGGGTAAAGGTTTAAGAGCGCCTTTAAGGCTCCCATTGGAGCAGATGGGAGATGTGCTTTCCAGAGCTTCCAGGAAGTGCACATTCCCCCCCCCTCCCGCTGCATTAATGGTGGCTGCCATTAATTCAGTGGGAGGGGGGCAGGGAAGAGCGCAATCCTGCAAGCAAGGGTGGACCCACCTCCGAGTGCTTGCAGAGGCTCATAAGCGCTTGGGCATGGGTCTGCCCTCGTGCCGGGCCCATCTGATTCAATCCATGAGGGCTGGACGTGGGGGGAGGGGTCTGCTGCCCTCGCAGACCCAGTTGAATGCTTATGACATCCCAATCTGCAGTCCAATATATGTTTCCAAACTTGCACTGTGATTCAGTGATTCCCCCACCCCCGCAAAAAATGCATGTGACAGCATGCACATATTCGAAAAATGCACATAAAATGCATAATTTTTTAAATGTGCACAAATACACTTTAATCAATGGGTGAAGAATGTATACATTTCAAATATGCACACAACTTATACAAATCTATGGTGCAACCACACTTGGAATACTGTGTACAGTTCTGGTCGTTGCACCTAATAAGGATATTGTAGAATTGGGAAAAGTGCAGAAAAATGATCAAATGGCTGGAGCAACTCCACTATGGGGAAAGGTTCCATCATTTGGCAAGGGGTAGCTTAGAATAAAGACAACTAAGGGGAGATATGATATAAACGAGAGGAACACCACCACCCCTCTGTCTCTCATAACACTAGAACACGGGGTCATTCCATGAAGCTGATTGGTGGGAGATTCAGGACAGATAAAAGGAAGTACTTCTTCACCCAACACATACTTAAACTGTGGAATTCACTACCACAAGAAGTGGTGATGGCCACTAATTGTCTGCCTGTGACAGACAATTGGCCAGACTGGATGGCCACCAATTTGGATTGTGTTAAAATGGGATTGGACAAATTCATGGAGGAGAAGGCTATCAATGGCTAGTAGTCCTGATGGTTATAAGCTACCTCCAGTATCAGAGGTGTGCCAGTTGCTGGGGACCATGGGTGGAAGGATTATGTTGCACTCATGTCCTGCTTGTGGGTTTCTGACAGGCAGCTAGTTGGCCATTGTGTGAACTTCGATAATACCTCATCTTTGGCCATGATGGCAAGAACTAATGGGAATTGTAGTCCAAAGCATCTGGAGAGCACCAGAATCCTTACTCCTGTGCTGGCCAATCATTTTCTAATTCAGCCCAATATTATAAGCCAGTTGAGCTCACATTAAGAGCTGGGTAATTGCAAACTTTAGTGATAGCATTACCTTTTAGTTAGACAGTCCTAGCTTTGAGTACTTTACTTTCTGTCATTATGCAGTACTATTGGAGCAATAAATAAGTAACATGGAATTCAGATTCTTTTTTCTTTTTTTTTGAAGAAATACACATTTTAAAACCTGTGGAGTAGTCAATGGGATGCAAAACACAGAGCTGCCACCACCCTAAAGCTTTAGCATTGTGTAAATGAAGCTGTAGGCTAGTCCATCAATAGGAGTTATTTGCTTTCCTAGTTGAAACAACAGCTTGAGGAGGCAAAAACAGAGTGGGGCAGGGGAGAGAATCTCACCTTCTCCAGAATGTTACAATCACATTTATTTTCCCTTTATTGATGAAAATAAATAAAGGTTGCATGAATTTAATTTCAATCCAAGGTGAGCAATTTGTTCAACGCTGAGAAACACGCTGAGTGTTCTATTTTTATTTTTATTTTTATTTTTGTCAAAATACATTGTATGCAGACCAATCTATGCATTCACGGGCAAGAGTAGAAATGTGATTTTCCTGCCCCCTCCTTAAACTGAGCGGTGATATTTCACAATTCCTTCAGATGCCTGTGGTTTGTACTGAAGTAACCATGAAGTAAGGGAAGCAGGCTGATCAGTCCACTCTTGCTCCCTCCCTTGCTTATTCCACCCTACAATTTGAAATGTAGCTTTCTGTCTTTTGAGCGGGAGGGGGATGAGTTCTCGTTTCTTCTAGAGTTGGGGAGCATCCCCTCCCCTCTCCCTGCCAGCATTACTTTTAGTACCTTCACAACAACTTCCAGTGTTGACATTTAGAGAGAGAATTGCCTATTGTCCCCCCCACCCCCGCCCCCAGCTCTCTGCAGGACCATTGATAAAAGCATTGATTCCTGCAATTTAACCATAGCTTTATAATGCTTCCACAAAACCCCAAATCTGCCAGTTAACCTGAGCATGGGAAGGAGCTCATCGATTGGCCAGCTGTGGAGCTGCTTCTTCCCAATCTGAGAACCTTGCTGGGATGAGATCAGCCATTCTAAATTTAGATGCGTACATGTAACGTTTGCCTTATTTTCATTTGTCAAACTGTTGTTTTAAGTGGATATATTTATAGCTTGACCCCAAGCCACCTTGGGTTCCTTCTAAGAGGAAAAATGGCAGAGCATAAATGAAATGCATCAATAAAAGTATACAGTAAATGTTTGCCATCACATATTTAGTTTGGATTGTACCAGTGATTGTATTGGTGAAATGGCTGCATAGCTTGGTGGCAGAGCAACTGAAACTTTGGGGAGGGGTGTCTGTGTACTACTTGACTTGCATGCTTTTATGCTCACCATCAATACTGACTTAGAGCTCCATCACATCAGCATTTTATTGCACTTTCGTCCTCCCTTGTTTACTGTTTTGCCTCGTGACCCTCACACAACATCATCCCTGTCCTGCAATCATCTCGCCTCTTTCCCTCCATTTCCCGTGTTTTTCTGGGGTGGGGAAAGTGCGTTACTATGTCCCCATGTGGGATTAAATTGCCCTTCCATCGTCGTGTATTACTGCCCTCACGCAATGTCGCAGAACATCCCTTCTGGGTGGGTGTGCATTGAAGGGCGGTCTTGCTGGCAAAAGAGGAAGGCAGGGGCAGTTCTCCAATCAGCTGAACAGACTTGCGTTGCTCCAACCCCACTGTCATTGCTCTATCATCCACCCATTTCAACTTCCCTCTCTTTTCTCTCTCTCGCTATACAAGGTGCCCAGCTGATGAAATGCTAAATTGCTAAATTTCAAACAACAAAACCAGAGCGGGGCGGCGGGGGGGGGCGCTCATGTCCATTAGAATGTCCATCAACCACAGGTACCAATGAACTGGAGGGGGAAGGGGTGGGGCGGAGCGGCGATACTAGGAAGCACAAGCTGGTGCAGGTGAAAAGGTAAACAAGGTGAAATAGTGCAGCAACACACACATGTGAAAGTGACCAGTGCTTGATGCACTACTGAAACAGAGGTGGAAAGCGCAGACGCATACTAGGAAAAAAAACCTAGGTGTGATGGAGCTCTTAATAACAAATTCGTAATACTCTGATCCAGGCTTACTACAAAGATGAGCATTATGAGCAGATGAGTGTTGACCAATGAGCTAACTAATTATGAGATTTGGCAGCATCGCTTCATTGGCAGCCATGGCTGCCACAGAGGGAGCAATGGGACAGCAGAGCCATACCATTGGTTCAGATGAGAAACCAGCTGCCATTTGGCTCCTTCTTTTGTCTCTCCCTGAACTGTTTCCTGCTAGCTAGTAATGATAAGTACAGGTCTACTCAGGTGTTCTGTTTATGTGTTCAATGAGGGTACAGCAAGAATGAGCATGCTTGCTTCATCCTCCTCTGTTGCCATCTTCGTCGCCTGTCTGCAGCAGAGAGCCTTTTGTATCTGTGTAGGCTCCCTGCCCAATGTATAAAACTAATTTCCCAGGTAATGCAGTGAGCCTACAAGGAAACAAAGCTTGCCCTGCTGCAGATGTTGGCCCTCAACATGTGGCAGGCAACAGCTGGAGGCAGAGCTGGCATGGCTGTCCTCATCCTCCCGCCTTGTGTGGCTGAATAGGGCTAATGACACTTAAAAATTTGGTGTCTGAGGCCACAGCTAGACCTAAGGTTTATCCCGGGATCATCCAGGGTTCACCCCTGCCTGAGCACTGGATCCCCTGTGTGTCACCTACATGAACAGGTTTGACCCCTGGATGATCCAGGGATAAACCTTAGGTCTAGCTATGGCCTTGGTGTTCTTGTTTTCCTCTTCCCTCTCCAAGTCTATTAGATTGTAAACCTGCTGTCAGGGACTGTCTTGTTTTCAACCATTGTAGAGCACTTGATGGTGGTGGTGGTGGTGGGTAAGTATCACTTGTTCCGTTCTAAGAAATTTGGGTCTAGACCTGTTCTTGACTGTACTGCGTGAGGAAGCCCTTAACAGTTGCCTAGCAACTGCCAATTTTCTGTCAGAAAATGGACAACAGATTAGATGGCGTGCACATATTCCTAAACAAAATGTTGTGCTAACCAGATAACCAGAGTGTCAAAGAGCCTTTCTTCAGGATGTGTGTGTTTGTGTGTGTGTGTGTGTGTGTGATTGGACACCTTAGCAGCTCTTTTGTTTTCCACAGGAGCAGAATGCATCAGCATGAAAACCATGAACGTCATGAGGGGAGGATGGGGAAAGGGAAGAGTACTTGCAGTGAAACAGAATCTTTTCTTTGTAGTTGAACCTTGGACCTTGATCAGTCTTCCTGCACTCCATAAAATGGATAAAGATTTTAAAAATGTAAAAGCCCACTAAAGTGATGCCTCATGAAAGCTGACATACAGAGTAACCATGTGCTTTGAAAACAAAGTAAAGGTCTTGAGAAGTATTTTGACACGGTATGAAAGCAATCTTATTATATAATAGTTTGAGGATTTCTGTAAAAATGTTAAAAGATTTGACCACATTTCAAAACAAATTAGAGCATTAGTTGTGTTCTGAAGTTACTGAGGACTTGGAATTGCATTATTTAAATCGATTTAGCCATTTGGACCTTTTTTTTTTTTTAAAGGAAACAAAAAGCAAATTATTCAGGATTTCACGTAGGGAAAAATATATGCATGGCTAACGTTGGGAAGAGACCTGACTAATTTTATTGGATATTGCTTGTTACAAAATGCTTTTTGGCTCTCAAACAAAGGCAGTCATTCATTCGTTTATGGGCTATATTACTAAATATATTGTCTTTCTTAAACAGTGGTGCCAACTTTTGATTTACAACATACGAGTATGGGTAAAATGCCTCTGACTTTATGCAGAGTGTCAACTCTTTTAATTATGAGGAAGGGAATTGACTTCTGTCTAATAGATCATAAGAATAGTTTTCAGCACATATTTTCAGGGGTGGGGAGGACAGAGAAATTAAAACAACACACATCATGTACAACTCCCTTCTCCTTTTAAGCAACTCTTAAAGGTACATAATAGGTTGATGGATGAGAATGTACATTTTGGAGGGATCATAGCTCAGTGGTAGGATACACGTTTTACACACAAGGTCCCAGGCACAATTCCTGGTATTTATTTCACGTGAAATGGATCAGGTGGCAGCTGAAGCCAGCCCTATCTAAGATCCAATCTAAGACTCTGCTGCCAAGCAGAGTAGAAATTACTGTACTAGATGGACAAGTAGTTTGACTTTGGGGCTGTCAATATGTGGGGAAATCCCCGGGATGGCTCCATGGTGGTGCTGTGTCACTTATATGATGCAGCAGCCACAGCAGAGCCATCCTGGGGCTTTCCCCTGAACATCTGAAGTAAAAAAGTTGGGGACTTACCCCAACTTTTTACTCCGGAACGAGGCAATGATGGTGCATGGAGCCCCGGCGGAGGCATGGCCGGGCGGATGGCAACCCCTGATTGGTTGATCAATCATCATTTTTCAACCCATGCTTCTATAGCAGCATAGTTTGTAATAGAGGCAGTTTTAGAATATAGTATATAAATTGTGGACATCGTATATAATTAGAGGCTCAGACATTAAAAATGGGGTGCGTGCCATAACTGTCGCATTGTATTTTCTGTGCAAAATGTATGGGTGACTTGGCCACAGTGTACCTTTGCAGTCTCCGAAGGCAAAGAGGAAGATTAATGCCTGTGGTTCTAACCACCTTTCATATCTTTACAGTTAAATGTTATTTATAGGAATCAATTAGTTCTCTGTCTCTGCTGTTTTATTATGAGGCTCTGTTCAGATCTCTGGCATGCCCTTTTAAAAGGATGATGGATTGTCAACTTTCAAAATGAGAGAAACATGGGCTGTCCTGGGGGAACAGGTATAGGGAGAAAGGCTTAAATGATGATAAAGCACAACCTCCATGAGACAGTAAGAACCTGTATGAGGAATCAGTACGACTTTTGTTACACACATAGCTTTCGCCTCTGTTTGCTTGACTATTTGCTACGGGAAGCCTAGGCGAGCTTTCCTAGCTCTTGGCTGAGACAAAATGGGAGCAAAAAATGCATTCCACAATGTCTGGCTTGGAATGCATCACAATAGATTTGCTGGATTTGAATATTCCACTGGATTGCACTGTAGCAGTTATCTAACTCAATTGAAACTTTATTATTGTCAGAGACAATATTGACACTAAGGGGATGACACAATAAACAAGAAAAAAAGAAATCTCTTTTTATATGTTGAGTAATCAAAACAACTAGTGATCATTAATAGCATGATACTGGTGTCATGAATTGAGACTTACTGGGGGGATCTACACGACTGCTTTAAAGCACTTTAAAGCGCTTTATAACAGTTTTGACAACTATTGGGGCCCAGGACACACTGCATATACAGTTTTCAAAACATTTTCAAGGTGCTTTATAGCGCTTTAAAAGCAGTAGTGTAGATCCCCCCCTTGCCTTTGCACGGGCCCACTTCCTAGCCAAGTCTTACGCCACTACCGTTGATACATCATCCTTGTTTAAGGGCAACCAGTCTTTGCCTCCATTGGCTGCTGATAACCCAGAACCATCAACATTAGCACTCGCTAACCAACCCTGGAACCCTCTAACCGACCCTTTTTCATTTTGTACCACTCCTACATCCACACGTCTTTTGCTTATTTGCTGTAGCCTTCTCATTTCTAGTGATAGAATAAAGACACTTTAGGGGAAGCAGAAGCACAGTAGAACAGCCCATCCCAGACCTATGCATGTTCACTGGACAGTTTATACCAGCTTTAGGCAACCTTTTCATTGCGAGGACTGTGTGCGATGATGAGCAGCGAGTCAGGGGCCCACCCCACACACTCATATGTGCACACTCACTCACACATGCACACACTCATATCCTTTCATGCACACACACTCATGTACATACACACTCATGCATGCACAGTCATACACTCTCAGGCCCATACTCCTGTCCTTGCATGCACAAACGCTCCTGTACACACATGCTCACTTATGCACACACATATACTCTCTCTCAGGCCCATGCTCACATCCTTGCATGCACGCACACTCAGGCACCCTCTTTTCCACCTCTCAGCAATCTTCATCACTGGATCACTGGGGAAAGGGAGGGCTTCTAACATCACACACCAGTGATCCCCAGTCAGGAAACAACAATCTAGAAGAGGACCGCTGGGAGGGTGGGGATTGCAATGATTTGTTCAGGGGTGCTTCCACTATAAGAATCTCTGCCTGATTTCTTGTAGCACCCCTATCCAGAATTGTCCCCATCAACAGCCCTTTCACCTGGCTGCCTCAAAAGTAGCATATAAATGCAGGAAGTAAATAGATAAATATTATGCCGCATTATTGTTTATCAAGTAGTAACTAATAACAGGGGACAGTAACGCTCAATTATCATGTTGGTCTGTGTCTTCTCGTGATATGGCAAATGCTAACTAGCTTTTGGCACATACATCCCCATGTGTACTAGAAGTGTTACACAGGCAGTGCTTGTGTGCCTCTGCTGATGAGCATTATGGAAAGCATCAGATGCAGAAATGCCCATAACGCATTCCCTTCCTCTCCCTCCTGAATGCCCCCAATGTGCATTAGCAGCAGATCAAAACCGGTGCTTGGATTGCATTGCTGGCCTACTCAGGAGAAGTGTGCATATGGACTTCTGAGTGGAATCTCAGGCTGCAGCCTTGACTCTCCTGGTAGATGCTTAAAAATGCATTTAACTGGCAGGAAGCATTCTATTAAGAACGAAGATGAAAGCTGCTTTGTTCACAAGTGCTTCTGCATCTACAGCCTTTTGTTAAAATTAGTACCGTGCTGCTGTTCTCAGAATATGGTTTGATTTTTTTCTATAGATGTACAGAAGTGCAACTCATGTCTTGGTCTTATCCGTATAATTCTCTGCTTGCCTGTTCCATTCTACTTCAGTTTTTACCATCGCAACAGATGATTGCTCCCCTGGAGTGCATTTAGGTGATGTGACTAACGTCTGTCACATTCAATTCATTCTTTCTCTCATCTTCTCCACAGGCTAAAACCTCTCTGCATGCAGTTTGTTTGTGCTCGCAAAGGTCTGGTGGGCATGTTCAAGTGGCTATCTTTGGAGGATCGTTGCCTAATCCCAGAAGCATCTGGAGAGGAGTGTTACCAGTAAATGAGGGGACAGTGTCCCCTCTGCTGGGTGGTCCATGTCGTGATGCTATATCCCTTTTTGGAACAAAATCATGGCTAGAGTTGTGTTGTTGGGGGTGAGAAGGATGCTGCTGCTTTTAACGAGGTTTGTTTTTGCAAGAATCTCACTCTTGAGACTGCTTTGAAGGTGACATTTCCATCCTTCTTAACAGTTGAAGCTGAAATTAGAGAAAGAGGTGCTTGCATGTTAATGTCTGAATGATCAGGTATGAGATGGACTCATGGTTCCTGTGTGAGTGATCCGGCCATTTTGCCCATCCTTTGCTTTCATACCCATTGACTCCTATCCCCTCTCTAGAACCCTTTCCCCAATGTCTCTCACTGCACTGCTGTTGCCAACTTCCTCCTGCACATTATATATAAAAGGCCAGTGAGAAGGTAGGAAAGGTGACAATAGAGCTGAGATCAAGATAGGGTGTCGGGGGGAGATAGGTGGTTCCAAATGACATCAAGAGTGATACAGAAGCGTACAAGTTGTAGGCAAGTTGTAGGCATACAAGTTCGAAGATCTGGAATTAATTCACTGTGGGTTGTGGAAAAAGGTTATATGACCAATGTCAGTTGTTGCACTAAGGCATTTCACTAGGAATGTTTGTCCATTTGTAAGTTGGTCCTATATTGATTTATTGTAACTTATAATATACAAGAGCCTAACATTCTCAGTAGTTCTCTATTTCTTTTCCTGCTACAAAAAACAGTAATTATTAAGACCTTCTATATAATATCTTCTTTCCAGACCAGGATAACATTTAGGATGTCCATGCTGGAGTCCATAAGAACTGCAGGGCCCAATCCTATGCACACTTATCCTTGAGTAAGGTTCACTGAACACAGTGCAACTTCTTTTTGAATAAACATACATAGAGTTTATGTAAGTCAGATATTTCATAAAGCAAATTCCTATGTCCACAAGAGGGCAATGTTGACATATTGGATAGGGATTAATTCTAATGGAGTTCCTAAATCCTGAGTTCAAATCCTGTCTAACTTATATAGTCCTTCTAGTGCTTCTTTTAGGTCAAGATCAGCCACCTTTCTGGTTTAGGGGACAGGAACAAAATTTCTGAGTTCATCCCGGGAAGGCATACTTTCTACCTTGCTTGGTAAGAGCATAGACCTATGAATCAGATAAAGTTGGAAAGCATTTATATTACCACTTTACTATTTTTATCCAATTTTTATTTAGAATTTGAGCCTGCATGCTTTTCTAGTATATAGCTAGTTTTAAATGGGGGAGCATTCAAATATTGGGCATCCTAATTAGGCCATTATTCCATAGTGCTATGTGCTGCTGGGTGCGGCTCCTGCCTTCTATATACCGCTTTCATTCTGCTTTCATAGTGCAACTTCCTACTTGGTGTAGATTAGGCCAATGTCCAGATGTTTTGGATCATAACTCCCAGCATTCCTGACCATTGGCAATGATAGCTGGGTCTGATGGGAGTTGAAGTCCAAAATATCTGGAGGGCACGAGGTTGGAAAAGGCTGCCTTACTGTCAAAGGAAAGGTGTGTTTGAAGAAACATGAGCATAATCTACACTAAGCAGGATATTGCACTATGAAAGCAGTATATAAAAGTTAGGAGCCACACTAGTGCATTATAGCAGTATTGAAGTGCACTGACAGCTTTTGGGGCCCATTGACACATACCATATACTGCTTTCATACCACTTTCCATAGTGCTATGTGCTGCTAGGTGCGGCTCCTGCCTTCTATATACCGCTTTCATTCTGCTTTCATAGTGCAACTTCCTACTTGGTGTAGATTAGGCCATTATTGAATGTCTTACAAATAGAGTTTTTAAGGAAGAATCCTGGGAGATGGACTAGCTACATGAAAAGCTTCAATTTCAGTGTCTGTTGCCTTGGCATCTTCTAGGGATGTATGAGAATTTCATTACCATTTGCAAATCATGTGAAGCTGCTCCGTTCTCAGCCTGAATAAGAAAGCAAACAGGAATGCAATTCTTGGGGAATTTTCACAATTTCTGTATTTGGCATTTGCATTTAAAAGTGTGATTATTATTATTATTATTATTATTATTATTATTATTATTATTATTAAAAAGTGGGGGTTCCTTAATGCTTATTTTTTCCAATTGAAAAATGCAATTTTTCAATGAGGCAAAACGAATTTCAAGGTGGAATTTGTAGAACCTCACTAAACTCAAACATTGCATGTTCTCCCATCCCTAGTGTGATAGGATTTATTTAGAGAAATGCATAGGGGACTCCATTTGAGGTTCCAGAGCAACACTACATTAGATTCCTTACAAACATTACCCTGAAAGCTTTATGATGTTAAACATAAAAGTGAGCTGACAGGTGGATACTTATTGAGAATCAGGGAAGGATGGATGGAAAACGTGCGACAAGCAGGGACCTTGAGGCATCAGCTGCCCTTTCCTTCTGAGTGCTCTCAAGTGTTTGTGTAGAAATTTAGTTCAGCTTTTAAGGACTGTCTTTCTCTTTTCATGTTCAAAGCTAATTGTCCTTTATTCATTTTAGCTTCCATTTAAGGTTGTGCCTTAGACATTGCCGAAAAAAGAGGAAATGCATCACACACACAAAAACGACGATGGAGGATAGAGAATTGTATACGTTTTGTAAATGCTAACTCTCTCTCTCTCTCTCTCTCTCTCACACACACACACACATGCAAATTTAGAAGTACTAAATTGAAATAGAACTATGGTACATTTCATTCGTGGGTGGGGCAGACTGTGTGCCTTGCTCAGACTGCTGATGGGTGACTTCAAGGCCCCTCCCTGCTCTCCCTTCTGATGGTTCTTTAGGTTTCAACCAAACTTGGACTGTGCAGCCCTTCAAGTAGAGGACACTTTCAAATAGTGAACTGTCCTCTGCAAAATAGGACATGTGGTTAGGCCTCATCTAGTGTATTGCGTCCAGTTCTGGGCTCCACAATTCAAGAAGGATGCAGACAAGCTGGAGCGTGTTCAGAGGAGGGCAACGAGGATGATCAGGGGTCTGGAAACAAAGCCCTATGGAGAGAGATTGACAGAACTGGGCATGTTTAGCCTGGAGAAGAGAAGATTGAGTTTATGAGACATGATAGCACTCTTCAAATACTTAAAAGGTTGTCACACAGAGAAGGGCCAGGATCTCTACTCGATCATCCCAGAGTGCAGGACACGGAATAATGGGCTCAAGTTACAGGAAGCCAGATTCCGGCTGGACATCAGGAAAAACCTCCTGACGGTTAGAGCAGTATGACAATGGAACCAGCTACCTAGGGAGGTTGTGGGCTCTCCCACACAAAAGGCATTCAAGAAGCAGCTGGACAACCATCTGTCAGGGATGCTTTAGGGTGGATTCCTGCATTGAGCAGGGGGTTGGACTCGATGGCCTTATAGGCCCCTTCCAACTCTATTCTAGGATTCTAATCATTCAGAAGAAATGAAATAGGCAATGCAGCTATAACTGGCCCTTCAGTGGCCAATTCTTTCCAGACTTTACCAGATTGAAAGTTATAATTTTATGATTAAAAACATTTGGGGTGTGCCCTTCCCCCCATGAATGAGTGAAAGGGGCTTTTGGCCATTTGGAGAAGTTCAAAAGTAATGTTCCAAAATCACGGTTCTGATCATATCAAGGTGATTGTGCCCATGGAAATGTTTGGGCCTATGGAAAGGCAAGCAAACCTAAAGAATTGGTATTGGCCCCTGAGGTCAGCCTTCCCCAACCCGGCATCCTCCAAATATGCTGGACCGCAACTCCCATAATTCCCAGCCAGCATGGCAAAGGAAAGTTGCAGCCCAACACAAGTTGCAGCCTGCTGTACAACATTTGTGCCTTGATAATGACACCTTAGAACGGTGTAAACAGAATTTCAGAACCAGTGATGTTTCAAGCAGAAAGCAGCCTACCAATTAGGGATGGTAGCCCACCAGCAACTTGAGAATGCTATTTCGTTTTGGGTGGGGGTTGTCTGTCTTGGACTGAAAAATTAGACACCTGCCAAGCACCTGGAAGGCCACAATACAAGGATGTGTGGCAATGTGTTTGGCTTGGAAGGCCACAAATTGTGCAAGCCCAGGGCAGAGCTTTAAGATTTCAATTAAAGAAGAAGAAGATTGAAATTATAACACAAAGCTATACATTGCAGGAAACGTTCATCATTTTGAGCGCCTCTAAAGTAGGGTGGCCATGTAGAAAAGAGGACAGGACTCCTGTAACTTTTAATAGTTGTATAGAAAAGGGAATTTCAGCAGGTGTCATTTGTATGCATGAAGCACCTGGTGAAATTCCTTCTTCTTCACTACAGTTAAAGCTGCAGGAGCTATACTAGAGTGACCAGTTACAAAAGAGGGCAGGGCTCCTGCAGCTTTAACTGTGGTGAAGAAGAGGGAATACCATCACTCTGTGAAGTGTTGTGCCATATCTAAATGAAATGAAATAAAATTCAAAGCATACAGACTGCCAAGAGAATTAAGCATTCAGAGATGTGACATGAATTAAGTGTTCTCCTTAATTGTGTGAGACTGTCTTTTCAGAGTGAACTTTGAATAGCAGTTGGTCTAGGATGCAAGGCATTTTTATTGATATGGAAACTATGTCACCCATCTTGCTTCATTGTAACTCTAGGGAACCAACATTGATGAGTCAGGTTTTCTGCAGCAGGGGTGCTGTCTAGACAGTCTGAAAGCCCCATGGTGACTGCAAGGTGGCACTGCATCAATTATACGTTGCAGCAGCCACCTCACAGCCATCACGGGGCTTTCCCATGAAGCTGCAACTTTTCCCTCCAGAGCAAGGTGAGTACAGCACATCCTCCATCTATCCACATTCTGGAGTTGCAGCGGAAGTGTTCCTCGGCAGATGACAACTGGGCAGAAGGTAGGGAGCAGCCCTGGTGAGCCAATGGCTGGCAGAAACCTTGCACCCTCCCTGAGTTTTGAGATTAGCCGCCGCTACCCCACAGCAGAGAAACCATTGGATTTTGCTAAAGGTGGTGGCAATTGGCACTGTATAGGCAGCCCCAGGGTTTCCTTGATATCAAGAATATACCGGCAATTCTTGCTCCACTGAAATGGGAGATTTGCAGCATAGACACGCTATGTTAAGGAATTGATGGCAGTGGGCACACATTGTATTTTTTTGGGGGTGTGTGTGTTATATGTGTGATATAATCCCCTTTACTCTATGTTAATTATTCTGAAACAACTGTGTCACCCTTCTTCCATATTTACAGATTAGAATCCCTGTGGTAGCCATGAACATACATTGGAAGGGTAGGGAAAAGACCCAACATTTAATCACTGGGTAACTACAATAAAACACAGAATGAGGACTAGCTTAGAACACAACTTTTATCTGTAGAGCCAGTCAACCTTTTTATAGCAGGCCCAAGAGCCCGGGTGACCTTAGGGCAGCCATCTCCAACTTGGGGCAGTTTCTAAAAAAGGGTTGAAAATATGGGAATGTCTGTAAACTATAAATATCACCACAGCTCTCAATAGGAATATGACACAGTATTTAAAGTGTGTTTAAAAGATAATTAATCCATGTTAAATCAACTTGACTGTGTGCCATTTGTGGGTTTCACCTCATTTCTAAATTGTTGGGTGCAGGCAGAATGTATGAACTCGTCTTGGTTTTGTAATGCACAGTTGCTTTAAAAAAATACCTTGGCTATTGAGATGGGATTGCTCAATGTAATCAGCTGATGTTACAGCCAGTGCAGATGATACACTGGTAAAGATTTAAAACTCTACAAATATGTTAATTACATTATGTGAGTAATGTAATTGTATGTACAAGCTGTATGTGTAAATATTATATTAAGCAGCTAATATTGTCTGTTCCTAGATCAATTCCTGCTGTGTTGCTCAGAGGTGGAACGGCTTGCAATCCAGTTTGTATAGGGATTTTACTTTGTTGAGTTATTGGTTTAAAACCAACAAATTAGAACATCTTCCCAGTACAGCTTTTAAAACCCTTACTTGTCTCTAATTCCTTGGTGATGGATTTGTATTCTTCAGCTTTATTGCATGGTTGATATCTCCTATCTCTTATTCTTGAAAATCGATGTTGCTAAATACTTATGGAAGCAGAGACAACATGACATAAATATGAAGCAAGATTTGTCTTGCTTAGTGGAATCAATCTTTTGAAATCTTCATCTTTCCTTTCCAGCATGCAAGAAAAATCTTTAGAATTCGAAGTTATTTGACAGAGCTTTGGGATGTCACCTTAAGAAAGCTGTGTCGTGTTTCTCAGTAAAATCCTGCTTTCGATGGGAGGCAAATGATGAGGCTTGCTAAGTAATCCACAAAGCTTTTATTAGGCAACAATTATTATTATTATTATTTATTTATATAGCACCATCAATGTACATGGTGCTGTACAGAGTATGTCTGTACAAATGTCTCTTCTACCTGAAGAGAGTCTAACCTCTTGGAAACGTCCCCCTAGGCAAAACTATGCAAACTAAGCAAGACAATTGTCTGCTCAAGAAGAATAGGAAGCCACTTCCCAAACGTCCATAACTTCAGAGAGCCTGGTGTGGAGGCAGGTTCTGGCACAATCTTAGTCGGACTGACTTTCTCATGCCTTCCTTCCGCTCTGTGCATTTGAGCTTTTGGCGGACCCTAGCATCAGCTAGCTTGTCAGGATGCTCACCTCCAGAAGAAACCTTACTTCCCACCAAGTGTGTAGGATTTGGCCTTGAGGAAATAAGCTCTGGAGAGGACTGACTCCCAGCTGGGGAATTGCCTGTGAGAGCTTCCTCCCCCACTGGTACAGGCTGGCTGGTGTCTGGCGCTGCATCTTCTAGTGCTGAATCTGATTCTGATTGATTACATGAAACATCTCCCAAAACAGGGGCAGTAGGGTTAGACATGACAAGCTGTAACTTATTTACAGCTTTTGAAAAGGTATATCAGGGGCGTATTTACATGGGATATTTACTCCATTGTGGCTGAAAATTTGCGCAACTTTGGACACATGATGCAGCTGCTAACTGGCAGCCACATCATGATTTTCCTATCAAAGCTGCACATTTTGGCATAGCATTTTACCACACATGTTCACTTTGGTGCATCATCACCATGGTTCTCCAGTGTGTGTGTTATTGGTGGGTGAATGTGGGTTATGATAGTGGGTGTACTTTTGGGGAGATCCAACCTCCGTCACTGGTGTGGGACTTCCCATTTTTGCTTTCCCGCCTTGCTCCTTCATAGCTACACATGTGCGAAGCCACGCAAGAATGCAGGGTGGGAGTACAAACCGTAGGCATGGCAACAGTCAGGTATCATTGGCAAACCAAAGTACAGCAGATAATGTTTGTTAAATGGCAAGACTCAAGAGTCTGTAGTTTCACAGTTGTGCAGTGTTACAGAAGAGAGAAAAGAATGACTAGTCACTATTTACCGTGCAGTGTAGTCTGATGCTGCGAAGTTTCGGGGCTGGATCAATCCTGCCCATGTGTCGCAGTGGTAGTCGCTTCAAAACTGCAAAAGTGCTGGATTTGGGGGAGATTAGCATTGAAAGTGGCATTGTGTAGACACCCCCACCCCCCAGGATACTAATAGATTAGGTTTAAAAAAAAATCCAGAAGAAATAAGTGAATGATCTTCCTTGCTATCTTTTCAAGTGGAGAGAGAGAGAGAGAGAGAGAGAGAGAGAGCGCTATTAATCAATTTTCTGTTTTGGACCTACGGTAGGCCAACTAGATTTATTTTTTTAAAATGTCTTGAATGGGAGCAATATTTCAATTACACTTGAGACAGTATACTCTTGCTGCTGCCACAGCTTGGTCTAAACTCTGTATCAGAATATGTGATAAACTGTGAGGGGGTGGTTTTAGTGTGAGAGTGGCATATATATACACAGATAGATAGATAGATAGATAGATAGATAGATAGATAGATAGATAGATAGATAGAGATGGATATTGATACATTATTTGTATTGTGTTTGTGTAAAAATATTTTCCAATACTTTTTCAGCTGAACAAATAATGGCACATATTAAGTAGTTTGAATAAATACTGAGTTGTGATATTTTTTCCTGACATATTATATGCACCATCAGTAACCATTCCCCTAGGCAGACACATGTACTTCTTTTGGCTACTGGGTTCCTTAATGGCCACTCATCACTTTTGAGAAAACCTGAAACCTCAACATGTAACCAAGTTGCCAACAGGGCAGCACCCCGACTAACTATTTATTTGAAACATACACATCCCTCCTTTCTGTCAGAGAGCCTCAAGGTAGTTATGACTGACAACGTGGTTTCAAAATTTTGCAGTACTGCAATTATCACATAACTGGCTGAGGATTTTATCCCACATTTTTTCCCCTTGCAAGCGTGCAAAGTACAGAAATCCTAAAGGTAGCTTAACCTGCAGGAATGAAAAATCCAGCTTATCAGATAGTCAGGATAGCGAAGAGAAGGTATTTCCTGTTATGGCCTGTTCCATCTCCGCCCTCTGCTCCATGCCACTGCAGTGTCCACTGTGCTGCTCTGTCTGAATACATTTTTATTAGGGTATGTCTAGATCAGTCAGTAGGCATCTCAGCCACACTTTTGCTTGGTAGACAGCCTGGTCTTTCTTTCCCCACACGAGGCATGCCTGAAATAACCAAACACAACATTGATTGATGACGCCCCAGTTTACATGCGTACCTTCTGATGGGTTGAAAGAGCCAGAATTAATGGGCTTATTATCAAGAAAATATTTCACTTAGGTTTTGAGTTTGGAATCTGTTTATATGCCGCAGACAGAATCACTGGGTTCATAGAGTTGTAATGGACAGGTGGGACTCAATTTAAAGGGGCTCATGTGCACGCTGAAGCATGTGAACTTGAGAAATAGATGGGTTTGAAAAGTTTCTAGAACTGTATCACAGTGCAGCTGCGACAGCAAATGTCCAACATTCTGATGAATGTGAACATTACGCAAGTGATAATCCCAGACTAATGTTTTGTCTGAAAACACAGGTATACACATTGGTGAATGTTGGTGGTCATCTAAATGAGATGGAACATGAATCCCTGTATTGCCCATTGTTCTAGCTAGTCCAGCACTGTCTACTCTGTTGGTGGCTTTCTATAGGCTCATGTGCAGGCCCCACCGAAATTTGCCTAAGGAAGGTCTTTGAACTGGAGATACCTAAGAGTGAACTTTTTACCTTATCAGTGAACTGCAGTTTTGGCATTAGTGTTTGATATGTCTATGGACTTCCAGTTCCATCTTATTCAGCAAAAAGTTTTGTTTCAGGCCTATTGGACACAACATCTCTTTAAGAAAGGTTTGTCTAAGAGCTCAGTCACACCTACTTTTTTTGTTCTGGTATGCACCTGCAATTTTGACCTCCGTTTCTTTAGCACAGCAAGCGCTGGGCCCTTTCATGGCCGTCACTATACTGGGGAACTCTCTTTTCACTTGTTTGCTCTCCTGTTATTGGGCTCGCCCACCCCACCCCTTTTCCTTCCCCTTCCACTTTATTGGTTCTTGTCGGGTGATGGACATGGAAGCCTCCTGCCGTTGCTCTGGCTTTGATGTCTAGCATTTTACCGATTCAACATTTAATTGGCTGGGTGCCCTTTCTGCAGGCAAAGAGGCAAGGAGGGTGGGGTTGGAGCAGCAAAAGCCCATTCGACTGGCTCAGTTTGTTCAACATGGTGTGTTGGAAGAGGAAAACTGCCCTGCCCTCCTCTTTCATCAGCAAGCACATGTTCAAAGCACATGCCCCCAACAAAAGGAAAAAAATGCAAGGACGGCGATACATGGGAGTGGAAAGGTGCTTTAAACTCGCATGGAGGAAATAAACCAGACTTTCCCCACTCCAAAATAAGATGGAAAAGGGAGGGGAAGAGGCGAGATGAGTGTAGGACAGCGTTGCAAAAACCAGAAACCAGGCATGACAACAGTGCAATAAAATGCTGGCGTGATGGAGCTACAAGTTGGCTAATTGTTGGAGGTGCCATACAGTTAATGCTTCTTTTGTTCATATGTTCTGGAAATGTCCAATAGTTGCCTCCTTTTGGGAGGAAATCATCAAATGCATAAACTTTGTGTTGGAAAGCTCTTAAATATTTTATATGTTTTCTTAAATTATGTACCTGCTTCTTGGAATGTAACACTTGGCCAGAGTAACTGGATTTTTCTCACTCTCTTGACTGCTAAAAGACTGATACTACAACATTGGAAAGATAAAAGCTCACCGTCTATAATGCCATGGATTGAAGACCTAACAACACTAGCAACATTTGAAAGAGTAGTATATAGACACCATTTCCTAATGGAATTATATTTGGATATTTAGTCTGTCTTTACTGAAGTTCTGTGTAATTTACTCCCCCCTTTCTTTTTTCATTTAGAACATTGTAATATTTGAAACTGGGGCATTTGAAGTATGTAGTTACACTTGGGTTTTTTTGTTTTTCTTGTTTTATTTGTTAAAATTGATTTAAAAAATTGATTAAAAAAAAAGACAACTTGGAACTTCTATGTGAAAA
Source organism: Elgaria multicarinata webbii (assembly GCF_023053635.1). NCBI lineage: Eukaryota > Metazoa > Chordata > Lepidosauria > Squamata > Anguidae > Elgaria > Elgaria multicarinata. The sequence goes on from NC_086173.1 coordinate 35,009,424, forward strand.
GCTTTATGGACCCTCCCCATGTTATCAGCACCCATAAATGCATATTTGAAAAGGGGGACATTCATGACCGTCATCTGCAATATTCAGAATTTACATTTGAGTAGGAATGGGTAAGAATTTCATTTACGTGTTTTATTTATTTATTCATTCAATTTATATCCCACTTATCTACAAAATTACTCTAGGTGGCATACAAAGTTAAAAACAAAAACAAGATAAAACAATTCATCTTTTACACATAAAACAATATACTGCAATATATATATTGTGTGTAAGAGAGGGTTGGACTAGATTATCCTTGTGGTCTTTTGTGGCCTCCTTCAACTCAACAATTCTATGATATAACGTAAACCGATATATTTTTATGACAACAATTTACCATAATCCACAAACGTCTCCATAAATGGGATGGAAATAACAATATTTTTTAATAAAAAATCCAATATGGGAGAAAGCAGAACAGACAGATTCTTCCATCTAGGCAAAGGGCTTCCAATCCGTTTGTATTTGCCCGTGTTTATAGTGCTGAATTTGGGTTGCCACTTCTTTTTTCTCATAGGCTCCTCATCTTTTACAGGCACAACATGATCCTCTCCATACTAGTTATCGAATTTGGTTGGTGCAGATGGGTGAAATTTTTGTTCAATCCATTATTTAATAAGAGTTTATCAAAAGTTGTAGATTCCACAATAAACAGGATGGAAGGAGAAAAATATTGGGGACATTGAAACTGACAGATTTGTCCATTCTTCTTACACATGACTAGTTTTTAATATATATTTTTACAAAACAAAGAAGAGAGAGAAGAAATCCACAGTATATTCAAGCAAGGAAGATGGTCTGTGCTTTAAAAATATCAGAGTTAACAGATGGTAAACACATTCTTAAAATATAAAGAAAATAATTAGAAGCTTAAATTATTAACATTTTTTAAAAAATTATATGCCCAACCAACCATAAAGATGTGCTACATCCTGGATCTAATATTCCAATACACTTGTGCAATCATATTGAATACATGATGAATGAACTCCATTTCTCAAGAAAACTATTTTGCAGTTTTCTTCCTTCTTTTAATCGAGCTATATTTGTAAGTTTAACCATACATACTGCATCTCATACTCTAATGATCTAATCATCCAGAGGATGAATTTTTCCCCACTTAAATCAAATCACTTTTCATGCAGCTGCCAACGGTCCTCATCAGTTCTATATCCTCTGATGACACCACATTGTAAACAACATGATAACACTGTTATAGGTAAGTATAAATTAATGTAAATCCAGTCATATTTTCAATTGTATTTATAATAGAAATTCTAATCCAAAATATATGATATATGTCTGCTTTAGGGTAACTACAATGACAGCAATTATTATTTATCTTTGTATACATTCTCCTAAGTCTAACAGGAGTCAAATACCAATGAACCGTTATTTTATACAAACCTTCCTTGCAATTCGTACAAAGAGTCTGTGTGGTACATTTTTTTCTATACCTCTGGTGATACTTCAAACTTTATATCTAATTCCCATTTCTGTTGATATGCATTTTTCAATTAGTCTAAAGCTCCAATTAAGTTATATAATTGATTTAATAGTTTCTTAATAGTACTAAATAGCAACACTTCAAACTTAATAATACTAAGTATCAACACTTCAAACCTTTGGACTAAAAATAGCCCCATTGGGTGGACCATATTTTCTCAAAAATGGCTAGCTATATGTCTGATCTGCAAATACTGGAACATTGAGGGATGAAAATGTATCTTTTCTCAAGTATATCTTGGGATATAACAACAACAACAACAACAACAACAACAGCAATGATTTAGTTACCCCATTCTGTAATGTATGCTAGGTCCAGCAAAATCCCCCTGCTGATGGAAGGGTTCTTTCCATCTGTGGGAAGCTTTTGATCCAACACACCTCCTCAATTGGTTGAACAGGGAAGGAGGTAATCTTTAGGGCTGTGCACGGACCCCCCCCCCGAACTGCTTCATGGCCCAATCCGGAACTTCCAGAACTTCCGGATCAGGCCCAAACCACTTTGGGTCGATCCACCAGTCCCCCGCTCCACTCTGCAGAGCGAGATCCAGAGGGGATGATCGAGATTTTGCCCCCCCTTTCCGACTTACTTGCCTCCACGGTGGATGGCAGAGGCAGGTAAGGGGGAAGGGGGCAAAATGGGGGCCGAATAAGCCTCCCTCCCCTCTGCCCCCTTACCTGTGTCCGTCACAGTCTGTCGCGGGCTTCAACTGAGGCCCCAGCTTGAAGCCGGAAGAGAAGGCCGCGGCCTGTTCCGACTTGAAGCCAGGGCCTCAATTGAAGCCTGCGATGGACACAGGAAGCCCTCCCTCCCCCTAACCTGGCTCCATCACCGTTGCCGCATGGACTGTGGCGGCAGTGCCAGGTGAGTCCCCCTCCCCCCCCACTTACCTGCATCCGGAGCTCCGGATTGAAGCGAACCACTTCACCTCGATCCGCAGCCCCCCGGCCCAATTCGTCTCCACCTTTGTCAGAGGCGAATCAGGCCACTCCGCTATCCCTTCTACAAACCGAAGCGAAGCAGAGCAAAGCAGTAGTAATCTTCACCATCTCTTCTCTCCCCCTGCAGCCCCATATGCTCTGTTAACATTCACTGTAACACACGTTTTACCATTGTCTTTTTGGGCATGAACACTGCCACTGCTACTTGAAAACAACTTCAGCCTTATATGTCCAGGCAAAAAATGCTCTACTGATCTTCTGGGAAGAAAGGACATCTGAGTTATGAATCACCGAAGTTCTCTGAGCTAGATGGAGGGCTCAGTTGCATGACCCTGTCAGTGCTAGAGATGGATACACCAGCTCTGGTAGACACACGCTAAAAGGAATTGAAGAATTTGTGCCCGTGAAGTCTCTCAATCCAGGTTGTCTAAGTATAAAGACCTTAGACTAATTTTAGACCAGCTGGAACAGGTACTAGTTGATAGATCATATAACTGTATTTATTTTATTTAGTACATTTCTCATCTACCCAATAACTGATGTTATTCCCCACCCCTTGGTCAAGCAGAGCCCTTTTGAGGCCTCTCTTTTCCATCCCCCTCCATGTAATCCAAGCAAGGCCTCATTAGTTACTCACCAAGTCATCAGGTAGGCAAATTCCAATAGGCTCACTCTCGGATCGAGAGAAATCTTTCTCTCATCATTGAAAAAGCACTGTGCTCTACTCAGCACTGCAAAACCTCCCAGTGCCAGTCCACATTGCTCTCTCACACCCACACATTCAATTTCCTCTCCACCTCCAGTGTTTGCACAGTGCACCGCTACAGCTGGCCAATCACATTGCTCTTGCCTTTGGGGCTCCTCCCCCATCACAGCTAATTGGCTGATTGGCCCTGCGTTCTCCTAACCCACCACCACCATCTTACAGCTGATGAGTGGCAGGTCTCTTGATGCTCCACCCCAAAATCTCTTCCTTTAATCCAGATTGCAGCAGTTGATCCACCACTAGAGCAAACAGCAAGGCAAAGTTAGAGAGTCCCTGCTGAGAGTGAGAAGCTATTGCAGAAAGAGAGTATCCGTGAATGAGAGAGTGAGAGAGGCCAAGAACCACACTTAAGATGACTGGGAGCCACTACTCTGTTCCTGGACCTTGCTGTGAAGAAGACTGCCTAAAAGCATTGTAAGCATTCATCAGGTGTGTAGTATTTTTTAAGCAGGAGTTTGGAGCTGGGTTAAACATTATGGAAATGTCTCCCATAATGGAAGCTGTATGATGAGCTCTCCCTCTCTCTGTCATAGGGTGACCATATGGAAAGGAGGACAGGGCTCCACTATCTGTAACAGTTGTACTGAAAGGGGAGTATCAGCAGGAGTCATTTGTATGTTAGCAGCACCTGGTGAAATTCTCTCTTTGACACAACAGGTAAAGCTGCAGGAGCCCTGCCCTCTTGATCAGATGCAAAAGAGGGCAAGGCTTCTGCAGCTTTAAGTGGATTTCACCAGGTGCTGCAGGCATTCAAATGACACCTGCTGAAATTCCCTTTTCTATACAACAATTAAAGATACAGGAGCCCTGTCCTCCTTTCCATATGGTCACCCTACTCTGTCACGATATCTAGGATGCATAACAGTGCCCAATAATAGAGCACCGCTGCATAACACGTGAAGCAGTGGACTGACAAAGACACTGAGGCAGGGAGGAGGAGAGCTGGTCACAGAAATACCATTTTCAACAGAATCCCTGTGTCAGGCACAGCATACTATGCAGCCCGGCACTTCCTTTCAAAACAGGTTGGCTGTGGTTCTTACTGCTAAGGCAGTTGGTTCCAGAATGAAGGCACCGGCAATGACCTCATCACCCTGAGCCATATGAAAGCTGCTTCAACCTTCTTTTTTTAACATTGCATTTGGTGCATCCCTTTCCACCTTGCCTACACACCCCGAATGTCAAAAGATTATAGAGACTGAGGGCTCATCTACACCAAGCAGATATTCCACTATGAAAGCGGTATATAAAAGGCAGGAGCTACACTACTGCTTCATAGTGAAGTGCACTGCAGGATCTACACTTTGCTTTATAGTGGTTCTGAAGTGCATTGACCACTGTTGGGGCCCATGACACAACTATACCAAGCAGGATATAACACTATGAAAGTGGTATGAAAGCAGTATATGGTATGTGTCAATGGGCTCCAACAGTGGTCAGTGCACTTCAATAGCACTATAAAGCAGTAGCGTGGCTCCTTCCTTTTATATACGGCTTTCATACCACTTTCATAGTGGGATATCTGCTTGGTGTAGATGAGCCCAGAGAGAGCTGAATAATGGTATGCAGTGTAAAGGCATCCTGAGGAATAAGGTTCAAGTTTAGAAAGTTGGGATGGAGAAAGCGAATAAGAACATGAGGCCAAAAATGGAGAGAGTCATGATTTTCGTAATCAACAACAATTTGGCATTTAGAAACCTCCTGCAGAGTACAAAGAACTACCCTGGAATTGGTGTGCCTTGTCACACATCCATTCATTATAGGTTTCTGCTTGGAAAAGAAACCATTTAAGCTCTTGCAGAGTGAAATGAAATGCTACACGGCGGGCTGGCCTCTCCCTGCGACTTTCTTCGCAGAAATACAGTTTAGAGAAATACATTCTGTACTTCAGCATGGATCAGATTCCTCCGTAGCGATTATGTATTTAATGTGTCACACACGCCAACGGGACGCAAAAGGTGCTGGGAGGTTTCTGTAAGTAACCCTTTGCATTAGAGGCCACGGTAATGTACCGCCGAATGTTTTGTCAATGCAAGGTAGGCACCGATGCACTAAATGTAAAAGGTATTTGCTGCATTCCTTCACGGATCTTGAGGTTCCTGGGTCCCCCCCCCCCCTTTCACAGTAGATTTGGAGAATAGCGCTGATAAATACTTTGCTGCAATTACTGCAGTACCGCCCCCACCCCCAACCAAGCATCAGCTGTTATGCTTTAAGGAATCTTCCCCTCCCTGCTGTAAACTGAAGTGAACTCTCTGGAAGCTATAGTTAGATCCATGCTGGAAGTCTCATGCTCAGGAAAACCTAGTGAAATTCAGACTTGTTTTTCTGGTTGCCTTGCTTCCAAAAAAGGGCAGAGCCTATGCAAAGTCTCTCTCAGGCTTCCTTCAAAAGGCACAAGTTTGGGGGGTGGCACGCGGATTGCATTCACTTTCCTTCCCCCCACCCCACAAGTACTCACCTTTGAAAGATGGTTAGATAGGTTGGACTGGTTGACATTACTTGGGATCAAGAAGAAATCTCTAGTCAAATACCCTTGAGGCCCTGGGCTTTTTTTGTTTCAGAGGGAAGGCAGAATTGGGTGAGAAGAGGGGGTCAAGTATGTATACACATTTGCTTTTTCTTCTTTTAGTTGATGAATTAAAGCAATGCAACTATTTTACGAGGGTACACAATAGAATTTTAAGACAGGAAGAAGAAAGAAAAAGGAAATGGGAGAAAGAGCCTAGACAACAGGGAAATCAACGGAGAAGGTGTCTGGGATGAAGTACCTGAGAAGGGGCCAGAGAGCTTGCTTCATGGTTCAAATTCTTCATTTAGCATTGAGGTTGAGGAACAGAAACTATTTCTTTGAAAAATAGTTGTCAAACAAATAGTTTTTGTTGAAGATGAATTTCCCCCCTCCTTTGGCTGAAACATCCAGTGAAGTTGAACTTCAGTCCATTGCTCAACTGTGGCAGGATTCTTATTATATTCTTATTTATTTATTCTTATTTATTTTTATATTTATATCCCACCATTTTTTTCTTCTTGCAAGGAAACCCCAAATTGACTTACATGGTCCTCCTTCTGTCCCTTTCATCTTCACAACTGTGAGGTAAGTCAAGCTGAGAGTTGTGATTGTCCCAAAGTCACCCAATGAACTTCATGGCCAAATGGGACTAGAACCTGGGGGCATGTCTAGATGGGGCAATATTCCAGGGATTGTCTCGGGATCATCCCTGTGCATCCACATGACGCACAGGGGACCCCGGGAGCAGGCAGGGAATACTGGAGATAGCACACAACCATCAGGGCTAGTAGCCATTGAGAGCCTTCTCCTCCAGGTATTTATCCAACCCCCTTTCAAAGCCATCCAAATTGGTGGTCATCACTACATCTTGTGGTAGTGAGTTCCATAATTTTACTCTGCGCTGTGTGAAGAAGTACTTCCTTTTATTTGTCCTGAATCTCCCACCAATCAGCTTCATGGGATCACCCTGGGTTCTACTATTTTGAGAGAGGGAGAAAAATGTCTCCCTATCCACATTCTCCACACCATGCATAATTTTGTACACCTCTATCAGGTCTCCCCTTGACCTCCTTTTTTCCCAAGCTAAACAATCCTAGTTGCTGTAACCTTCCCTCATAGGGGAGACTCTCCAGACCCTTGATCATTTTAGTTATCCTTTTCTGCATTTTTTCCAGCTCTATAATATCCTTTTTAGGTGTGGTGACCTAAATACTGTACGCAGTATTCTAAGTGTGGTCGCACCATAGATTTGTATAATATGATCTCTAAGTGTACAGCAGACAAGAGTATGGGTGCCACATTTTTCACTTACTGTGTAGTTTCTGTATACTTGTCAAGGGCAGCCCCACAGAGATTTGCATGGCAGTAGTCTAAATGAGAGGTAGTGAAGACATGGAATGTCATGGTCAAATGCAACATACTTAAGAAGGAGCGCAGCTGGCACACCAATGGAAGATGGGCTAAGGTGCACCTGGCTCTCCAGGAACAACACTGGGTCTAAGAGTATCCTCAAGCTGTGAATGTGGTCTTTCAGAGAGAGAGAGCAACACCAAGCAGATTGTACCCACAATCCCTGGATGGATTGAGCCTCAATTTGTTCACCCATATTCAATTCCTCACAGAATCCAGACAATGGAAGAACAATACAACAATGGACAGAAAAAGCCATTTAGCTTTTGATGAGAAGCTCCTATTAGGAACTGGAGAAGTCTTTATGTTATTATAATGAGCATGTGAACAGTGTATGTAAAAACCTTTGGGCACTCATGAGCTTGTGATGGGAAACTGTTCCAGGAAATCATCATTGATTGTGGCAGCTTGAAGGTGAGAACAACATGATGCTGATGCATGAATAAAGCAGCTACCAAAGTCAGCATTAAGCTAGTGTCCCATGAAGTAATTGCAGTCAGTGAATTATATCGGAAAGAAGATCTGAACATTTCAGTTAATTAGTGATATTGAATTTGAACTTAATACTTCCAAGTGTGATTAAAATCAAACTCATGTGGAGTCATCTCTGTATATCATATGTTAAAAGGCTTTCGTATTGTCTTGTTTTAATATGATGTGAAATGGCTCGAATAACTTTCTCATTTACTATAATGGATTTTTAAGACAGGGTTGTTGTTACACCCCACCCCACCCCACCCCCATGAGCTTTCTTCTCTCTCTTCCCACCCCTGCTAAATTATTGGTATGTGGATCCTTTTTTCTGTGTTTCTGTGGAAATACTTCTATTTGCTGTATTAGTGATGGCTGGACTGGTGCCAACCATAGTCAACATAATGCAAGCTTGAACCTTAACATACAATTGTTACACATCTGTAACACATCAATTTTGCCTTTTGGAGACTTCACTCGCCTTTGTATTGATAACACTTTGTCTAATTGTGCAATTAACATTTAGATGACATTTTGTCACAACTGTTAGTGGCATTTCAACATCTGGGCAGATGCGGTGTGATAGTTATTTTTGTTTTCAAATATGTTCCTTTGTATTAAATTCCTTGTCTTTTTTTTTAAAAAAAGCTTTAGATTCCATGAGCATTTTTAAAAAATATATATATTTTTGAATAAAGAAGCTAAGGATGAATGCCAAATCTGCAATTTCAGAAAACTGTGCCCTGGTTTGTATGATCAAAGTTTCCCAGTGCCGTGGAGCTCAATTGCTGCAGCTGCATGTGCGGAAATAAAATTTGAATTGATCTCTTGATGCTGATGCCCAAGTATGTGGAAGCTCTACTCAATCAAGGTGAGGTTGGGATGGAGAAACTGCACCAGTGAGCATCAAGGTGGGGTGCTGGTGCATAAGTTACTTCTCCCACACAGCCACATCAACCAGGCTGCTCTGCATGATGGAACTCTATTGTTACACAGTGGTGGAGTTAGGGTTGGACTTTGCACCAAAGTCCAGGACCCCACAGCCCCACCTTGAGAGCAGCCAGTGCAGAAGCAAACTCCTGTAGTCCTGATGGTGCTATGATATAAGTGAATTTAAAGTGGAAAGTTGCACGTGCTCAGGGTTATTATTATTATTATTATTATTATTATTATTATTATTAAATCAGTGCTGGCGAACAGTTTTGTTGTTGTTCTAACATATCAGAATCTAGAAGCATGGAAGGGAAGTTGCAGAAGTGGGGAGAAATGTTGGTTGTGTGTGATTCATGTTCACAACTGAAGTAGTACACATGGCTGTCTAAAAGCATGCACACACACACACCCAAAAAAACCCATTAAGTCTAAAATCAGCCTATGTCTGGCTATGGCATAATCAGGCCTGCAATCCTGTCTGCATTTCCAGTGCTCCAGTGTTGCTTCCTCCACAGTCCACAAGGCCAGAGTCAAAACCACACCAAGGCCGTTTCTACAGCAGCCCAATAGTCCGGGCTGGTCAAGGCCGAGTCCCTGTGCATCCAAATGATGCACAGGGACTCCTGGGGGCAGGGGGAATGGGCATGGGTTTTCCCAGGGAAAAATAAACCCTAGGAAAACCTGATTTTTCCCACGGTCTTGGGATCGTCTCAGGACCGCAGCAGGTGTGTGGCCACCTTCCTTTGCCTACACTATGCACATAGGGATGCACCACTCCCCAGTCCTTTCAGCAGGTTTTGATCTTTCAATGTCTTGATGTGTTGCAATGTGCAGCACCAACACAGTCACTTACTGCTTCCCCTCACTCATTCAGTCCTCTTCTCCCCCAGTCCTCTGGCTCCATACTTGTTGGCTGGGTTACTAAGCTTCTGTGGTGGGTGCCATTGGTCAGAATATTCCCAGCCAGCCACAACGTCAGCAGAGGAGGCAGGCAGGGCCTCCATGTCTGGGCTCTGTCTGCCGCCCAAATGTGGGCATGATTGGGCCTCCTTGCACCTGTGCAGTATCCAGTACTTGGTTTTGGAATAGGCTGCCCATGTAGGAAGCCCAAATCCAAAAGTTCAGTGTTTGTTTTTGCACAACTTCTGGGCAGCACAACTTCTGGGCAGCAACTGCATAATTTGAGGTCAGTGCCAGGAGTGCAGTCAGCAACTGCAGCAGGAGAGTAGACTGAGCCCTCATTTTTCTTCCTTTACTTAGGTGAGCAGACTCAGCAGAAAAGAAAATCAGGTTTCCCGGCCCCCTTTACCCCCTCAGTTTATCTTTTTGTGCAATGGGGATTGCGGTCTGTGTAACAGAAAAATGTGCTTCTAAGGGAATCGTTTTGGGTTAGATCAATATGGATCTTTCACTCCCCCAGCTTTGCAAGCAGGATCTTAAAGTTTATTTATTTAGTTAGTTATTGCATTTATATTTCGCCTTCCCCCCGCCCTTATGGAACTCAAGGCAGTCTACGTAATCCTCCTCTCCATTTTATCCTCACAGCAACCACCCTGTGAGGTAGGTTAGTCTGAGAGTCTTAGGCCTAATCTACACCAAGCAGGATATAGCACTATGAAAGTGGTATTATTTATTTATTTATTGCATTTCTATGCCGCCCAATAGCCCAAGCCCTCTGGGTGGTTTACAAATTTCAGTCAATTCAAAACAAAACAATAGTATAAAACCGTAATATAAAATACAATATAAAAGCAAAACCAAGACAAAAACAGCAGCAATACAAAAATACACATTTAAAATACAAATTTAAAACAGCAAAGTTAAAATTAATTTATACACTGTTAAAATGCTGGGAGAATAAAAAGGTCTTCACCTGGCATCTAAAAGAATATAATGTAGGTGCCAAGCGAACCTCCTTAGGGAGCTCATTCCACAGCCGGGGTGCCAAAGCAGAGAAGGCCCTCCTCTCTGGTGGCAAGGGCCACACTACTGCTTTATAGCGGTTTTGAAGTACACTGACAACTGTTGGGGCCCAATGACACATACCATATACCACTTTCACACCACTATAGCTTGCTTGCTGTAGATTAGGCCTGTGACTGGCCCAAAGTCACCCAGTGAGCTGCCATGGCCAAGTGGGGACTAGAACCTGGATCTCTCAACTCCCAGTTCAACACTTAAAGCCACCACACCAAACTGGCTCTGTGTTTCCTCTTTCTGTGCCAGGGCTTGCTGCCATGGATTCAAAATACTACTTTTCTGTGTTGTTGTGTGGATTTCTCTCCCACAACCAGAGCTTGTCTGAATAAAAATGTCTTTGCCTTCCAGCAGAAGGATAACAGAGATGGAGCTAGGCTCGTCTCTTCTGACCAGCTCCTTGTGTTTCTGTATGTCACTAGGCTAGATATCCCTGCTTATTGGATAAAATCCAATCCTCCTACAGAGATGCAGTGGGAAGCCTCCTCTGTGGATGGGTTCATTAGATTCACATGAACACTTAATTTAATTTATTTCTTGTGGCATACGAGTGTACCTTGGCAAAGAAAGTATTGGAATTACTGCTCTATGACCTGTGGTGTAACAAATAGAGAACTGGATTAGGCATGGGAAAACCCACGTTCAAATCCTGACACAACCACGAAGCTCACTTAGTGATCTAAGAATTAAGAAATTTTCAAGCAACTTCCTACATGATTTTAAGCTCTGATTAAAAATAAATAAATCAGAAGTATGCCAATTCTTTATTTTCACCTGTAGCAAATGCCCAATTTTTGTTGCGTAAAATGGAGACATCCTCGAGAAAACACTGTCTTGTGAAGGACGTTAACCAGATATGGAACCAATGTTTCTGTTCATTAAAATGATTTGAGAGCGTCGTAGCAGGTATGAGTTTAATTTAATGGGTCAGCTCCTTTGATTTGCAGTGAGATTACATCAGAAAGAGCCCTGGCTCTTGTATACGCAGACCCAGTTATATGTATCCTAAGGGTGGTTAAAACGTCAGCCATCAGTTTGGGCTTTGCACAAGCCACTCCGCTCAAATGTTTTGTGACTTGATGTGTTCTGAGCCAGCATGAGTCATGTGCCTGCCTTTGATCGCGTGGAGGGCTTAACGTGTGACCTGGCAACCAGTGCCACCATTGTGGCAGCACATTTTTGAGCTCTTGCATTGACAAAAGACAGTGCTGGGCCTGTATCTGTAGGCAGGCCAGTTGTTGTATTACGTTCTCCATGTGAATGTGTTCCCAGATTTGTTTGGTACGTATTCCATTTAGAAGAATTTGGCTGTGTGGATGGGCCTGCTGTGGTAGGCTTCTGTTTTTGTTTTTAATTGTGCATCTAAAAATGGAGTCATGGGTGGTGAAAGGAGATGGGGACAATGTGTTGTCTATTATTATTATTATTATTATTATTATTATTATTATTAATATTATTTTGCTATAATTCAAATCAGGGGTCTGGAAACAAAGCCCTATGAAGAGAGACTGAAAGAACTGGGCATGTTTAGCCTGGAGAAGAGAAGATTGAGGGGAGACATGATAGCACTCTTCAAATACTTAAAAGGTTGTCACACAGAGGAGGGCCAGGATCTCTTCTCGATCCTCCCAGAGTGCAGGACACGGAATAACGGGCTCTAGTTAAAGGAAGCCAGATTCTGGCTGGACATCAGGAAAAACTTCCTGACTGTTAGAGCAGTACGACAATGGAATCGGTTACCTAGGGAGGTTGTGGGCTCTCCCACACTAGAGGCCTTCAAGAGGCAGCTGGACAAGCATCTGTCGGGGATGCTTTAGGGTGGATTCCTGCATTGAGCAGGGGGTTGGACTCGATGGACTTGTAGGCCCCTTCCAACTCTGCTATTCTATGATTCTATGATTCTATGATTCTATGAGGGTGGCCTTATGTCCTTTTTTTACAGAGGAACATCCTCTATTTGATGGTGCCCTCTAGCTGAAGGGCTATCCTGTCCAATTCCAGTTTAAAGATAATAAAGAAGCATGAAAAGAAGGGAGAGCAGGGAGGGGCCTTGAATTTGCCCATTAGTAGTTAGCACCTGAACAGCAGACTGAACAGTCAGGGACACAGGCCACTTGTTCACAGTATGCTGCCTAATGTATTTCTAGGAAGTGAGGCAGGTGGCTACCAAGAGGAGGGCCTTCTCTGCTGTGGCACCCCGGCTGTAGAATGAGCTACCTAGACAGGTTCACCTGGCACCAGGTGAACCTTTTAGACACCAGGTGAAAATCTTTTTTATTTTCTCAGTATTTTAACAGACTATCAATTTAATTTTTAACTTGCTGTTTTAAATTTGTATTTTAAAACTGTATTAATTTCTGCATTGCTGCACGGTTTTATCCTGATTGTGCTTTTATATTGCATTTTGTACTATGCTTTTATATTGTTGTTTGTTTTAAATTTTGAATGGTTTTCATGGTTTTAATTTTTGTAAACCATCCAGAGAGCTTCAGCTATTGGGCAATATAGAAATGCAATAAATAAGTAAATAATATTTAAAGTAGAATAATAATTTCTAAATTTGCACCTAGACATATAAATTTCCAAATGCAAAATGTATGCAAATTGCTGTCCTCTTTTTTGGTGTTGCATTTCCTCTCTTTGGAGATTTGTAACTTGCCACTCAAAGTAAGTGACAACAACAACAACATTGGAAGGCAGGAAAGCCTGTGTTGACCTTGGGCTCATCTACACCAAGCAGATATTCCACTATGAAAGTGGTATGAAAGCGGCATATAAAATATAGGAGCCACACTACTGTTTTATAGAGGTGTTGAAGTGCACTGACAGCTGTTGGGGCCCATTGACACATACCATATACTGCTTTCATACCACCTTCATAGTGTTATATCCTGCTTGGTATAGTTGTGTCATGGGCCCCAACAGTTGTCAGTGCACTTCATTACCACTATAAAGCAGTAGTGTAGATCCTGCAGTGCACTTCAGTATCACTATAATGGCTCCTGCCTTTTATATACCGCTTTCATACCACTTTCATAGAGGAATATCCTGCTTGGTGTAGATGAGCCCCTTGTCTGTGTGAACAAAATACAAGGAGACAGAGCAGCTGGAACAAATATGTTACAACTTTGAAGGAGTATATGGTGGCACAGACTAAATTAATTTAGAGGCAGTACAAGACATACCTACTGAGATGTTCTGGCTCTGTGCAACAATAATTAATATAGTTTTGATATCATCATCATCATCATCATCTCCTCATAACCCCCTGTTCCTGCATTCTTATGTCCGGAGAAGAAGGTGTTGCAGAGCCTTGAAGAGAATGCAAGTCTCTTATCATCTGGAATTTTTATTTATTTATTTATTTATTTATTTATTGCATTTCTATACTGCCCAATAGCTGAAGCTCTCTGGGCAGTTTACAAAATTAAGACCATTCAAAACAAAATAACAGTATAAAACCATAATATAAAATATAATATAAAAGCACAACCAAGATAAAACAGCAGCAATGCAAAAATACAAATTTAAAATCCAAATTTAAAACAGCAAGGTTAAAATTAATTTATAGACTGTTAAAATACTGGGGAAATAAACAGGTCTTCACCTGGTGTCTAAAAGATGCCAAGCGAACCTCTTTAGTGAGCTCATTCCACAGTCGGGGTGCCACAGCAGAGAAGGCCCTCCTCCTGGTAGCCACCTGCCTCACTTCCTTTGGCAGGGGCTCGTGGAGAAGGACCCCTGAGGATAACCTTAGGGTCCGGGCAGGTAAATATGGGAGGAGGCGTTCCTTCAGATAGCCTGGCCCCAAGCCATTTAGGGCTTTAAATGTTAATACCCGGACCTGGACTGGCAGCCAATGAAGCTGGAAGAGGACTGGCGTGATTTATTTTATTTATTTATTTATTTATTTATTACATTTTTATACCGCCCAATAGCTGAAGCTCTCTGGGCGGTTCACAAAAATTAAAACCATCATAAAACAACCAACAAATTAAAAACACAAATACAAAATACAATATAAAAAGCACAACCAGGAATAAAGCCACGCAGCAAAATTGATATAAGGTTAAAATACAGAGTTAAAACAGTATAATTCAAATTTAAGTTAAAATTAAATGTTAAAATACTGAGTGAATAAAAAGGTCTTCAGCTGGCGACGAAAGGAGTACAGTGTAGGCGCCAGGCGGACCTCTCTGGGGAGCTCATTCCACAACCGGGGTGCCACAGCGGAGAAAGCCCTCCTCCTAGTAGCCACCTAGTGATGTGGCCGGCGAGATCACATTACGCCAGTCCTTTTACAACTTCATTGGCTGCCAGTCCAGGTCCGGGCCCAATTCAAAGTGCTGGTATTAACATTTAAAGCCCTAAACGGTTTGGGGCCAGGTTATCTGAAGGAACGCCTCCTCCCATATGTACCTACCCGGACCTTAAGATCATCTACAGGAGCCTTTCTCCGTGAGCCCCTGCCAAAGGAAGTGAGGCAGGTGGCTACTAGGAGGAGGGCTTTCTCCGCTGTGGCACCCCGGTTGTGGAACGAGCTCCCCAGAGAGGTCCGCTTGGCGCCTACGCTGTACTGCTTTCGTCACCAGCTGAAGACCTTTTTATTCACTCAGTATTTTAACACTTAATTTTAACTTAAATTTAAATTTTACTGTTTTAACTCTGTATTTTAATCCTATATCAACTTTGCTGTGTGGTTTTATCCTGGTTGCGCTTTTTATACTGTATTTCGTAATTGTGTTTTAAACTGTTGGGTGTTTTACTGTGGTTTTGATTTTTGTGAACCGCCCAGAGAGCTTCGGCTATTGGGCGGTATAAAAATGTAATAAATAAATAAATAAATAAATAAATAAATAATAGTGCTTTAATACTGCAAATAAATTTTAATGAATAAAAAGGATGGCCATGCTATGCTCAACATACATAGAGAAGATTGTGCAGGGGAATAATTTCACCCAGAATCTCGATCTTTATCGTTCAGCAGGAGAAACGTGGACAAATTTCATCTTCCAAGAGCATTCGTTAATTTCTTGTTTCCTTAGCCTCAGCTCTTGGTCTACATTGCCTCTTTCAGAATGGTCTTGATATAAAATTGTCTCTTCCAGTGCTGAAGGACTCTGGCTTTGTCTCATACATAATATGACAGTAGAGGTCTTGCTAGAGGTTTCATTTGAAACCTGTAGCAAGACCTCTTATGTATCTATCAGCCACTTAACACGCACGTACTGGAGGGTAAATAAAAACACTACATGCCTTGTATTCATTCCAATTGTGCAGTGCTTTCTGGAATATCGAAGGACTGTTGCGTAATGGAACAGTCAATGTTATACAAAGCCTCCTTCAGTCAGCCTGCTTCTATTAATCTATAGGGCCCTATACTTGGCATATTGGACAGAGCCCTGTCTTTGCTTTTGGGGGCTAGCCAACCTATGGCAAAAAAGACACAAGTGTAACACACAGCAGGAATTTTTGGCATGTGGGGAGGAAATAGAGTGTTGATTTTCAAAAAAATAAAAATAAAATAAAAATTTGGAGAGAAAAAACCAAAATGAGGAGGCGGGGAGGAATTTGTTACATGTCATGACAGATGTAGGAAAGCCTATGGCAATGGGGCCAGGATTTTGGAAGCCAGCTGCTACTTGCTCCTAGGCTCCGTGAATAGGGCAGGATCTACACTACTGCTTTATAATGGTGTTGAATGAATAGTTTATTTGTAGCACAAAGACCATTACAAAATACAGAATTGCTCACATATAGCAACACACATTATTTAAAATATTCAAAATATTTGAGGTACAACCCTTTCTCAACCAAGGAGTCAGTCAGGCTTTATAATGGTATTGAATTGCACTGGTAACTGTTGGGGATCCTGACACATTCCACATACTGTTTTCAAACTGCTTTCATAGTGTTATATCCTGCTTGGTGTAGATCTGGCCTAGGAAACTACCTAAGGTATAAAAGACTGGATGTTTGCTGCAGCACATGATGCAGTGGCGTGGCCTATACTTTGAACTTGACCTGTGGCACCCTTGCCACAATGTTTCTTGCCACCATTGCCCTGGGGCCTTTTCTCTAGGTCCAATGCAGCTCTTCTGACACTTAACAACTCTCAACACATCGAATACAAAAATAGTAAAGGATAAAACACCCTGAAACTGACTTACAAACAAAGCAGCAAGCCAATCAACAACATAAAAGTATTATTGACAGCTTCATGTCAAACCCCCAGCTTCCTAAACAGAAATGGTTTTGCCATTTGTTGCTGCTGCTCCAATAGAGAGAGCTTCCTCTAGTGTCTCTAGGGCCTAATCTACACCAAGGAGGATATTGCACTATGAAAGCGGTCTGAAAGCAGTTTACACATTTCATATGTGTCCTCTAAAGCATTCTTCAGCTACAGGAGTACCCCTTTGTGTAATAAACCAACATTTGCACAAGTGAGAGTTATTTCCCTGAAGTCATGCAATATTCATATCGTAAAGGGAATTGCCCCTTTTGAAGTTTCATCATCACGCTGTTCAGAAAATTGCATCTGATTTGTGTATGTGGGGGAAAGGGAGAGACCTACATCTTTGTGAGATAAAATGTAAATCATCTCATGTTGACTGGATGGACACAGCGAGAGAGATTTCTATCCTGCTTTGATTTCTTGGTTTGCTTTCTCTTATATTTGTGTGTATGTATTCTGGGACTCTGATATGCAACTACAGACAGGGATAACTGACATCACTTTAGCAAGGTGGGCTTAATCAAGGTGGTGCAAAAACGTGTGCACATGTCCTGGGAAATCTATGACAATGTTGCCCTCTGGTTATTGAATGGTACTAATCACTGACGTTTGGCACTACACAAAGGTTAACAAGCCATTGCCCTGCCTCATTCACAGGATTTTACGGAAGGCCCAGATGATTTTATCTTCCATTTGTATACCTCCCAGAGAGCTTTGGCTATGGGGTGGTTTAGAAATATAGATGATGATGATAATTGTTAACCTCCTTATATTCTTTAAAGGGATGTTGGAGGAATCTTTCCAGAGGTTGTAGCTGGCCCAGTTTTCATTAGCTGAGCCCCCACCCCCACCCCTGGACATTGGCTCGCTTTCCCTCAAGCTGGGTCAACTTGATCTGCATTGAGTCAGGCCAGTTTGTGGATTTTCTGCTTTGATTGTTTTTTAAAAGTGTTGGCAAAAACCAATTTGCACAAATTATGGAAAATTCATCTGTAATTTCCTAAATTGTGACTGTAAATTGAGTAATTTGTGCAGATTGCTGCCATAATTTGTGCAAATTGCTTTTTATGCACACACACACAAAGCCCTGAAAAAGTTCACAGATTTTAAAACCACGGCTCAGCATGCAAATGAAAGCCGAGTTGAGCATGCCATGGAAATCTGGCGACCCCAAAAAGGGCTGAATCTCCGGGCAAGAGTGTTTTTCAACTATTCCGTCAACCTTTTTTCCTTCATCAAAAGAATCTGTGGATGAGGGGGAAATGGAATGGCTGCACAATGCCTTTCATCTGTTAAAGCTAAGAGCCCACAAAGTAAATGGCCACATAATGATTTAGGCAGCTAACCATTCTCTCCATCATGCAACTTTTGCAAACATTGGTGAACTGGAAGCCATTGCTGCATGACATAATCAAAGTTCTAAGTGTTAGCTGGAAATGTATAACTTCTGAAATTCATTTTTATATGAAGTAACTGTTTCGTAATAAAATTTGGCTTTGGACTGAAGTCCAGGTATCTTTTCCATGGAAAGAGTATGCGTTTTTTTTTTTTTTTTTTTTTTTGTATTTTGAATACTACAATCCTATATACACCTACTTAGAATTAAGCCCATTTGAGTCGATGTAGTGATTAGAGTGTTGGACTGGGAGTCAGGAGATCTAGGTTCTAGTCCTTGCCCAGACATGAAGCTCACTGGGGCTGGATCTACACTACTGCTTTAAAGCGCTTTATAACAGTTTTATAGCGCTTTAAAGCAGTAAAAGCGCTTTATAACTGTTATAAAGTGCTTTAAAGCAGTAGTGTAGATCTGGCCTGGGTGACTTTGGGCTAGTCACTGACTCTAAGCCCAACCTAGACCTAATCTACACCAAGCAGGATTTTGCACTATGAAAGCAGCATGAAAGCAGTATAAAAAAGGCAAGAGCCACACCAAGCACTATGAAAGCGGTATATGGTCCGTGTCAATGAGCCCCAACAGTTGTCAGTGCACTTCACAATACTGCTATAAAGCAGTAGTGTGGCTCCTGCCTTTAATATACTGCTTTCATACCACTTTCATAGTGCAATATCCTGCTTGGTGTAGATTAGACCCTACTTTAAAGTGTTGTTGTGAACATGAAATGGAGAGGAGAAGGATCGTATAAGCTACCTTGGGTTCCTTGGAGGAAAAGGGGCAGGATTTAATCATATGTAATAATAAATAACTTGAAGTCAATGGAATCTATTTCCAGTTAAGTGTGTATAAGATCGCAGCCTTAATGATCTTTCCACTTTTGAAAGTAAATGTTAAGGCTGTGCTCCGCTCCAATTCGGATGGTGAATCCGGAGCGGAGTGACCCGATCCGCCTCTGCCAAAGGCGGATCCAAATCGGGTCGGGGGAGCTGTGGATCGAGGCAAAGTGGTCCACCTCTATCCGGAGCTCCGAATGCAGGTAAGTGGGGGGGAAGGGGGGCTCACCTGGCGGCGGTGGTGCAGTCCATGCAGTGATGGCGGCGGAGCCAGTTAAGGGGGGAGGGGGGCTTACCTGTGCCCGTCGCGGTCCAGCGCAGGCTTCAACTGAGGCCCAGGCCTCAGTTGAAGCCTGCGCCGGACTGCTATGGAGGCAGGTAAGTGGGGGGGAGGGGATTTACCTGGCTCTGCCGCCACAGTCTGTGCGGTGACAGCAGCAGAACCAGGTAAGGGGGCAGGGGGAGGGGGGCTTATTCAGCCTCCATTTAGTCCCCTCTTCCCCATTAACCTGCCTCTGCTGTCCGCCTCGGAGGCAAGTAAGTAGGGAAGGGGGGGCAAAATCTCGATCTGCCCCTCTGGATCTCGCTCTGCGGAGCGGAGCAGAGAAGAGTAGGATCGACCCAAAGTGGTTCGGTCCCGATCTGAAAGTTCCAGATCGGGCCATGAAACAGTTCAGGGGGGGTCCATGCACAGCCCTAGTAAATGTGTAAACTAAGAGTGGGGTTATTTTCTTGGATGTAGGAGACAATGAAGTCTAAAAGCACTATGGGTTTTCAGGAAATACTAAGATTTTATTTACTAAAAGTTGTGAAGTAATAGATAACTTCTAAAAGTTTAATGGCTGAAGAAATGTACTTTTAAATAGCATACTATTAGAGAGATGAAGACAGCCTTTTAGCTTGTTTGCTCTTAACAAAACAAATTTGAGTGGATGGTACAAGGTAGCCATTTACTGGTTGCCCTCCCTCCACCCCTGCATGGGATGTGCAAGCACAGGGGAACACACTTACTCTTAGGGATGGATGAATCTGTCAGTTTCAGTTTCTCTTAGTTGCTCATTTTTTCTAGTCTTAGGTTTGGTTAGTCTCAGATGTTGAGAATTTCTCAACAGGAACTTTGACAATGGGGTTTTTTTAAAAAAAAATCATGAAAATATGTAAGCATTGTTGTGTGAATTTCTCCTAGTATGTGCATTTTTGTGTGCATTTTTGCCTATTATACACAGTTTTTGCCTGCAATTTCCCTAATATAACACATTTCTGTCCATTATTTCCCTTAATATACACATTTTGTACACATTGTTTGATTGGAGAACTCCACTGCAAAATTTGGAGTCATGTGAATTTTAAAGGATAACTGCGTTTCAGTTTGCATAGTGACTTGAAAGTGTGAAATTAGGTAAATTTGCATCAGCATGTGAATTGAATGAATTTCTCCCCCACCCCTCCTTCCACTGTATCCTATACTTCACTACACCATGACCACACACCCCATTGACAGTGGAACTTTATCTCCTTCATAAGAAAACATGGAGCTGCACTTAATAAGGAAACCAAGGAAATCACTTTAACTGAAAAAAAATGTTATGGCATACTATTGTTTTCTAACATCCCTAACTCATGCCCATACTCATATATTTTGTTTCTACTCCTCCACCTAAAATGTAACTGTATAATGAAATAAAATTTCATCAGGAAAGAGGTGATTGAGACAGAAAATTAACAGAATGGACCCAAGGCTCACCACTTCTGGACATAATATAAAAGGTGGGTGTGGCATGGCTTAGGACATCCCTGGGCTGCAGGGCACCTCTGGCCCAACCATAGGTGGAGGGCTGTAGGTGACTGGGCCCCCGCATGGGAGAGGTTACAAATTCATTACCATGATGAGGGAAAATTAGGCTTGAGAGTATTTATGCATCAAGCTTTAAGATATTTTTGGAATCTTTTTTTTCCATATCTATATCTATATATTGCCCAGATCTTGTGAGATTTGTTGGAGTCAATCAGAAGTAGTGTTAGCACAGTACAACCAGCATTCCAAGGCCCTTCTCTAGAAGAGAGGGAGAGAGAGCTTGTGCAACTAACTTGAATCTCTTTGAGAGGCAGAGAGATTTGTGCTTTCCTCCTATGTAACATGCTGTTTCAAGAACTACCACCAGTCTCAGAATTCCTTGTGCATAGGCTAACGGGAGGGACAGAACAACATAATCATCAGGGACATTGATCCTAGGATCAGTGGGAGCCAGCGCTCCTGGTAGGATTTAGAAGATCAAAATATATGTAAGTGTCTAGTTCTTCCTTGCTCTCCATTTATAAAATTTCTACAACCACATTGGTCCATTAGCTCCAAAAAACAAAACACTAACAGGGTATAATACCCTCATTAGGACCAACCCAAAAAAGCTATGAAATAGTCATCAAACCTAATAAGGCTTTTCTTCAGGCCGGATGTTATGTTACACAAAAATAGCATAGTATGGGCCATGCTGTAATTTCAGAAATGTAGAAAATGTAATCTCAGAATTTAAATAGAAATGCCTCTTTCATGACACATGTGATTGTATATATGAGATGTGATCACGGGGCTTGCAGCTTGCAGAGGGAAACAGGACATATTGTCATCCACTGCCATAATAATAAATCCCTCCTTCTAAGCCTCGTGTGTTTTGCATGTTTGAAGAGACTCATAAAATGGCAAGTGACCAGCATGCTTTGATCTAGCATGTCTTGGTCAGTCTCCTAAAAGGTTTGCCTCCACATAGCCAGTCCCATTCATTGGTACGCACTTGCATGGACACACGTACCGCAGGCTGACTGGTGATGCTAAATAATATGGCCAGCAGGGATTCATATCCTCACGGAGGCTGTAGGGAACAGTGCTGCCGCACTCATGGGACGGAATGTTGCCAGCAATAACTGGATTCGCACGTCATGCTCATCTGTGCAAGTGGTTGCCCAGACTGGCGCAAAATGGTCAGCAATATCCTTTAAGAGACTTCAATAAATGTGTAACTGGCAGAACAAAAGCAATTCTGTGATGATAAACTTGGACGTCTCCCAGTCGGCATGCCAGTAATTATAGTGAACGTCCAGTCATGCTTCTCCTCCTGCCAAAACCTCTGGAATAGCTGTGAGGTTCACTTTCACAGCTACAGTAAACATCTCTGTGGGCACCATTAGGAAGAAGAGAGGAATAGTATGCACCAACATTGTGAGGGATGGTTCAGGCTAGGGTGTCCACTAATGCATGACCAAGAAGTGGGGGCAAAGAAAGGACAACATTTGCATAAAATGAGCATATGCTGATATATATATATATATATATATATATATATGCAAATTTAGAAATCATTGGGTGTGTTCAGACAACATGCTAAGCCATGGTTAGGGCTGCTAACCTTTTTACAGCAGGTGGTTAGTGAGCGTGGTTAAACCGTGGTTATGTAGCCACCACGGTTAGGAAAAATGCTGTTCACACAATGCACTAAGCTATCATGGTTAGCTCAAAAAGTTTACCCATCATGGCTTAGCCTGTTGTCTGAATAGGGCCAATATTGAAATAGAACTACAGTGCATCCCACGGTAGTGTGGGAAGGCTCTGACATAGTGCCTGATCAGCCTGCTGTCCAGGGGCTAATTGTTGATAGGAAACTTCAAGGCCCCTCCTTGCTTTCCTTCCTGATGGCTCTTTCTCTTTAGACAGGACTTGGCCTGGATAGCCATTCAACTAGAGGACTGTCCTTTATAAAGGACGACATGTGGCCACCCTAGCTGGAGGCCAAATTTCAACTGACATCACAGTCAACCAGCTGCTTATCTGCTGCAAAACATCCTTGAGAAGGGTGATTTACAGTGGAAGAATTGGTTGGTAGAAGGGACTTTCCCTCCCCCCCCATTCATTTATCTTTTGAAAATCCCTCCTATCAGTCCTCCCTCCCCACTTACCCGAGTTCCATATCCCTGCGATATGTAGTGGGAACAGTTTGGAAGGGTAAGTTGGGAGGTTGGTTGAGATTCCACCAGTGCAAGCATATTTCATTTCAGCAAAATGTTTGCTGGTCTTGCAAAGCTACAGAAATCAGACAGATGCCATGGGCCCAGCACCAATTTGTAAAGCACTCTTTGTATTGATTTCTCAGATAACTTACATAGCCATGTTATCTATTGAAAATATACAAACATCCAGCGTGAAGAAACAAAGGTATTTTTTTTTAAATTTCATTGTAAATCTTTTATCATAGAGCCTACAGCCATTGATCCTGCCAAATATACTTGACACCATTCTATATTGAAAAACACATTCTCTCTCTTGTAAAATAATAATAAAAAAATGGATAATTGAGTATTGCTGAAAGGATTTATTTTCCTAATCCCCACTGAAATGCACAAATGTCTTTAAGTGGATTTAAGTAACACTGCTATGAGGTTTGTGTTTGCAGTCCGATCATTTCAGCTTCTTAATAGAGAGTTTGCAATTTCCCATAATTCAATAATGAATTTGTGCATTTTAACTTATCTGTGGCTGTCACTCTAAACACATTTACAATGGAGGAAGCTCCACTGAACACAGCAGAACTTCCATCTGAGTTACTATGCATAGGCCCCATTACCTTCTTAGAGACTTGCATTACAACAACAACAACAACAACAACAACAATAATAATAATAATAATAATAAAGGTGAGTGTTCTATCTAACATACTAGCTGTTAAGAATCAAATGGCATTATATATATCACACGCACACATACACACACTTTCAACGCATTGTAGAGTTTTAGACAGACATGGAGCTTTGGTTCTAGTTCCTTATTCTGACTTGAAACCAGTTCAGGGCTGCCCTTGCTTCAGATGGCCAGATGCAAATAGACAGGGCTCCTGTACCATTAATCATTGTGTAGAAGAGGAAATTTCATCAGCAAATTACACCTGTTTGAAGTGCAGGATGTCATATATCCTCCAGTCTGAACCTAGCATTTGCAGGTTCAAGGTGCCAAGAGTTCCAACATGGCCAGCACAAATAGGGATCAGGCCAAGGGCAAGGTCTCAGTTGTCCAGGTCACAGGCAACATGGTTCCAAGGCAACACAGCAGACGAAGGCCACGCAGGAATGTTTAGTCCAGAAATACTCATGTCAGGATTAAGGCCAAAAAAAGCTGCGTTCAGGATGACATGGGCCGTTGCTAGACCAGGGTTTAGCCCGGTGCGAGGCCTGAGCTAGCCCTTGTGCATCCAGATGACGCACAGGGGATCCCAGGCCCAGGCAGGGCTCACTGCCCTGGCCCAGGGCTAACCAGCACCGCTTGTGGCCTGGTTTTTCCTGCAGTCCTGGGCTGAGCCCGTTCCACCACTTTTCCCGGCTACTGCATTTACTCGCGAGTAGCTGGGAAAAGCGGCAGACAGCGTGCAGTGCTCCGCAGGAATGCTGTGGCCATCAAGGCAAGGTGGGGAGATGGGGGGGAAACGGAGCCGGGGGGGATGGGGATCAGACATGGCGGGTGGGCAGGGGGATCGAACATTGTGGGCGGACAGATGGGATCGGACAACACGGGCGGGCAGGGTGGGTGGGGAGACTGAACATCGCGGGGGATCAGACATCGCTTCGGGGGGAATCAGGGCAGGGGGTGGGGAACCCTTTTTTTAAAAAACAAAACAAAAAAACTACCTTTCTCGTTGGTGCGCTCCTGCGCACATGGCCTCTTTAAAAGATTGGAGAAAATGGCTGACGCAATGGGGCTTTCCTTTACCCTGTTGAGTCGACGTGTGGATAGGAGCGACTGCTCGTGCTACTTCTAGCACAGGCTGGCCCCTCCACACACCCGGATTTTAAGGCAGGTCTAGCAAGGCCCCACGCTAACCAACGGGGGTGTGGGGTATGGCTTGGTTAAAGAGTCAACCATCAGTTGACTGCTAAACCATTGGTTATTGTGTTGTCTGTGGGGCAAAATACACCCCACGGTTGACTATTTCTCCAAAATAGCCAACGGAGAAACACAATGGGCTGCAAGGGTGACTATCCACACATCTGTTGGTTAGCATGTCATCTGGTAGGCTCTGTTGATTATTTTCCCTGTCTGCAGAGTCACGACGCAAGAGTAGCAGGGCTCCATGGGCAGGAAAAATAATCCCATGCCGGCGAGTGTTTGAGGAGCCCCAATCATTCCGTCCATGGGTGGGGCAGGGCGATCAGGGCTCCTGAAATGCTTGTTGGCATGGGAACATGCCATCCCTGGGTGGGACATTGCTGATCATGACAGCTGGAGGTGGAGAAACTCCAAAGCCACCTGAAAAAACAGGAACTCAGAAGGAGTGCAGAAGCCTCAGGTGATACCCTTATAGTAGTCAGCCCTGAGGACCATGCCTCCTTCTGTTCTCCTAGCAGATCCTGGGTATTATTGGTGGTGGGTGGTTCCTGGTCCTCCAGCTGTTCTTTTAAGGAGGAGTCTTCAAGCTAGGGCATGACACAGTAGCCCTGTCCTCTTCTGGATCTGGCCACCCAAGGGCAAATCCTACCATTAGACAGAGTGGCGCAGCTGCCTTAGGAAGCAGATACTCAGGAGTAGACAGTGGGGGTGAGGTGTTGAAAAACAGAATTGTGTTTGCCACATAGCCTGCCCTAAGCTACCTCTGTGACGGCTATGATCAAACCTCTCCTTCGCTGTCACCACCCTATTCTTTAGAGCTTCGGCTATTGGGCGGTATAAAAATGTAAATAATAATAATAATAATAATAATAATAATAAATCTTCTAAAAGAATGAGGGAATATTAAACCTTTTGTGTTTGAGGGTGCGTGTGGATTGTCCACCTGAAGTAACACATATGACTGAGCAGACATGGTTGTTAAACAAAATAAGAATAAAGTTTATTCATATAGAAAAAAGATTTTAAAAGACACTTTAAGATTATTCTACTTTATCCAAATACATCTACCTCCCTCAATCTCCCAGGGAATACTAACCACTTCCAAAACCTATAACCTCACTTTCTTAATACTATCCTGAAATAAGCCGCTACTAAACCTCACTCCCTCCTACTCTCACTAACTGCTTAACCCTGACTCTTCTCACTCTGACTCTCCAACTAACGGACAAACTGCCCAACTGTCCTCTCACTCCCCCTCCAATCGCTCCATTCAAATCAATCAAACAACCAACCAACCAGACAACACCATTCACACTGCTCACCATTCTATCTCCCCACTCCCACTTACTTACCATTTCCTGAAAATAAAAAGTCTTCGCCAGCTGAAGACCTTTTTATTCTCTCAGTATTTTAACACTTAATTTTAACTTAAATCTAAATTTTACTGTTCTAACGCTGTATTTTAATCTTATATCAATTTTGCTGCGTTGTTTTATCCTGGTGGTGCTTTTTATACTGTATTTTGTATTTGTGGTTTTAACCTGTTGGATGTTTTACTGTGGTTTTAATTTTTGTGAACCGCCCAGAGAGCTTCAGCTATTGGGCGGTATAAAAATGTAATAAATAAATATTTTTTTAAAAAATAAAGAATTGGCCACAGCAAATCCAAACCTGAACCAAACACTTCAATATATACATATAAACAATAACATAAATTATCATTTTGTCACACTACCCTACTGCCCTGAGGTGTAGTGGAGGATGCTATCACCAGTGTTGAAGGAAGAATCTGCTACCAGTCTATGTCGTTTTGGTACATGGAATGGAAGGGTGCCATCTTGTCCTTCCTCTCAGACAGAAAAATGTCTTGGGCCGGCCCTGCCTACCCCAGCCAAATCCTCAATGTGTTCTGTATGAAGGAACTTGGAAAACGCTGTCCTTCCCCTCTTCTTCTTTTCCAGAACTCTGGTGCCAACTACTGGTGCTACAATTCCAATGAGGGAGGTTGAAGAAATCCACAACAGAACCAATTGAGTTTGTTATGAACCTGTCCCACAAATTCCGCAGCAGACCAGCTTTCATCCTGTTAGGTGCAGTCCGAGGACTTGTAGACGGGTTTCCTAACCTTCAGGAATTTTGCTCCAATTTCATCATAGGAAAATATGCAAAAATAATAAACAACTAAAAATGTGCATTTCTCCCACAGGCTAAAGTGTGTCACACTTCTGGGGGAATTTGTACATTTTCAGGGTATTTGTGCAGTTCTGCATGTACGAAATTGTGCAAATTTGTGCAATTAGGATTTGCACAAATTTGGATTATTTAAAAAAAATGATTCTGTTAATGTGTGGACAATGACACAGACAGACAGAATGGATTTTACACTTCCGTACATCCCTAGGATTCTACTTGTGTGAGTCATCATGAGAGTTATCTGCAATCTGTTTACCTTGATTTGGTTCACCAAGAACCACAATGGTAATAACCATGTGACCCGTGAATGATTTGCCTTTCTGCTTTCTATTCACAACAGTTAAAAATACAGGAGCCCTGCCCTCTTTTGTATCTGGTCACTCTGTATAGCTCCTGCAGCTTTAACTGTTGTGATGAAAAGGGAATTTCACCAGGGACTGCACGCATACAAATGACATCGGCTGAATTGTTAAAGATACAACTGTTAAAGATTCAGGAGCGCCCTGTCCTCCTTTCCATATGGTCACCCTAGGTAAAAGAGAATAACCAGATATTTACCAGGGGATGTTGTGTACAAAAATGCATATATATTACGGAGAGAGTTACATACAAAAAAACCCGTGTATGCTAGAGAAAGTTGCATACAAAAATTATGTATGTATTTTTTAAAGGAAAATTGCAGATTGATGCAGAAATTGGATGGCATGGACTCGTGATTGCATACATCTGAAACTGAGATGGACCGGATATAGACTGATTCAGCCATTCCTAGTAAGTACAGCACAATTCTATATCTGTTTACTCAAAGATCATGTATTCAGTAGGGCTTTCACCCAAGTAAGTGTAGATAGGAGTGTAGCCTCAAGCCTGCAAGTGCTTCACTCTGTATTGGATTGTGGCCTTTGCATTCTCCTGAACTGTGCGGTTATTATTGTTCAGACACGGCACTATTTTTCACCCATTGTTTCAAATCTCATTGTCTATTATTCTGGGAATTCATTTGCATTACAAATTGTAATTTTATTTCTGCAAACGGGTGGCAGATAGTAATTACTGTTTAAACTGTCAGCTAAAGTATGCCCAAAGTATGGCTGCTATACTCATATGCTAGATGACTTTGTTGTCCACCAAAAAAAATTAATTATACTTTATTGTTGAACAGCTTTGAGTGAATTGGAATTGGTGCAGCCAAATGAAAATGAGGCAGTTGGCAACTCATTAAAATTGATTGCCCTGTTCCTACACACACACACACACACACACACACACACACACCACTTCCATCATTTGCTATATCAAGGGTGAAAAATTATTTGTTTGTTCCAAATGTATTCTTCTTTTTCAATAATTGTTTGGTTTTCAGGATTTCCTTTTACCCAAGTTGCTGAATGCTATTTGGGTTGTATAAATGAGGTTAAATTGATATATGGATCTTTTCTTGAAGGCCAATCGTTTAGTCTTTTGTATCAAATAAATGGTGCTTAACTGTTGAATGCAGGGAGATGGGCCATGGTTTATTGGCAGAGCATGTTCTCATAAGGAGAAGATTCAGTCTCTGACATCCCCAGATTTGGCTGGAAAAACCTGAAACCCTGGTGAGCCATTGCTAGTACTGGGCAAGATGGACTAAGGGTCTGACTCCGTATATAGCAGCTTCCTATGTTCCAATATAACTGCTAATATTTTAATCCTCACTTTGGGTAGAACCTAAAGCCATAACAGATGTACCAGGAATGACATTCCATGATTCTGTGCTCTGTTCTGCAGTGGCATCAACAGGAATTAGCACGGCACTGGCTACCTGTTAGCTACTGAGCCAACTTCAAGGTCTTGCTGTTGGCATATAAAGCCGTAAATAGCTTTGGACCAGGTTCCCTGGTGGATCACCTTCCCCAATATAGACCTGTGTGATTATTACAATCATTGGAGGAGGCCTTGCTGCTTGCCTGCAGATTACCTTTCTGTGGTGATCTTCTCTGTTGTGGCAGCCACCTTATGGAATGCTCTTCCCCCACCCTTCTCCACCCCACTATTCGGAAAGCTCCAACAATAGCATGCTCTCAGTAATCAGCAATCCAAAGTAACTGTTTCAAGTTATTTCATTTATTTATGGGTGGGTCTAATGTTATTGTAACTAACGTTATTGTAACTTCCTTGAGTGACTCTGGTGCCCGGATGGTTTGTTACTTATGGTGTTATGGTTATTTGGTTTTAATGTTTTACAGAAATGTTTTTGTATATTGTTTTGATGATGATGATGATGATGATGATGTATTTTACAGTGTATTTTAATGAATTTTAACCCCCCCAACTGCTTAGTGATATTGTAAAATTTGTTAAGCACTATATAAATCAAATTAATAATTACTATTATTAATACTAATACTAAGAATTTCTCCTGGCTGTTGCAAGGATGGAATCTACCCTCCTCATAATCTTGTTTGATGTTTCAAGATCTCCTTCAACATGTGTTGGCCCCTAAAAGGAGTATTAGGCTGATCTAACACTCTTACTCACAGCCTTTGGAAGCAAGCAGTTGCCATATGGCTCTGTCCAATCAATGATCAGGACTACTTTCCCCATACTCTATCAGTATGTGAAGTCTCCATTCCTGAATACGAAAAGATGGATCTGACAGCTCTGCTTTCTCCCACATTTTTTTTAAATGTTAAGTTCTTTCCTCCCTCTTTATGAAGAAATTTGCAGATTTTGGTAAGTTCTAATCAAAAAATGAACAAGCCAATGAGATTCTCACCCATCTGCACTAGCCAAATTCAACAGGTACAGGTATTCCCAGCCTGGAGAAGATTGTGTTGTACTTGCCTGCAACAAAGCTGTTAAAGGCCTGGTTCAGACAACACGCTAAACTATGCTGCTTAACCACAAAATGGTGGAATGCATTGATCTTAATGCATTCCATTAAACATTTTGTGGTTAAGCAGCATGGTTTAGCGTGTTGTCTGAACCAGGCCAAAGATAAGGAGCCCATGAGTAGGATAGGCTCTCACTCTAATCTCCCCATGAATTTCCTTTGCTCCACAGTGGCTACTTTAAGGTCAATGACAAAGCACCCTGGGATGCTGTTACTGTCTTATTTATTTATTTATTTATTTATTACATTTATATAACACCCCATAGCCAAAGCTCTCTGGGCGGCTTACAAAAGTTAAAAACAGTAAACATTAAAAAAAAGTTTGTTAGCTGATAGCATGATGCTAGGTTTGAAGAATGCAGCCATTTTTATTTTTATGTCTATTCTTTATTAAATATTAACATTTGATAGTCGTATAAAGAAAAAATAGTTTCAGTTGAACTTGTTGGCAAATTGTTTAGAAAAGAGTAGTTGGCATATTCAGGTATTTTCCCGCGTAGTTCTTTCTTCCTATTAAGCTTTCTAAACTCTTCAGAACAGCCTTAAATGTTGTAGTCCCAACAAAAACTCAAGTGTTCTTCTTCAATTCATCCAGAATACTCTCTGTTCTCTTTGTTCCCAATACCAAGAGTAGGCTCTCTCTTCACTGATGTAGATGCTTCTGTGGTTGGATTGTACTTTGATAAAATCTGAAAAATCTGTTTTGGAATCACAGTTATTGCAGGAGGTGGAGGAGGAGTACCAAACAGGTTACTGTAGTCCGATACTGCTGGAGGAGAGGGTACTTCAGCACATTCCGGATAATTGTCTGAGTGCAGAACAGACACATCAGCACTTTTTATAAGAACTTTATTCAGCCTCTGAGAAACACACATTTGTTTAGATTCTATTTTCAGAGGTTGTGTATTTGGTACAGGTTTTTCTGTTATATGATTAGATGCAACTGGATGGTTACCCTCTGGGGATTTTTGTAAGACGGAGTTCTTTCTGTGGGGAATTTTTACTTCCAGGTATGCAGAATACAGGTGCATCAGGTGAAGCCATGTAATCATAATCACACAATTTGTTTGCTTGCTTAGGTGTAGCCAGGTTCTTGTTTGGTACTGATGCCACTGCTGGTCCACGTATGCAGTGCTTAACGTTTTTTGCGTAGGAAGATTGTTTGGTCTTCCACTAAACCCGTGATTTCATCATTCAAACACAGGTCACGCCCATGGATATGAAAGTGTTCTGTCTTGGGTGATACAGATGCAGAACCATCCGCTCTTGGCTCTTCTTTCGGTGCATGTGCTTGGGGCTGAGGATGCATTGTGCCTGAATATGATAATATGATATCCCTTATGCTGTTACAAATTACCCAGAGGCAAGGCCTAAGGGTCTGAAACACGTTGGATTTATTTTATCACATTAAAAATATCCCTTTTTTCTACCACTTTTCCTTTTGGTTTTTTTTTTTTTGAGGGGGGGCATCTCTTGTGGGGTTTCCTTTTTTGGCTTTTGTTCTGTTCTGATTTGGGACAGGCAATAACGTTCTTGCCTGCCTTCCTGACTGGTGTGTC
Organism: Elgaria multicarinata webbii; assembly: GCF_023053635.1. Taxonomy (NCBI): domain Eukaryota; kingdom Metazoa; phylum Chordata; class Lepidosauria; order Squamata; family Anguidae; genus Elgaria; species Elgaria multicarinata. The sequence continues at coordinate 35,040,937 of NC_086173.1, forward strand.
CTCTACACCTTTGTTGATGCTTGAATCCAACCCTAACAACTCTGTGCCAATCACAATGTTGTTATTACATAAGCAAAGATGGCTGACACAGAGCGCAGAAGCCCTGCCTTTTCTCCCCATGTCTCCTTGGTAACGTCTAGTAAATGGGGATGTGTGCTATGATGCTGTTGAGCTCAGATTCCCTTTCCCACTTCATTGGCTGTTGCTAGCAGACGTGGCAAAGCTGTGAGCATAATGACATCATGACAGACATCTTCTTTTAGTGATGTTATTGGAGAAAAGCAGAGAGCTGCTGCCACCATGCAATAGCCAGACATTCCTTGAAATATCTAGTTTGGCCCGCAACATTTTTTTAAAGCGGTGGCTTGCTATTTTTTTTTATTTGGTGAATTATATGCATTTCCCTACTCCTTGTGAGATCAAATGCGTGTGTGTGTAGGTTTTTATTTTTGTGATATTACCTTTTTTTCTATCTATTTTTATCCTTTCCTCAAACAGCACCCCATAATGGTGTCCAAAGTGCAGCTTCCTGTGCTCATTTTATAAGGATGTTATAAAGCTAAGGGTTACATTTATGACCCCATTTTCATCTTCTGGCATCTGTCTTGAAATAATTGTATATGAGGATTCCCCCATCCCACCCTGTCTAACATAACTTTGATAAACACTATATAGGCTGCTTGACCCACACAATTTAAAGCCATGAGGACTATTTGCTACAGTCCTGTGAGTTTTCTTATTGTTTCTGAAGGCTTTGGTCTAAAGTGAGCTCAGAAACCAGGCCCAATATTTGTAGCAGATTCATTATGTGGCTGCTGATGTGTGCTTCTTTTAGTAGTTTTAAATTTCAGTTTGCAGTAAGAGGAGCTGGGGCAAGGCCTATAAAATTATATCTTTCTTGCCTTCATTTTCCCATGCCACATGATGCTTTTATTAAGATGATATAGTATTTTTATTTGCCTTGAAATCTTAGTTCCATGATGCTAATTTGGTTCAGATGGTGGCACCAGACACATGAAGTTTTGAGAACTTTGATGATCTACAGGACAATCAGAATTTTTTAATGCCAGGGAAGAGAACTTTAGAGGCAGTCACATCTATTGTCGGTTTTGTGCTATAGCTTTACAAGTAAAGCCCATGGTAAGCTTGCCAAATGAAAATGTCCTTCACCTGACTGCACCCCGCCAATATATGGGGAATAACAGGGTTGTAGCTGGCTGTTCTGTTTGGTGTTAGGGATGTGTATTATTGTGTAATGACCAACAATATTTTTTCAGGATGTTCTAAGACGTTTTAATGCCCTGTCTTACAGGGCATCCCATTGGGCAAGACAGCAGCGTACCCTAGGACAAATTTACACACATGGCAGTGGTCAGAATCCCTTGCAGATGGATATCCCTGAGCTTGGATTTTCTTAAAGGAAAGGGCATGGCAACCAAAATGTAGCTGCATACACGGGTACAAAATAGTGACCCCTGTATAAAGTGACCATTTACAGCCTTCTGCCATACTTCCTGGAGTGGAGCTGCTTTCCTGTGGGCTGTTGATATGCAGGGAAAGCCCTGTGGGGCTTTCCCGCAAAGTTTGCTTTGAAAAAGTCAGGGACTTACCCCAACTTTTTCAGTGGGAGAGAGGTCAGTACAATTCTTCCACTGTCTGACTTCACTCTGTGGCCGATCCAGGGGACGGTCCTAGTGGAAGGAGCCCGGCAATTGTTTGCCTTCCACCAGGAAGAGGGTGGCTCCAGTACCCGGATGACCACTGGAAATTCAATGCTCCCTTCTTGGCATTGGGATTACCCAACGCCACCCTGGAAAGAAAAACTCTGGGGTTTGGGGGAAGGTGGCGCTGACTTGCCAACATGAAGACAGGGTCCTGGGCTCACTATAGGCACTGTGATGACTGGAGCAGCTATGGAAGGAACACTGGAAATGTGGGTAGAGGCTTTAACTTCATCTCTCCACCACCACCACCATCTCTCTTTGCTATCCCACCACAAAGAGATGAGCCAGAAGCTGTGTTTCTTACATTGTTTGAATCTCCCTTGAAGATCATTTAAATCAAAAGGTGGGGCATGCCATTTGGATTGCCCCTTAGCTCAGCCTCATACAGCCAGAGCAGGATACTATCTGCAGAGAAACATTAATCTTGCATTTGCCTGACCCAACCTCCAGTGATGCCTAGTTTTCAGCAGGCAGGGAGTGGTTGAATCTCCCCATCCATCCTCATGCTGAGATGTGTGTACATGTAAGGAGAGTGTCTGTAGCTGTCTGTGGGGGCCAGTGTGTGTGTGTGTGTGTGAGGAAGGGGGAGTGCTTGTGTCTGTTTGTGGGGTGGAAGTGTGTGTGTTTCATTATACATGTGTGCACACACATGTGCAGCCCTCAGCCCTGCATCTACTGCCAGATGTGGCCCTTGGGGACCAAAATATAGCACACCTCTGCTGTGTAGCCAATGATCTGAGGTAGCAGTAGATAAACCAGGCATGAACTGGCTTCTCTCAAACTATTAAGACCTTACTCCACTCTCTACGGAAGGTTCACATAATGCTTTGCTTTTCCATTACCTTGTTCCCAACTTACAGGTCCATGCCTTGGTAGTGGTAGTTCTTCCAGTTCAACCCATTCAAGCAGAGCAGGCCAGAAAGGCTGTGGTCATGGGGATTATTGGTTATTTTGCTGTGTATTAGAAGCCTAGATCAAGCTTCTTCATGCCCTTTAAGGATCTTAGTGAAGCATCAGATCACAGACGCAGCCATGCACACTTCTTGTATTTCAAAGAAAATTTTAAGTGTTTTTTGTGATTTGAGGGAAACTTAAACCTTTATTGTTCCCTGGAATGCCTTCACCATGGTGTGTGTGTGTTTGGTGGGGGCGGGATATGATAAGATTATTTGACAATTCTCTTGGTTAAGAAAAACAATGCAAACTTGAATGCTTAAGCAACTGTGTGGTTCACTTAACGTGTGCCTTGGTAGTTGCATTAAAGCTATGGTGAAGTTAGGAAATGACCTGCCTTTGATGTAATTTACTGGATCATATAAAGTCTCCAGTAAATGGGGCCAGGTCCTCTGCTGGTGTAAATCAGGGCTGCTCAGTTTAAACCAGCAGAAATGGGTGTGAATACAGGTTGAGGATGCATGAGGCAATTTAGACTCCGTCTATTAGGGACGTCTTTGAAAAAGTTTCATTGAGATCTCTTCATTAGCCGACATTGTGCAGAGGTTTTGTGAGAGCTGGCTAGAAACAGCTGCTTCGTTCAAGAGTTGTGAAATGAACCCGGTAATTTGAGGAGAAAAACTTTGATGACATGGCTCTCCTGTCCCAACGCCACCCCAGCTTTGTTTGGGGGATTCCTTTTGCTGACTCCTCGGCACATTTACTTGAACTCAATAGAGCCAACTTCAGATGAGACATGCGTAGGATTGCATTGTTGATCGGACTCCTCCCTTTCCCACCCCCCAAATATGCCACGGGATACAATTTTATTTGAAAGCAGACCCAGAGGTTTAAAATGTAAACCTTTAGTCTGCATTCAAATAAAGACTCTTGGGGTTTTTGCAAAACATTATTATTTATTTCACCATTTTGCTGGAAAAAAATTGTCCGATTGTAACAACCCATTGCACTGCGAGTGAAATTGCTTTGAAATTATTATTGTCGTTTCAGTCCAGTCCTAAGCCAGATCTATACCTTGTGTCAAATCATTACCACCCCATCATGGTATAGCTATATTTCTCTTACACATGTTTGTGTTGTAGGGCACACAATCACATTTGTTGCAGTATTTTGGTTAATGTGGAATAAAAAACAGAAAATAACACTATGAAGGTAGTATATGGAATGTGTAATGTGTCCCAACAGTTATCAGTGCACTTTAATACCACTATAAATCAGTAGTGTAGATCCCTTCCTAGTTTGCACCCCCAAAATAAACATATAATAATGTGTTTTTTGATAATGAAAACACATCCTGGGACTAAAATAAGATCAGGTAGATCTTCATGATAGGGATTTCAGTTACAGCCAATCAGAATGCCGAACACAAGAGACTGTACAGATGGCTGCACAGGGCAGAAGAATTCCAAGGGATAGAGGCTAAATGGGGGAAATGCTTCAGAGAGAAACCCCCCCCCCCGCTGTCCTGATGATTCCATATGTGCCCCCACTTTTCTGATGACACCCCCCTTTCCCTCTTTCGATACAAGTAATAATCATTGAATGAAAGTCTGTTCCTTGAAGTGGAGATGCAATTGCCTGTCCTCCACACAGAATAAGATGCAGGGGGTGAAAAATGAAGTTTTGCCAAAGGCAGCAAAAAGTCCTTTTCCATAATAAGATTTGTTATACACACAATAGCAGATCAAAAATTTGTAGTTTGGTACATTCTCTAAAGATGAAGTCCTCAGCTTTTTTTTTTTTTTAAAGCTATTTCATTTTTTATTTCTGAATTGTTAATATTGTATACAGCCCAGAGAGTTTTGGCAATGGGGCGGAATACAAATAATAATAATAATAATAATAATAATAATAATAATAATAATAATAGATACCCAAAGGATTGATATACTTTTTCTCTTTTTGTAGGAATGACTGATGTTTGGGGAGTGAGATTTATAAGATCTTAGGGCAATCGTCAACCCATTGATTTCAGTGGTAAAACTTGCATTCATGTTAATAGTCCTGATTTCTACCAGTGTCATAGTCCAAGTTCCGTGGGCTCTTATGATGGAGTGACAAAGTTCCTGGGTCTGCAGCTTTCACCCGCTCATATTGGGGGAAATCCATACCTTCAGCACAGAGTTGCCTACATCCTGAAGTCAATGTGGATGAGGAAGCCCTTGTATGTGTGGGGAAACCCACATGTGCACTCAAATTGGGGTGATCTGGGCGAGCAGATGTGTTCTTCAATTTTAGAAAAAGCATTTTCTCGTTGTTTCAGAGTTTAACCTGTTATTGAGCTGTCAAAATTAACCAAAACAAAAAAGGAGCAAAAACAGGGGAGGAAAAACCCTCTTGAGCCTATTATGCAGTATTCCATAATAAATTTTTGACTAGGCCAACAGCCTTAGCAAAATATAGATAGAGAAATAGATACGCCTTGGGGTGGCCACCATTACAACCGGAGGTAGGCTAAAGCTACTGCTTTATAGTGGTATTGAAGATCACTGATAACTGTTGGGGCACAATCCAGATTCCATATACCACTTTCACAGTGTTGTATCCTGCTTTTTATTCCACATTTGTAATGTTTTGACACAAGGTGTAGATCTGGCCTAGGTTACTTCAGGTAAGCAGCTGTGCATGGTGAAGCTTTTGCTGCTTTTCCAGATGGCAGTGACATTTCCTCCTCAGGAATATTTTGCTGCACTTGTGTCTTGTGCGGTCCATTCCCCACGGGCAAAGAAATGATCAGTAGGCCTGCTTCTGGGAGGTTTAGGTTTGAAGCCAGTTGGGAGGTGCAAGTGAGTGTTGAACCACTGTTTTGGATTGAGGGAAGAGGGGTAAAGCAGATTGCTGGTTTGCTTAGCTGTGAAAGTTGGGTGCATGTCTTTCTCAGGGCCAGCCACACCCTGTCAGGAAAAATGCCCCAGTAATACCCAATTAACCATTTTCTGCCTTTTAATGACATAAGGATGTCCATCATTGGGAATACGGCCCTTGCTGGGCTTGCTGGGCTTCCATGGCATGCCTGGCTTGGCTTGCTTTTGCTAGCTGACCCGTGTGGTTTTCCCCCAAATTCTAGGGACAGTTTATGCAATTCTTTTGGTCTTGGCTGCAATTTACGGCAACAAGAGTTGTGCAAATTGCAATTTGCATAAAATGTACAAATGACAGGCAAAATTTGCATAATTTGCACAAATTACAGCTGTAATTTTCCTAAATTTTAAAACCCTGAAAGTCTACTGGCTGGCCCATTTTGTTGAAGACCTAGTCAGGCCATCTCGCAGAAGATGAAATGACGTCTGGGGGACTGAAGTGATGAAAGCTCGTTGAGCTCCACCTCCCAACCAGATTTTTCCACCATCCCTATACTAACATTTCCAAGCTTGTGATGCGATTCGCCCAACAACAAAGAAGCATTTGGAAAATGTGTATATTTGGGAAATGCGCACAAGTGTCCTTTAGTCAAAGGGAGGAAGATGCCTACATTTCAAAAATGTTTACAGTTGATGCATACATTTGGGGAAAGGCTGATGAAAATATGCATGAATTCTCATGCAAACCCTCCCCACCCTCACAAGGTTTGTAATCCGATACAGACAGGAAACAGAAGTGGAATTCAGAGAAGCTCAGGTTTGCCTGATTTGCACCTCCCTCAATTCAGAAACTTTGTTGCAGTTCCAATGTAGAACTTCACTTAAATACATCTGTGGCTTTCCAAGCTTCAGGGGACCTTTCCCACATTGAACATATGAAGCAGACTTGTTAAATTAGTTGGCCATCTAGCCTTGCATTCCCTACTCTGACCGGAAGTAGCTTTCCATTTTAGCCTTTCACGCTGAGTACGGATGTTGTGGGAGTCCGTGGGGGCGGTGGAGTCCAACAGACCCCCGCTCTCAGTCCCCCAGACCTTTATTGATGATCTGCAAGGCACTTGCAAACCATAAAAATGGCGGCTTAGAGCTTACCAGGAAAGTAATGTAACATAAATGGTGGCTATAAATGGCCCATTGAGGCAACATTACAGGCATAAATGGTCCATTCATGCCTATAATGTTGAGTAAAAGGTCCCTTCCTGAGCTGCCTTGCTAAGAAGATGGGTGGCCCCTCGCTGAACCACCCAGAACAAGCAGCAGCAACTTGGTGAGCGCCTGGCAAAACTGGGCACATGCGAGTCTGTCCATTCCTAATGCTGAGGCCTTTCTCATCACATGCTACATCAAACTGGGGATTTAATTGGGCCTTCTACATGGAAAGCATGTGCTCTATTACTGAACTATGACTCCCTTCCCTGGATCTCCTCTGCCAAGGAATCTCAGAATGCCAAGGAATCTCAGAATGTCTGGAACAAAAGACTGCACCCTATCAGGTTGGCCGTGTGTCCTACATTACAGAGGGAAATCTCTATTTGAAAGGCTATCAGAGGTCAGTCTTCTATTTAAAGGCATCCTCTAGCTGAAGAACTGCCCAGGCCTAGTCAAGTTTAAACATAACAACGGCCTTGGAGTTGCCCATCAAACTTAGCACCTGGTCACCAGACTCAGTAAGCACAATGGTCTCATGATCGAGTTCTTCTCCAGTATGGTGAAATTATTTCTACCTTTGTTCTCTCTAGATATAAATTAGCAGATGCACATTGTATGCAAATCAGTGTCCTCTTTTTTTATTGATGCATTTTCTCTCTTTTTCGGCGTGATGCATAAGTGGCCAACCTACACCCCCGGAACACACTCCTGCAGCCATGCCTCACAGAGGACCATTGGCAATGATGGTGAACCAGGTGTCTTTCAGGGAGGTTTGTCCACTGTTACTAATATCACCGTAGAACCCCAAGATGCCCCAGATCACAGTTGAAAACCATTGCAAAACATCACTGAGTATCAAGTGCTTTGTTTATCCTATAGGCTTTTATAAATAAACAAATAAACAAATAAATAAATAAGTATTATGTACTACTTTCAGGGTACAGCATAGTCCAGAAAACTTTTTTAAAAAATCAGCAAAAGAAATTTCAGCTGAAATTCTGTAAATTGCTTAGCCATCTTTCAGTCTGGTGCCCTCGAGCTCCCACTACCCCTGGCCATTGGCCAGGCTGGTTGGGGCTGATGGGTATTATAGACTAAAATATCTGGAGGACACCGTGATGGGGAAGGTTGGCTTAATCAGGAGCAGGGCTGCTCTAGTGTAAGTAAGATGGAGATTTCAGCCAGTGCTTGTGTCTGGTTGAATGTCCCTTTTTTCATTGAGATTTCTGCAATGTCCACAAGACAATTTGGAACAAATCTTTAGATCTTTTATGGAAGGTTAATTTTCCCCCAGACAATATCATGTAGCAGACAGTTCACACAGGCAGGCAGTGCTGAGCTGTAAACTAAATAGACTCCCGAGAGAAAGTATCTTTGCTAAAATTGTCTTGATATATCTTAGGGTAGAGTCTAATTATGGAGATTGGCATATATGGCATTGAAGAGAAATCCTATATTAGACTTGAAAGGGGGGTGGTCTTTATCCCCCGTGTGGTCTTTAACTGGGGGTTTAATGTATGTACAATATACAAACATTTTTGACAGACTATTAACACCTATGATCTTGTAAATATTTGCAATTTTCTAGATCATAAATATTGCTGCATAAGCAGTTCTTTCAGGACACCATTTATACTCCATTAAAGGTTAATTTACAAGTTAGTGCCTTATAGAAAGAAGATATGTGTACTTTTATGTTAATGTGCTGTAAAGGGAGACTGGTGTCTCCAGAAGCAATTTGTAATTCTCCAGCGGCCGTTCCCTGTGGCACCACTCAAAGCTCTATGCGAATTCTTTTCATCGGTTCATGTTTATGGCAAGCTTAATCTTCTGTTTTGAAGGAGGAGGGCGGCCGGAGGTGGGGGGGATGGAGAGAGGGAAGAAGGGGGGAAAGATCTTAGGTATTCAGGCTGCATTTGAAAGCATCCATGTGTTTGTTTAAACAGTCTCGCATGACACACAGACTCATTCGTCACAGTGCTCGGATACCTGCTTCTGAACCTTGACACTACTTACAATGAGGCTTGGTCACTGCTGGACTCCCAGGCTCCCTGATGTTGTAGGCGGCGGGGGTGGGGGAGGGTACACAAGCCAGGATTGACTCTCAACGGTGTAAGGGCTCTATTCTAAAAGTAGCTGAGGCACATCTGCTCGCACCCAAGGCAATGTGTTTTAAAGTGACCTGTAAACATTTGTCTGTACTTCAGAGAAAACTACCTTTTCTTTTTTTAAAAAAGGTAGCTTTCTAGTCCTCATTGTTTGAAAATGCTTTTAAAAAAAATATTGCTTGAAAAAAAATGGGAGACAAGCGGCTGTATCGGGTTTTTTCAATATCAATTGTAGCTGGTATAGTGAGCTCTCTGTGTAACAGATTTCACAATGACTGTATTGTGGAATAACCCACAACTGTCGTTTGCAGTCCATGCGAGTAACTCCCATGTCTAAAATGGGAACCATCAACCGGGTGACTTTTATAGGCTAGTTACCCTCACAGGATCATTATCATGATAAAATAGGGGGGTGCCACAGTGTGGCCATGTATACCACGCTCAGCTACTTGGAGGAAGAATGGAGTACATACCTTGTGCTTGGTAGACCTTTCTTAGCGCCAGGCTTTTGAGGGTCATGAGCAAGACACCGTCCATGTGCCCTCTCCATCAGTGAATCTGTCTTCTCACTGCCGGCGTCACCAACTGCTATTTCTCCTCATTGTCTCTCTCATCATTGCTACCACTTGCTTGATTGGCAGGCAGGAAGCCAGTAAGCAAGGAGGCAGTGGCATCTATGCACCTTCTCCCCACCACCCTTGTCTGGGACAGAGGGAGAGGCAGGTGAACAGGCAAGTTGCAATGGGGAAGAGGAGGAGCAAGTCCAGGGGGCTCCTGCTGGTGTGTGGTCCCTTGACATGTGCTTGACAAGAGCCCTGTTAATAGATGTATAAAGTATACAAATTTATGAAGCTGGTGGTAGAAAGCTGATCAATAGCCAGTGTGGTGTAGTGGCTAAGGTGTTGGACTGGGAGTCGGGAGATCCGGGTTCTAGTAACCACTCAGCCATGGAAACCCACTGGGTGACTTTGGGCCAGTCACAGGCTCTCAGCCCAACCCACCTCACTGGGTTGTTGTTGTGATAATAAAATGGAGAGGAGGAGATTTATGTATGCAGCCTTGAGTTCCTTGGAGGGAAAAAAGGCAGGATATAAATGCAATAATAAATTAATAAAAAAATAAAATAAAATAAGTACTGTTTGCAAGTACTGCAAAAATCATGTAAAGACTGAAATTTGAAGATGTTTTTGTCTTGTTCTACCATACCGGCAATGGAAAATAAGTATAGAAAAAAAAAGAATGTGAATCTTTCTCCGCAGCCTTCTATTAGTTCAAAATGGGATTTCTGCATGTTCAGAAGTTCATTCTCAATTGTAGCTGAAAAAGCGCTAGCTCAGATGCTTTGGGGACTGGAAGCATATTTAGAGCCATGTATAAGTGCCCTATATGTGTATTTATTACTTTCTGTTGACTGACAGCATGCATACATATAAAGAGTGGCCGCAGTTCCTGCAGGACAGAAATCAAGCTTTTCCATTGGGGAAAGCCCAATTCTGGAAATTTATTTATTTATTACATTTTTATACCACCCAATACCCGAAGCTCTCTGGGCGGTTCACAAATCCATTCTATCCACCCAGGATAACTTGTGCAAATAATAGAAATAACTCAAAATGTGTGTTTATGATTTGCTCTTATTGGATTTTGATATGTTACACAGCACGTTCAATGAGCAGTAGAGGAAGAGAGGGAACAGGCTACTAGCCATCCTTTATGTGTAGACCACCCTAACTGAAAAACAGTGCAAGGGCAAAGGAAATGGGGTGATGGGAGTTATGTCATAGTGGCAAGCAATGTGCTACAAGTGAAAAGGCAGATCCCCATCTTTGGCATGGAAGCTGTTGCCAGATGTGCACAATCCCAAATTTAGCGTGCACCTCCAGTGACTGTAACTATTTGTAGATCCCATAAATATTTGTTTTTGGGAGGAAAGGGAGGGGAGATAGAAGGGAGGAAAATAACAATTAAAACAAGGCTCCATACCAATGTTAAAGAGAAGCATGTTTGTTAGGGCTCTGCAAATTTCGACTTTGGGTTTCTGAAGCTCAGGCAGCCATTTTATGTAGAAGCCGCCATTTTGTGCACAGACCTAGACTCTCCACTGAGGAAAGGTCCTACAACTCCCAGCATGCTTTACTAGGGACCATGTACACTGATGGTGCTATATAAATAAATAATAATAAATAATAATAATAGGGAGGGACAGACTTACTGGTGTCCAGGAGCATCAGGTGCTCAAGGCCTCGCCGCTGCTGCCGCCGGTCAATCGCCTGTATGATTGGGGCTGCATGAGTCCCTGTCTGGCTCATGAGTGCCCCACAGCCCCCATGTCACCTGAGAGTCACCTGCTGCTCTCCATTCCTCATGAATGCTGGGCCCCTCAAAGTGCACAAAAAAAATCTTGCGCACAGTGGCCATAAATCAAACAGCCAGTTCCACAAAATCAGAGGATTCATGAAGAGCAGAGAGCAGCGGACAGCTCTCAAGGGAAGCAGGCAGCTGCAGGGTATTCATGACTAGGCATGTGCTCCGCTCCGATTAGAAGCGCAGAAGCAGGAGCGAATTGGCCTGCTCCGCCCTGCCCAGAGGTGGAGATGAAGCGGACCGCGGACCCCTAGAAGCAAGGCGAAGAGAAGCGCCCATTTTCGGAGCGCTCCGGTTTCCGCGGTCCGATCCGATCGCCATCTTGAAACATTTCGCCCATAGGATTGCATTGTGGAAAAGAAAGGGGGATAACTGTGTTGTTTTTGAAGCTATCTTTCTGAAAATTCTTGTGCTTGGAGAGTCGTGGATGGGGGTCATTTTGAGCCTACTCTCAGCTCTCTGCGTGCTGCGGTTCGTGTGCTAGAATTTTTTTAAAAACCGGCGGGAAAATACCTTTTCCGAGGGGCTGAGGGGCAGAGTCAACTCCCAGTCATGATCACATGATCCCAAAGTTGGAGGAGGGAATAGGCAAAATGGGTAACTTGGGATTCTGGGAACTTCTCTTTCTTAGTCTGAACGGACTTTTCCCAGTGTTTTTTAAAACAGTAGCCCCACCAAGTGCACAAACACAACCTGAAATCATATACTAAGCCAATAATAAGAGATAGAAACACAGCATTGCTACCCACCCTAACTTTGGGGAACAACTGAAAAGATGTGGTGCAAGGGGATGAGCTTGCACCACATCCCATGGCATCCCATGTGGACGTGCCCTCACTCTCTCCTGTACTTGGAGGGCAATCAGAGCCCTCCAAAGAGAGTAACCCGGTGGAACAATGCCTATCATGAGTTGAAGTGAGAGTTCTACTCCTCAGCTCTCGTGGTGAAGCAATGGCTTTCATGAGTTGAACTGGCAGCTGATTCCCCCTCCCCTGGGCACATCCCCCTATTGCTGGTAAAAGACAGATATAGCCTTTTTAAAAAAGTTCTTCTTGTTGTTTATTCAGCAACACTGCTGCTTTTAATTCCACCCCTCCTTTGTTTATTTATTTATTTATTCCATTTTATATGCATTACTGGCTTATCCTTGGCTCACTTCCTTATGCCCCCAGAAATGTCTGCTGCCTGCCTGCCTTCCCTCTCTCCTCCCCTGCCCGCCTCGCAGGGATGTTGTGTGTGTCTGGCTTTGACTCAGGGGAGAAGTCCTTCCTGCGCTCACTTGGAGTTTTGGAAGTTCCAAATCCATTTTTCAAGTGTGGAAGAAGATTCATATAGGTTGATCTCTACTCCCCAATTCATGGCATGTTGGGATTTCCTTTGAAATGGCCCCATTGAGATGTCTGCAGGTTTAAGCCCCGCCAAAAAACAGGGGATGATGGGACTGCCTTGAGTCTGGGCTTGCATGTGTATCCCTGGATAAGCTATCATGGTGGCGAGTTTGAGGTTTTAAACGTGCAAATTGACGGAGCTATTGAAAGGGGTGTGAATGGGGTGTTGGATTTTCATAAATTCCCCAAAATTCAGGGGGTGATGGGATTGCCTTGAGTCTTGGTGTGCGTGTGTATACCTCCATGAGGTGTCATGGTGCCAAACGTGAGGTTTCTAACTTTCACAGAAAAAAAGTTGTATACTTTTTAAACTTAATGCAAGCCTATGGGGGGGGGGGAAACGGAGCTCCGATCCGGATCCGGAGCTCCGCAGCTGAGCGGAGTGGACATGGGCAGAGCGGGGGCGAAGCGAAGCGGCCGATCCGCAAATCGCGGATCTGGAAGTGAAGCGGAGCAGGGGGTCCGTGCACACCCCTATTCATGACCCCTGTAGCAAGCCATGCAGGGACTCATGTAGCCCTGATCTCATTGGTGTGTGGGTAATTGACCACCACCAGCAGCAGCAGTGAAGCCACGAGTGCCCGTTGCACCCAGACACCAGTAAGTCACCCCCTAGCAATGCATCATGGGAATTGTAGGACATTTCTTTGGTGGAGAGTGTAGGGCTGTGCATGAAATGGTGGCTTCTTCAGTTTTTAGAATGTTTTTAGGATGTTTTAACAATGTATATTATGTTTTAATTCAGTTTTATGTATTTTACGGTTTATTGTTGTTCCCCACCTCGATCGGAATGGAGAGGCAGGTAAGAAATATTTTTTTATTATTTTTATTTTTTAGATGATGATGATGATGATGATGATGATTTAAATGGTTGCCAAAGCTTCAGAAATCCGAATCTGAAGTTGAAGCTTGCATAGCCCTAATGTTTGTATCTAATACTTTGCATACATAATTAGGAGAACAAGTCCTTTCTTAGCTTACAAATGTTTATTAGAGGCACTGCCAAGCCCTGTTGAAGTTCTTAGTTCATTCTTATAGGACTGGTTTCTGATAGCAGGTTTCATACTCCAAGAACTGGATCACTTCACAAACTGTGGCCCCAATCCCTAGTGCATATTTGTAAAGGTCCTTGATATTCTGATTTCTGTTTTATTTATTTAAAATTTCTATCTCATCCTGCTCTAGGGATCAAACAAGTGTCTTCTAGAAAGTATTCAGCCCAGGGATGGATGAGAATTTTGTGTCAGTACGGTTTCGATTAAAATTTGCCAAAATTCACAACTGTCTTCGAATTTGGGACAAAAAGAACTTGAAATTTTAAAAATCAAATATGGGAGAAAATGGAACTGACAGATTCATTCATCCATTTGAATGATTAACTCTTAAAAGCCTGGGTTTGAATCCCTCTATGTTCACCAATGTTTCTGGTGCTAAATTCAGGTTGCCACCCCTTTTTTCTAATAGGTTCCTCATCTTTAACAGCTACATGGAAGGCAGGTACATCTTGGTCCCCTCCATGGTGGGAATAGCTGTACCTATAGCTGGTGCAGATGGGTGAGGTGGTTTCAGATTGTTTTTGTTTTTTTATAAGAATTTTCCAAAATTCACCATGTCCTTTATATTCAGGAGAGAAAGAACTTGGATTTTAAAAGTTTGGAGGAAGCAAAATTGGCAGATTTTTCCCACTCCTCGCTCAGCCATAGTAATTGATGAAACACTTATTTGCAGAGTGTGGTGGGATGACCAACTAAGAATGCCTCTATATGTGCTTGAGCTTTGCTGCACATCTGGTAAAGTCAAAAGGGTACTCTCAGTTGACCTTGGGGATAGCAATGGAGCATAATGAAAAACTTGGTTTTCAAGTATATGAAGAACAAGCCACTTAAATTCAAAATCTGCACCTTGACCCTTGCCAGCCAAATGTTCCTCTTTAAATAGACCTTCAGCCTGGTGGAGATGGCTGCTTGAAGTTGCAACTTTTTTCTTCCCCCAGCCATCCTCTTCCTCCTCTTCTCTTTCAAGTTTAGAAACAGAAGTAAGAGTAGTCACCACAGGAGAAGGTGTAGCTGCAGGAAATGGTAACCAAGGGCATGTCTACACCAGCCAGTTATCCTGGGCTGGTCAGCTGGTCACTCACTTTGCCTGGGATAACTGGGACTGCAGTCTTCCTGAATTTTACTGTGGTCCCACGATAACTCCAAGGTCCGTGGGTGGTGTGGCGCCCACTCTCAGGGTTGTCCCTTCTTCCCCGTGAGTAGCAGGGCTCTGCCACCTGGCACAAAGCTCTGCGAGGGGGACTCCATGCCCATCAGGGGATGCCGGGGGGGGGCATTATTTTGCCATCACAACAATGGCTCTCAGGTGTTGCTTTTTTATCTACTTACCTTTTGGTGCAAGATCACGCCCGCATTGCTGTGCAAAAGTTTTTTTAAAAAAATGTCGTGCTGGATATCCCTCTTTCCTTCCGGGACGTCGTGCTGGTGTTGGGATGTTGGGGGAAGATCCCAGAAGCAGGAAAGCCTGAAATCCTCCTCCCTCCCAGAAAGCCCATAGGTATAGACATGCCCAGAGTCTTTGGAGAAAATAATAGGGTCTTTTGAGAAACTCTGCAACCTTGTGTTCATGTTTTGCTATATATTGGAGATCCAGCCAGCCATAATGAACTCTGAGCATATCTGAAACGAAAATTGCAGCTAGCTGAATATTCAGCTAGAAAGAATACATACAGCTTTATGTTGCAATAATTGAACTCCAATACTCATGATAATTTCTGTTTTGAATGGATATTAAGGATGAATTTAATTTAGATAAGAAAATTACATTCTTACCTTATTTCCACGAGTATGGAAGTGAGTCCATTGACTCTCTTAGCTGAACAGTCAGTTTCTCTAAAGCACACCATTATGCCAAAAAATTAGCACATATTAATGGTGCAATCCTATAGTCTCTCTGTCCCAGGAACAGTGGTTCTTCAGTGTTCAGGAACCATAGGATGATAACATAAAGAACATAAGAAGAGTCATGCTGAATCAGACCAAGGGTCCATCTAGTCCAGCATTCTGTTCACAGTGACCAACCAGCTGTTGACCAGGACCGACAAGCAGGTCACAGTGCAACAGCACCCTCCCACCCATGTTCCCTAGCAAGTGGTATATACAGGCTTATTGACTCTGATACTGGAGGTTGCACTTAGCCATCCGGACTAGTAGCCATTGATAGCCTTCTTCTCCAGTAATTTATCCAACCCCCTTTTAAAGCCATCAAAATTGGCGGTCATCACCACATCTTGTGGTGGTGAATTCCATAGTTTAATTATGCACTGTGTGAAGAAATACTTCCTTTTAGCTGTCCTGAATCTCCCACCAATCAGCTTCATGGGATGAACCCAGGTTCTAGTATTATGGGAGAGGGAGAACCCCTCCCCTCTGAAAGCAGAGAAAGAGATCTGTCCTTGGAGGGGGAGATATAACTTCCCAGCCTATGTGGAAACATTTGTGTCCCTTTGCTCTCCAGCATCAGACCTTCATTATTATTTATTTATTTATTTATATAGCACCAACAATGTACTTGGTGCTGTACAAAATATACAAATAAAACAGCGATACCCTGCCTAGAGGCTTACAATCTAAAATCACATTAAAACATATGAAGGGGGGGAAGGGGTTCACAAAGCAGAAATAAGAGAATAATCATAGTGATAAGAACAGTAAATCAAGCTAAAATACCAAAAGCTATTGAAAACAAATGAGTTTTCAAACGTGTTTTTAAATCTACAATGGACCTCGTGGTACGTAGTTGCTCTGGAAGAGCATTCCAAGCAAATGGGGCAGCCAGAGAGAATGGGCGAAGCCGGGCAAGAGAGATAGAGACTCTTGGGCGGGAGAGCAACATCACATTTGAAGAACGGAGGGTACGAGGGGGTGGTAAAGTGAAATGAGAGAGGAAAGATAAAAAGATGCAAGACCATGACTACCTTCAACTTTGATGAGGGTAGAAAGGAGGTGTGTCAGGGGTGTGTTGGGGGAATCCGCAAAGGCTGACCTGCTTCAGGGGGATGAACCTTGTTTCAGCTTTGGTATCGAGGCGAGGCAGCCAAGCCTCGAAGCACCCTGAGTCAACTGCCCGCTCACCTGGGTTGTTGTTGTTGTTTTCCTGAAATAGCTTGGCAACTTTCTTTCTATAAGCCACTTAACATCCACTAGATTAAAGGCATTGGAATGGGTGAGTTAGAATAATGAAATGCAGAGTTTTGAAAGGCTAATAAATCCAGCTGCAATTCTGGGAAAGCCTTTGTTATGCAAACCAGGCCCTGCTAGCGGCAGTTCATTTTCCCAGTTTTTGGAGTCACATTGTGCCATACACTTACATTCAGCAGATTGTTTTTCAGCAGGTTACCTTAGGATGCAATTAAATGGCAACCCTCACTTCTACTGATAATATATTTAAGTGATGAGTGTGTGCATGTGCTTGCGCAATCACTGATCAGTTTAATAATCCTTCTAGTTGTCAAATACATTTAGACCCTGAGGCCTCTCTTCATGGCATGGAAGCTCTGATGAGCTGTATTATTATTATTATTATTATTATTATTATTATTATTATTATTATTTTATTTATTTATATAGCACCATCAATGTACATGGTGCTGTACAGAGTAAAACAGTAAATAGCAAGGCCCTGCCGCATAGGCTTACATTCTAATAAAATCATAATAAAACAATAAGGAGGGGAAGAGAATGCAAACAGGCACAATCAAAGGCTTGTTTTTAGTTTTAAACGCTTCATACTAAATTATTTTGCAAATAATAATAATAATAATAATAATAATAATAATAATAATAAATTTATACTATACCATACATCTTTATTGTGATCCATAGATCCATGAGAAAACAAGAATCAAACATGAAACATCAGATTATTTGTTACCCGCCTCTCCCTCCGGATCGAGGCGGGGTAAAGCATAAATGCAAATGCCATAAAATACATATAATTAAAACATTTAAAACTAATACATTATGAAAAGCAGCACATTAATAAAAGGCATCTTAAAATACAACTGGGTAGGCCTGCCGGAAGAGATCAGTCTTTATAGCTTTCTCAAAATCCGGAAGACTGTTAAATTGACGAATCTCTGCCGCTCCCATAATCTGGGAGCGGCAGAGGAAAAGGTCCTCTGGGTAATAGTTGTCAGCCTTGCTTTTGTTGACTGAAGTAGATTCTTCCCAGAGGACCTGAGTGTGCGGGGCGGATGGTACAGGAGAAGGCGATCCCGCAGGTAGCCTGGACCCAAACCATGTAGGGCTTTAAAGGTGATAACCAACACTTTACACTTTGCCTGGAAACTAATTGGCAGCCAGTGAAGAGATTTTAAAACTGGTGTAATGTGGTCAATTGAGTGGGTCAATCCAGATTTATTTTAATTCCTCACCTCCATATTTGCCACTAGTACCTGCCCTTGATGAGGTCAGTGAAATATGTAACTCACTGGCTTTTCTTCGTTCTGATGAAAATAGAAAATCCATTTTTGATCACTTACTTTAGGGATTTTTTCAGGGCAATATGGACAGGGTGTCTGCCGCGTGCCCTCCTTTACAGAACACATTCCTCTCTTTGAAGGACTCTCAGAAAAGAGTCCTCTGTTTGCAGGCATCCTCTAGTTGAAGGGGTGTCCACAAGGAGGGAGAGCAGACAGGGCCCTTCAAGTCGCTCATCAGCAGTGAGCACCTGGACAACCGACTCAGCAGGGATTTAGGTCACATGGTCACAATCTTCCCCCACCAAGGTGAGATGTATTAATATTTATATGTAAATGATTGTAGCCACTTCTAAATTTGCATCTAAGCAGATCAATTAGCATGTGCTGATTTTATGGATATCTTTGCCCTCTTTTTCAGCAATGCATAAGTGGCCACCAGGGTGGATAAAAATCAATTTTTTTAAAAAAAATAAGATAAAATGTTTTTTAAAAAAATTTAAATCAGATTTTTTTAAATTTAAATTGGATTTTTTTAATAAAATGCTTTTTGAGGAAAAATCTATCTTAAGATAGTTTTCTATTTAAAATACATTATAGTGCAAAGGTTATTCATCATGAAAGAAGGATTAGTTTTTTTTATTATGTAGCGTGAGGCTGTATATTCATGCAGTGTTTAATTTTTTTGGTAAATGAATTCCATTAATCCATTCACAACGTCATGCTCTTCCAGAGGTTTCTGTAAGATTATTGGGCAATTTTTCTATCTAGAAGGTATTATCACAGATGCTTGGTTACAGTTCTCAAAACTGTGAATTTGTGTCTGCAGAGATCACAATCCCATTGTTCCTCTGCAAATTCATGTACACAGAATCAACCCCTTACCTCTTAAGTGCCAAGTTTCAAAAAATTCAATGAATAGATTGTTGGGAGTGGAATAGATCTGCACAAGAAGCTAAGATTAAAACTAATCTGAAAAGTTGTTATTCTAAAAATGAAACCTTCATCTGGTTGTAAATATTAAGATTATACCAGCAAGAATGAGTCTTTGGTAACTCTGAGTTTATAAAATATAGCAAGGAAGAGTGCATTTTGGGGGGAGGGGGGAGTCACATGATTAAATCTGGTCTTTCTGTGTAGTGATTTAAATCGTGATTTAAATCAAATTGATTTAAATCAAATCCACCATGGTGGCCACCCTGTCCCAAACCCTCCCTCACTATGCTGTTGCCTACTATTCCTTTGATCTTCCAGTGGAGCACTCACAGCTGCACAAGTGAATCTCACAATATAGGCTTCCCATGGAGGAGAGGAAAGTAATGTTGCATAAATGCCCCCCTTTTACAGCCACCATTTACCCACCATTCCCTTTCTGCAAATGCCATGCCACCATTGTTGCACAAAATGGCGGCTTGTTAAGGTGCAGGCGGCTTTGTCGGGCCCTCGCCAAGCTGTGGGGTGCTTGAGTGGGTCTGCAAGCACCCCACAGCTTGGCAAGTGGGTTCCAGGATGGTGCGCATGGGGGAGTCTGTCCGACTACACACACACATGTAGATTCTTGTGACATACCTAGCAGACATACCCACTGCTGATGTCCCGATGTCTGAAAGTACTCTGAAGAAATAATGGTAGCAATCACTGCATCAGAGCAATTCATGGGGCTAGATGATGTGATGTAGCTGCAAAAAAAAAGCAAATGCTATTTTGGGATGCATTAATAGAAGTATAGCTTCCAAATCACACAAAGTACTGGTTCCCCTCTATTCAGCACTGAATAGGCCGCATCTTGAGTATTGCATTCAGTTCCGGGCTCCACACTTCAAAAAGGAGGCAGACAAGTTGGAGCGTGTTCAGAGGAGGGCAACCAGGATGATCAGGGGTCTGGAATCAAAGCCCTATGAAGAGAGACGTAAAGAACTGGGCATGTTTAGTCTGGAAAAGAGAAAATTGAGGGGAGACATGATAGCACTCTTCAAATACTTGAAAGGTTGTCACACAGAGGAGGGCCAGGATCACTTCTCGATCCTCCTGTGCATGACATGGAACAATGGGCTCAAGTTACAGGAAGCCAGATTTTGGCTGGACATCAGGAAAAAAATCCTGATTGTTAGAGCAGCACAACAACAGAACCAATGACCTAGGGAGGTTGTGGCCTTTTCCACACTAGAGGCCTTCAAGAGGCAGCTGGACAGCCATCTGTCAGGTGTGCTTTAAGATAGATTCCTGCAATGAGCAGGGGGTTGGACTCGATGGCCTTGTAGGCCCCTTCCTACTCTACTATTCTATGATGATTCTAAGGTAGGGTCCCAACCCAAGTGGTGACAAAGAAGCAGCCATAGGCGTGCACTAAGCAAAGAGTATACATAGATCTAGGAGAGCCAGGGAGGGAGTAGCAAGCAGGATATCTCATTAGTACCTCCCTGGGGCAATTATCCATCCAATGCAGTAGGGGTGGAGTGAAGGGTATTTTTGTCTCTCTTAAGTCAGCCTTCAAGAGCTGTGAGATGTTTGCACAGCAAACGGAGCAATGTTGAATGGCTCTGATCCACCTGCCAGGAAATAGATTCAGCTTGGGCTGAACTGGCAGTTACAACAAATCTGAAGATTGAGCTGTAGGAACATTTCGACATAACTAGACATTGACAAATGCAGTGTGCTAGAGGGTCATTTCAAAGAGGCAGGGATGGGAAACAGGCTGTGTGTTTGTGAAGACAGACTGGGAGAGAACCTTCCCGACTGCCCTATTTTACAGGAACATGCAGGATGATATCCTGCCGCCAATTCTAGCTGGGATACCTTATTGACCCGTCGTTGAGGAACATGGATTTTTGTCTCAATGGGAAGGACAATGTAATTATGTGAAAAGTTGCCTCATTTGCCCTGAGTTCAATGAAGTTGAGAGCTGTTACAACTGCTTACAACTCTAAAGATTTATCGGGGCAACTTGGGCTCTTTTATGAATGCATTTTTTTTTATGTCACTTGGCAATATGTTTTATGCTACTTACATTCTCTTTCTTGTTACTTCCTATTGATAAACAATACACTGAATTGCTTACTGTCATTGCAGAGTTTTCAGAAAGTCCTTTTTACGGATAATTGGGTTTCTGTTTGTGTGCGTGGTACTTAGTATGAATAAATCATTTTTCTTATTCGCTCAAAGTGTTTCATATACATCATCTCTTTAATCCTTTCTTGGATCATGTAAGAGAGGGCATTTTTGTTAACCTCATGTTTTTATACAGTGGGTTTGAGCCATACTTAGAGTAGACCTATTGAAATCAATGGGACAAATAGCCACTGAAGCTACCTGTGCCTCAAATGACCGTGTTGGGACAAGGAACACCCCAAATTGCACACCTGGTCTTTCAGGGAGTGTGCAACCACCTCCAGAACAGGATGAGCACCCCTCAAATGGGAGATGAACCATGCAATAACAGTAAATCCGTTTTGTCTGGATTGAGCCTCAGTTTATTGGTGCTCCCCAGTCCATTACCCTGGTCCAGCACCAAATCAGGACATCCACTGCCTCACCTTGCTTATTTGAAAGGGAGAGGTAAAGTGTCATCTGTATGTTGATCACATCTCATCCCACATCTCAAGATAACTTCACTAGGCAGTTTCATGTAGATGTTGAATGACATGGGAAATAAAACTGAGTCCTGTAAAACCCTATGTCATCATTCCTGGGCTAAGCACCATTTGGTAGAAGAAAAAGGCAGGCTATAAGTTATATGAATAAATTGTTAGAGTAGTAAACTCCCAGCACCACCTTCTGGAAACAGTAGTCCAAGTAGGAACAGGACCACGTTAAAACAGTGCCCCCAACTTCCAACTCAGACAGCTGAATCATGGATACCATGATTGATGGTATTGAAAGCTGCTGAGAGGTCCAAGAGAACCAACGGGGTTGCACTCCCCTATCTCCCTTTCAACAAAGGTCATCTCACATGATGAGCAAGGTTGATTTGTCCCCAAACCAGGCTGGATTAAAATGGATCTAGAAAATCAATTTCAGCTAAGAGTGCTGGGAGATGATCAGCAACCACTTGTTTGGGCATCTTGCCCAAGAAGGGGCTGTTAGCAACTAGCTTATAATTGTTCTCCACTTCTGGGTCCAGGTTAGGATTCTTGAAGAGTAGCTTTTTTCAAAGAAGCTGATACTGCACCCTCTCTCAAGAAGGACTTTATAACCACCTGCATCCAACCAGTCATCCCCTACTCATTAGATGTAATTATGACCAGGCCACCACTGGAATAATGCCAGCTTTGACACAGTTACAGCAAGGACCAGGGGGCAGATGATAACAAAGACAGGCCTCAATGGCTTTCAGCAACCTGCACCATCATATTTGATTCAAAGTCCTGTGCTACTGGGGGAGGGGAGATGTATCTCCTGGAGGTGTCTACACATCAGATGTCTAGGGCTTCCCATGTAGCGACAATGTTCTCCAGCTGGCCAAGACACTCTGACCATTGCTAAACTAGTACCATCTCTCATAAGAACATAAGAGCCATGCTGGATCAGACCAAGGTTCTATCTAGTCCAGCACTCTATTCACACAGTGGCCAACCAGCTGTCGACCAGGGACCCACAAGCAGAACACGGGTGCAACAGCAGCCTCCCATCCATGTTCCCCAGCAACTGGTGTACAAAGGCATACTTACTGGAGGTAGTGCATAGGCATCAAGACTAGTATCCATTGATAGCCTTCTCCTCTAGGAATTTATCCAACCCCTTTTAAGGCCATCTCCCAACTCTTGATATTCTAGCTGCTGTGCCGTCTCTCTCCACAGTACAACCACAGGTGGAAAACTTTAAACACCTGTAGAGGAAGGGAAGGAAACAAGTTCTCAAGACCGCTGACTCCATTTCCTCCACTTAAGGCCCCAGACAAACAATCTTCTTTTTATTAGATCTTTTATCTGGCACAAGAGTGTATGTGCCCATCAGTAAAACACCATGTAGTGAGTAGCATTTTGACTGCATGTTATCTTGGAGCCTAAAGCTTTCTGACCATCAGTCAGCTTTAAGTATTTCTGAAGTGTGTAACCATTAAGCTTTTCACCGTGACATTTCCCTCAATAAAAGATGTATCACTGAGGTGGATGCCCCGTGTCAGTTTGCCAGAACGTGTGAATGCCAGAGGAAATGGGAAGCATGACACAGGAAGAATCTTGCTATAACCTCAGTTTTATCAAGGTGGCTTCCTTGCAGTGCTTTTATCCAATGAGCCCCAGTAATGTGGGCCTGGGAGGAGGTGCAAATAGAATGCTCCAATTCTGAAATTTATTTTAGAAATTGTGCTAGTTAAATTAGGGCCCACTCTACACGGCCAATTTAGTGCAGAGCTAGCGCACATCAGGGTCGTTCCTGGCAGATGATGATGTCACCAATCTGCTGCAACCCCACTGAAAAAGTCACATTTTTGCAAAGTTGTTTTAGTACATTGTTTTCCTTAAACACAGCTCCCATGCAGTTCCGCTGCAGTGTGCCCCATCCCCCTACATTAAATCTTGGGTGTGCCTAGGGTGTTTCTGTGACCTGGTCAAAGTGTGGGGACATCCCTTTTTCCCCATTCCCCCCTTTTCCCCATTCATAGTAGGGTGCTTTTGGACACAGGCTTCCATTCCCACTTAGACTACTTCACAGTAACACTGTTTTAACCATTCACAATAGCGCAGTAGCACAATTTTAACCTTTCACAATACCTCAGTGTCCCGTTTTACCAAATCACAATATATAGCCTTTTTAACCATTCACAATAACACAGTAGCACTATTTTGACGATTTAAAATATCACAGTAGCACTCTTTTAACATTTCTCAGTGGTGGATGAGAGGAGAGAGGTGTGGGGTAAATTATAGGGGCTTAACTCAAGGCATCCATTAAACTTTCCTGAGCAGGGGAGCCAAGACAGAGATGGGGAACAAGTCTCTCTTATTCACCAAACAGCACCTTCGTGGTTGATGACATTCAGTTATGCTCACTGGACTCAGCCCACCCAACCCTGAGAGGTAGTGTGGTGAAGTGGCTAGAATGTTAGACTGGGAGTCAGGAGATCCGGGTTCCAGTCCCCACTCGGCCATGGAAACCCACTGGGTGACTTTGGGCCAGTCACAGACTCTCAGCCCAACCTACCTCACAGGGTGGTTGTTGTGAGTATAAAAATGGACAGGAGGAGGATTATGGGGGTTCCTCAGAGGAAAAAAGGCAGGATTTAAATGCAATAATAAAATAAATAAAATAAAACCCCTGAACGATGGCATTTTCAAGTGCCGTGTGACCTCTGAAAATGGTTTCTTTAGATAGCGTATACTCTGCTTTTCTTGTTTCATGTGCCACTGAAGGACCAAGGCGATTTCATGAAATTCTAGATACCCCCAGAAACGTTTCTCATACCATTTCCATGTAGATTGGGGCCAGTTTTCAGGAAGAGAAAAGGAGCACAGACCATTGCTGAAAAACTCACAGACCAATAAAAGAAAGGAATGGGAGTGAGGAAATCTGCTCATCTTAACTCATATCCACTACCCCATAGACTGTGGCCCTTTCTACACCTAATGGTTATCCCAGGAAAATAGAGGGATCATCCCTGACTGCTCCTGGGATCCCCTGTGTGGCATTTTGATGCACAGGAATGATCCCGGGACGATCCCGGGATATAGGGCTGGTGTAGACATGCCCTGTGTCACGCTAACAAATTTCTAATCCTTAGTATTCGCTGAGTGTTATTTGTTTGCTTATGTTTCCTTGGCTCTTGCTGTTTTAGAAGATCTGCTTTGCACGTGGATATTACTTTTTCAGGATCCAGACTACACATGATGACATGGACAGTCGTGCTGGAATTTCCCCTACACACACACACCAGAAGCAGAGGGAGGGCAGCAATTTCAATTGGGAAAATAGCATGCTCTGGTGCTCTGATCAAAATCAGAGTCCCCTCCAGCTACTGTAAAGTAAACACATAAATGTCAGGCAATCTCATCACACATCTCCTAAGTCATGTGTAGTCTGAGCCAGAGGTAAATTTGCTAAATTTGTGGTAGAAAAGAAAAATACTCCAAGTTCAGCTCTGTATTTTCATGATCATTTATCTGGGTGATTTTTCATACCAGAGGATTATTATGGGACAGGGAGTTCTCCAAGCTACTTATCTTTTTCCAGGAAGTAGGATTGTGTCTAGTTCTGTAGAAGCCTCCTTCATCAAAATTGGATAACAGCATAGAGAGTATACTGGCCCTTTATGCAGAGGAAAAATAGCTGATTGCATAACACTACCAATCCTCTCCTTTACCAGTTTCATAACTAGAAGCACAGAAAGAAAAGGACTTATTTTGCACCTTTCCTCCTCTATATTCTTCCACTTTTTAAATATACGATACCATAATATTTAACACACAATGTGTGTGATAATTGTTTAAATGTTCAAGGTAAAACCTCTTACCCTTGTAAAAAGGAAAGTTTCAGAACCTGGTTTACCCAATGAACACTACAATTGAGATGTGTATTAGAGCTGCTCACAGATTAAAGATTAATTATTTGGTTTTTAATCTTGTATTTCTTTATTTTACTTTTAAACCAACCAATAACCTACATTCTCTGGGCATTAAAACATGGAATACAAACATTAAAGGAAAATTAAAAACAAAGAAACAGAATGAAGTGCAGAATGAAGCCAACCATGATGAATAAAGCTATTAATAATCTTAATGTAATTTGCTTGATTGTATTGAAATGCATATATGATGAAAGCTTCAACTTAGGTGCTGATGTGTGTCAGAGGTCATAAGAGTAATAAATGAACACAACCGCTTGTTCACACTTTTTAACAACAAAATGAATTGTTGTAGTACAATAAAAGAACTTGTATTCAAAAACAGTGGTTGTTAATTAATTTAAAACCTTTCCTTCCCTAACACATCCATCTACAGAACTGTCTTAAGTGACCATCCCAGGACATGAACCCCAAGATGCCACAAGCCACATAAGACACAGTTAATAAAATTAGCAAATAGTGAAGTAGAAGAAACAAGAATAGGAAAAGTGAAGACGAGGGGAAGAAAAGTCAAAGCAGGAAGTGGAAGCAGGGCCGGTGCCAGACTATTTTGCGCCCTAGGCAAGGCGAGCTACTTGCACACACACACACACACACACACACACACACGCACGCACGCACGCACACACACACACAAATTGCCAACTTCAATTCAGCTGTTCAAGAAGAGTTTCTGAACTTTTATATTTCCCTTTTAATATGTTTTTTTCTTAAAACAGCTAATCTGTATAAAACTGTGACCCTTAAAGGGCAGTACTGTGCCCCTCTGAACTCTCTGCCCTAGGCGGCTGCCTAGTTGGCCTAATGGTAGCGCCGGCCCTGAGTGGAAGGAGGTTTTGTGGGGATGCACAAATCAAAAGATGTATTGATTCCAGACATGTTTAGGGGCCCCAGATGAGCACCATAGTAGTATATTACATGTCTGATTCAGCTCATACACTTTGCCTAATCACAGTGGTGTGTGCATGCTTGCGTGCGTGTGTGCGCGCGTGCCACATTTCAGCTTTCTGAGTGGTGTCAAAGTTCTTTAACTTCTTAAGAGTATACTTCATACTCCCCACTTCAAGCGTGCAATATTGAAAACAGGATTGGGGTGTCATAGGATACAAGTGTCCTCAGCTCTCTAATCAGAGAAAACTATTGAGGGAGGGATTCTTATTGTCCACCTCTTTGAGAGAGAGAGGTCAAGAGACAGCTCATTTCTGAATGTTTCTAGTAATCAGGATTTTAAAACTACAACTCCCATCATCCCTGATCACTGGTCATGTTGAGTGGGGCTGATGGGAGTTATAGTCCAGAACATCTGCAGGGCATGCCATTGGGAAAGGATGCATAAGCCAGGGGTGGGCAACCTCAGGCCAAGGACCCAAATCTGTCCCTCCACGCGTCCCTAGATGGCCACACCCCCTTTCCCTGACCCCTGCCTCTTTTCTCCTGGCCACACCCCCTTTCTCCTGTCTGCCAATTATTTGGTGGTTTCCCAGCTTTTGCTTAGTTCACCCCCTCCCCCATTCTTAAAGGTTGGTATGCCTCTCCTAAGCTACTAGCAGTAAGAGCTTGAAAATAAAATATGCTGGCAGCTTTAGCCCCGCCCCTTTTGGCTTCAGCCCCACTCACCACTTGAAATGCCCCCCCCCCGAGAGCTTTTCCAAGATTGAATGCAGGCATCAGACTGAAAGTAGTTCCTTATCCCTGGCATAAGCCATAAGGTATTGGAGGGCTATTGATAATTTTTTTAAAAGAAAACTATTTGGAGACTATTTTTTCCCTTCCTGGCTGAATTGTTCTTAGCATAATGGTAGTCCTTATTATTGCAGATATGTAAACACTGTCATATGTCAGTATGTGATGGGTCTTGTTCCCATAACTCGAGGTGAAAATAAGTTAATATCATTTTATGTGAAACTAATAGCAAGTAAAGATCCCATTGTAATTGCTTTCATACCTCAATGACTTTTGTATTTTACTAACTACCAGTTTAATTTTCACATCATGCCTCTCAGTGTATGCCCTTCCAATTATAACGGCAGAATTGTGCTCTCATTCTGTGCCAGAAAATGCTGCATAATAATTAAAAATGAACAATAATTTCTAGGAAATAATTCAGCAAATGATTTCTCCCTTTCTTCTCAGAGGTTGGCTAAGGGTAACACCTATTCTTCTCAGTGTATGGAGAAATTAAAGTCCTGCCACAATCCTTTGAATTACAGAGAATATAACAATTTTCTTGGACCCAACAGCACCAAAGACTGCTGGTCAGCAAAAGAATACACATAATATAAACCAATCAGACTGGAAATCTATGAACTGATTTGGCTAAAATTTTCTATGAAAGACAAGATGTGGACTTCATTATTTTATGACCATTGTTTATTGCTTTTAATGTGGCATGGCAGAATTATCCTTGTTTGTTCCCTTTCTAATCCTCCACCACTGCCACATTCTTCGTCTTCGTCTTCTCCTTCTCCTGATAATTTTGATCCAAATCATGTCATAAGCAGCAGGTGTTGCCTGGCTTTTTTCATATAAAGTATTCAAAGCCACTCAACTGATTTGCACTCGAACATCATTCAATTGCCTATGGCATTCAGACATCAGCAGCTGCTTTAATTTGATAAATGGAACTCATGCAATTCATATAATTCAGATTCTCACATTTCCTAAATCGCCGTAGTTCATAGAATCATAGAATAGCAGAGTTGGAAGGGGCCTACAAGGCCATCGAGTCCAACCCCCTGCTCAATGCAGGAATCCACCCTAAAGCATCCCTGACAGATGGTTGTCCAGCTGCCTCTTGAAAGCCTCTAGTGTGGGAGAGGCCACAACCTCCCTAGGTAACTGATTCCACCATCGCACTGCTCTAACAGTCAGGAAGTTTTTCCTGATGTCCAGCTGGAATCTGGCTTCCTTTAACTTGAGCCCGTTATTCCGTGTCCTGCACTCTGGGAGGATCGAGAAGAGATCCTGGCCCTCCTCTGTGTGACAACCTTTTAAGTATTTGAAGAGTGCTATCATGTCTCCCCTCAATCTTCTCAGCTGCCTGATCTTAAATTGCCCAGAATATCCCATACATGTGATAACCCTACATGTGTGTGATTATTTCTCTTACAGACATTACAACCCTTCCTTTGGGCTTTCTGAGATTATGGGCTTTGCTAGACCTGCCGGGATAAGCCGGCAGGGAGGCGGGGCGATGGCGCGCTAACTTTAAAGCGCCGCTGCCCAGCCTCCTAGACGGCCGACGCGTAGGGACGACACAAGCCCTGCAGCGTCGGCCATGGTGTTTTTTTTTTGGTTAAAGGGGCCCGAAGACTCCGGACCAGGTAAGTCCGTTTTTTTAAAAAAACGAAGCCCCCCCCTCCCTGCCCCCGGCCTTGCCCTGGCAGCGCCGGTTGCCTGCTTGTTCTAGCGGCGGCGCCTGGCGCTTGCCCGGGCAAAGCCCCCTCCCTCCCCCCAGTCTTGCCCTGGCAGCGCCGGTCGCCTGCTTGTTCGGGCGGCGGCGGCGGGCACTTGCCCGGGCAAAGCCACCCTCCCTGCCCCCGGCCTTGCCCTGGCAGCGCCGGTCGCTTGCTTGTTCGGGCAGCGGCGCCCGGCGCTTGCCTGGGCAAAGAGCCCCCCTTGCCATCCCCGATGCCTGCTCTCCCCCCCCGTCCTGCCGGATCCGGCCTTCCCCCTGCCCCTCTCTTTCTCCCCCCCCCGGGCCGATGGGCACAGCGCTGTGCCAGGTCCGTGGCTTTTTGCGGCTACTCGCAAGTAAGTGAGTAGCCGCAAAAAGCCATGGACCTTCCTAGACGTTTCGCAGCCCCGGCCTGAGGCCGGGACTGCAAAAAAGGCGTGCCATAAGTGACTTCGCTTATGGCGCGTTAGAGGAGGCCTCAGTGCGGCCTGGGCTCGGATTTCCCTGTGCGTCATCTGGACGCACAGCAGGGAAACCGGGTCTCAAATCGCGCTAAGGCCTCATCTAGGAAGGCCCTATGTGGGTGGTGACTGGGGATAGTTTGGGCTTTTCTACTTGAGGTATTTATCATGCGCTCATCACTCCCTACTCACAGTTGTTTATGGGTTCTTTAGATGATGTTTTAACCCTCCACTTCTGCTTCTGTGACTAACCAGCACTTTCAGCGAGTTTGGTTTTTTAGAGCAGGGAAATGTGGCATTTAATTGGGAAAGAAAAATAAGACACAATTTCTTCTTGTGTATTTATGCAATTCTGCTATACCACAATGCCAAATCCATTACTTCCTTAAAAAACATTAAAATAATATTAAACAATATTAAAACTACTGTAGATCCACAGTTGCACCCACAATTCGCCACTTTATTCATGCATGGCAAAACTGGGGGGGTCCATTTTGTCAATAATTCTCCAGGGGAGGACTGAAATTCTCCCAACAGTTCAGGATGAGTTTGAAAAAAGAAATATTCCAAAATGGATTAGAAAATCCTTTTCTGGAACATTTTGACCCAGCCTTATTATTATCAAATCATTATTACAATGTGATTAGATGGGCAAAACCTTGTGCTTTATTCCTCCTTTACCTGTGCACTCCCTTGTCTTGCCAATGTGCATCCCACGCTTAACATTCCCTCGATGTATTTTTTTTTTTTTTTTTTTTTGCGTCTGGAGTAGAAGAACATTCTATTTTTAGAGCCCCTTTGACATTGTCAGTGTTCTCTAAGGCTTCTGGGCAGATTTCTCTTATTCTCTCCTCTCTCTCTGACTTTTCTCAGAGCCTTCCCAAAGAATCATGTTTCAAGACTTGGAAATGTTATGAATGACTATTGGTTTCAATAGTCTCTGGGCATCTTTAAGATATAATATAATATTTATTTATTTATTACATTTATATCCCACCTTTTTTCCTCCAAGGAACCCAAGGCAGCGTACATAATCCTCCTCCTCTCCATGTTATACTCACAACAACAACCCTGTGAGGTGGGTTGGGCTGAGATTCTGTGACTGGCCCAAAGTCACCCAGTGGGTTTCCATGGCCGAGTGGGGACTAGAACCCAGATCTCCTGACTCCGAGTCCAACACTTTAGCCACTACACCACACTGGCTCTAATGAGTACTGATAGTCCAACTGTCATGGTGAGCTGTAATAACAGTAGTAATCTGGGGGAATAAACTGTTGCTTCAGATGTCTTCATATCATGTATCCACTGATTTGGAGCTAAATGCCATCAATACGCTGATGACACACAGCTCTATCTCCCTGTGACAACTGAATCAGGTGAGGCTGTGCAGGTCCTGGACCAGTGCCTAGACTCAGTAATGGGCTGGATGAGGGCCAATAAACTGAGACTGAATCCTGGCAAGACGGAAGCCCTGTGGTTGAGTGGTTCCCGAGTCCGGGAGACAGGTTCATTGCCTGTTCTGGATGGGGTTGCTCTGCCTCTGAAAGAGCAGGTTCATAGTTTGGGGGTACTCTTAGACCCATTTCTGTCGTTGGAGGCTCAAGTAGCCGCCACGGCTCGGAGTGCCTTTTACCATCTTCGGTTGGTTCGCCAACTACGGCCTCTCCTGGACAGGGATAGCTTGACCACAGTGGTACAGGCATTGGTAACCTCAAGATTGGATTACTGCAACGCGCTCTATGTGGGGCTGCCCTTGAAGCTGCTCCAGAAGCTGGAGCTAGTGCAGAATGCTGCAGCTCGGCTGTTGTCTGGAGCTACCACTTTCCAGCATGTAACTCCTCTGCTGAGGGAACTGCACTGGCTGCCTATTTGCTACCGGGCCAGGTTTAAGGTTCTTGTACTTGTGTACAAAGCCCTAAACAACTTGGGACCAGGATACCTGAGAGAGCGCCTTCTCCCTTACCAACCTGCCCAGTCACTGAGGTCATCTGAGGGCCTGCTTCTGGTAGTTCCACATAGACCCATCCTCCAATTGGAGTCCACCAGGGGAAGAGCCTTCAGCGTGGTGGCCCCCCTCCTGTGGAATTCCCTGCCTCTGGAGGTCAGGCAGGCTCCAACCTTGTACTCCTTTCGGCGCCTCCTGAAAACATCTTTATTACAAGAAGCCTTTCTTTAACATGCAGCCTTGGATTTCTGTGTTGTTGTTGTTTTTTTGCTTCTTTTAAAATTTTGTTTTAACTGTTTTATTCTGTTTTTATTTTCATTTTACCTTGTACACCGCTCCGAAATTTTTCAATGGGGAGCGGTATATAAATATTCTAAATAAATAAAATAAATAAACAAACAGTTCCTAAAGTATCCACAAATGGGCCAAAATGCTACTTTCTGGAACTGGGCAGGTCAGCAAAGCTCACAGAAATGCTACTGAGCAGCAAACTTATTTTGAGTGAGGAACCATGAGGCACATCTAGAGATGTTGGAGAAACCTGCAATGGGATCAAATGGGTTCAGACTTCTATGAATCTGACCTGTGGATTCCACACTGGTCTGACTTTTCCCAAGTTGCATGGATTCTGTGGTCTTGCAGACCAATTTAGTCATAGAAAAATATGTACAATAAAAAAAAATCACCAGCTAAAAATGTGTGTTTCTCCTGTAGGCTAAAGCATTAAAAAAAAATCACATTTTGAGGGGATTTGCACATGTGCGAATTGGTGCAAATGTAGTTTTGCATAAATTTGGGAAATTGAAAAAAAATCAATACCATCAATGAGCAGATAGCGGAATGAATGGCACCTGACAATTTGCAAAATGCAGGCGGAACAGATTTTATAAAATCTGTACAGTCACACACCGTTGCAAACAGCAGTAGTTACTCCATGTGTAACTAGAGTACTATTTCTTTTGTCCCATACAGTAATAAGGTACCATCGTTGTCTTCTCTGCTTTGTCACCAGAGGCAGAAAGGGTGTGTCTGTGAGGAAGAAGCCTTCCCATGCTCCCTTGCAATTGGTCAGGGAAGATGGAGTTCCCTGCTTTTCCAAAGGACATTACAACAAACTATTTCTGCCCACAGACAGAAAATTAGTTTCTCCTGCAGCCCTCTTGAGGCGGTTGCCAAAGAGAGCTGTCTGTAACTATGGAGGGCATCGGGGATGCACAACCCACCCCCTCTACTCTCAACCTCCCTGTGTTGATGGGATAGCTCTGTAAGGGGTGTATAACCCTGATAAACTGGGGTATCCAGTCACATGGAACAGTGTTAGCATGTTCAGCTGAATGTGCTTACACTCCCCTTCCCATCTACACAGGAAGGTTGGGTATAGAGGGGGACACAGCATGGGAAGTGGGGAGGTTTTACCCTTCCATTCCCAAACCACCTCCAGACCACCTCTGTTCAAAAAGAGGACCCTCCACAGCTCCCGCCCTCCTCATAAAGTCCAAAGTGTTTCATATGTCTATACACATTTTATGATTACATCAATGTGGCCTTAAGATGATTTCCCCAAGCTATCAATTAAGTTCTTATCTCAATCAGTTGAGCTCCGTTGTCTTTATTAAATACTTCAAAAATATCATCCATATTGTCAAACTGTAATAGCTATATTAATTAATCAGTTAATTAGCTGACAGCATGAGCATGAACTGATGAAGATACTCTTTATTTAATCAGCATATTTGGGTTGTAGTAGCATTCTTCTCTCTTCTTCCTTTGGCTTAAACCACCTTCCATTTTTGAAAGAAGGGGTTATGTCCAGTCTATAGATGACCATAAATTCACCATGATCTGGTCCCTGCTCCTCCTTGCTATGGCACAGGTATTCCACAGCCCCATAACAAGATTTCCATTCTGCAAGCATATTATACATCCAAATTCACTGGGTGAACCAGGATCGTCGTGTAGTGCAAGGGTAGGCAACGTGGCACCTGTGGGTCCCAGTGGGTCCCTGGACACCTTTCTTGGCACCCATCAGGGTGTCCTAGTCCCCTCCCCAGTTTATTTTTAATTAACACATTTTCTTAATAGCAGCTGGGATTGATGTGAAATAGGTTTGTGTTGATGCTGCAAACCATGGGTTCAAAGGAGATGTTTACCATGTTGGGATTCAGACTCCACCTCTGCCTTGCACTGAAGTCTTTCGGGCAGGTTCCTTGTCCTTTGCCATGTCTCCCATAGCAGCCATTTTGTGGTGCTGCCCAGGAGAATTTCTCAAATTGCTAAATGTGCTCCTGGGCCCAAAACATTTGCCTACCCTTGCAATAGTGAGTCCCCCTCCCCTTCATTGATTGTCCATAATTTGCTGGTGGAAAATGTGATGTTCCCTACACAGTTCAATCTAAACAAATGTATACCTAGAGGGTAGGAAATTTAACACAGGAATGCTGAGCACCATGACGCACAAAAGCAGGAAATGAGAAGAAGTGAATTTTATCTTGAAAAAAATAGATATTTTTCCTTGTATTTGTGATGGGTAAAATAAGAGTGGGCAACCTTTTTACCACCAACAGCCACATTCCCTCAGTGGAAATTTGTTGAGGGCCACACTCTGGCCATGGCATACATACACCATGACCCCCCACCCACCCCACACACAAAGGCAAGTTGTGCTTTCCCTACTTGTGTGAGGAGGAGCTGCCTTCTCCCTGCTTTAGCAGAGACACCTTTCAGAAGTGCAGATGCAGTGGGACCCACCCTTTCATAAGGCTCTTCAAAGGTGGGCAACATACATTAAGATATCAGGAGCCATGTTGGGAGAGGACAGGCACTGTATGCAGATTGTGGGCCATAGCATGCCCACCTCTGGTGTAATTAGAGCCAGTTGCATGCGTGGGACTGACAATGACCCTGTTCATAAGGCACCTTAAACCACGGTGGTTAAGGCTTAACCACCGTGGTTTAAGGTGTCTTGTGAACATGGCCAATGTGGGTACTTGCTAGTGGCACATACCAGTGATACATCAAGGGGATCAGCAACACTGGTGTGGGAAGTAACTACATCGTTGGCTTCGCCCATATGATGATCATCCCTGAATCATTTCTGTGCATCCAAATGCAGGGGATCCCCCGGAGCAGATAGGGATGATCCTTCCATTTTCCTGGCATAACCCTTAGGTGTAGAAAGGGCCTGAGACTTTGGGAGGGTTGGATTAATACTGCTGTGGAACTAGCATGGAGCTGCACTCCATGAGACTAGAAGCGGATCTACACAGATATATGAAACGTCGTTTTTTGAGTCATTAAATGTATTATTTTATTATGATTTATATGTCCCCGGGCACATGCATTTATTAATATGTTTCTTACCATTGTGTTGTCCGTAGCTATCCACTGATCTGGTCCACACAATGTATTTTTTATCGTTGTTTTCTCAAGTCCCCGTCTGCTTATTGTTCCTCCCACTTCCTCTTTTCTTCCATTGTCCCTCTGAGAGAAACTGTGAAGGGTGGTGCTGGAAAGGGTGGTGCTGGAAGGGTGGTGCTGGAGCCATGGAGGGAGGGAGGGAGCCTCCAGGCAGGGTTAGGGGATTTACTTTACTCAAAAGTAAATCCCATTGATTTCAGCTGCTAACGTGACCTGCTGCCCCTTGGTCTGTGCTTGGAGGGGAGAGAAACGGAGAGAAGGGGGGGCTGGAAAGATTTCCCCTCTTTCTGCGCCCTTTTCCTAAGCACAGACCAAGGGGCAGCATGCCATGTTAGCAGTTGAAATCAATGGGATTTACTTTTGAGTAAAGTAAATCCACTAACCCTTCCTGGAGTCTCCCTCCCTGCTTGTTTGCATCTTCAAGTTCATGAACTAAAGGTGTGCTGGTTCCCTTACTCAAAAGTAAATCCCATTGATTTCAGCTGCTAACATCACATGCTGGCTTACCTTTGAGGAAAGCCCATTGAACAGAGAGAGTCTTACTTCTGAGTAAACACATATAGAACAATGCCCATACATGGAAGGGGGGAGGGAGGTTGCAAAGAGGAACACGAGGAAAGACTGAAAAAAAGAGCTGCAACTTTGGGCGCGGAAAGAAAAGGAACATGCCCCTAGGAAGCTGATTGGCTTTTAAAAAAAAATAGAAAAAGAAAGCAAGCTTAGGAACGATACAATTGAGCACATAACAGATCATACTATGACATGGAAGAATAACATCACAAAATAATACGACAGGAAGGGTAAGCGATAAAACGATAAAAGCCAAGAGTCATGTGGCGGAATAAGACGGAAAATGCTTATAAGTAGATCCGCTCCTGCTCAACCTTTACGTTTGTAAATAGACCTGTTATTATGAAAGCACCACTGGTGGACTGCACTTTCGTCTCCAGAGAAGGAGGCTTTCCATGGGCCTCATCTACACCAAGCAGGATATTGCACTATGAAAGCGGTGTATAAAAGGCAGGAGCCACACTACTGCTTTATAGCAGTATTGAAGTGCTCTGACAACTGTTGGGGCCCATTGACACATCCCATATACCGCTTTCATACCGCTATATCCTGCTTGGTGTGGCTCCTGCCTTTCATATACCGCTTTCATACTGCAATATCCTGCTTGGTATAGATGAGGCCCATGAATTTCCCATTATTTGGGTAAAGGAGGACAGACAGATGGACACAGACACACACACTCCCCAAATAACATTTCTCTCCCCATCACCACCTCTTTCTCTGTTTCTTTATAATGTTTCTTGTACATAGAAGTATATAAATGTATGAGGGGAAAATGGGTGGTGTGTGTGTGTTTTTACTCCAGTTAATTTTCTTTCAGTAACATTTAATATGTTTTCCTAAACAGAAACTATTAAGTACAGCAAATTGTGTGGAGAGTTGAGTGATAGCTGAAAAACCACCAAATCCTGACCTGGGAGGAAATGAGTTCCTAACAGTGAAACACAAGTCCTTTCTTTAATTAAACCACCTAAATTGCTCACCACTATTGCGAATATCTTTTCACTCAGCTCCAAAGGCCTTACACATTCACAGTCCTTGTTCCTGTGAATGCCTGTAGCTGCACTATGTGGGTTTTGTATCAAATGAGTATTTAATAAGATAAGGTATTTAATAAGGTAACACCGGGATCATTTATGCTATGGGCTTAAATGATGGTAATGAAATCATGACACTTTATTCTGCCCTTGTGTCTCATATGACATCTTCAGGAATTTTGCACATGCATGCTGATAGCTTGATGGCTTTAACATGTTGTTGTTGTTTAGATTTGATTTCTACTCTACCTTTTCACAATGGAAATGGCCCTCAACACAGCTAACAATAATAGGAACCCAAATTTAAAATAAAAACTTAATTACATAACACAAATACATTAAGAACACAATTAAAAACACACACAGTGAACGAATAAAAGCAGCACCCAATCCAACCGACCAGCTTACATGGCAAAGGCCTACTTGAAGAAAAGCATCTTTGCCTGGTGGCAGAAGGACAGCAGAGAAGTGGGCCACCACAGATACGACACACTGAACATGCAACAGAATCAGTTCACACCTCCAGCAGTCGGTCAGCAAATCGTATAGCAATAACACATTTATTATTATTATTATTATTATTATTTATTTATATAGCACCATCAATGTACATGGTGCTGTACAGAGTAAAACAGTAAATAGCAAGACCCTGCCGCATAGGCTGCCTTAGGCTATATTCCTATAACCACTTACTTAATTGGGAGTATACCCGTCCTGACCCCAACGAGACTTATTTCTGACTAGACATCTACAGGATTGTGCTGTTAATAATTGGTGGTTTATTTTATTTTTTTATATGAAGAGTGCAGTCCTGTGCATTTTTAGTCAGAACAAAGTCCTACTGCTGGTATTTGTAACACCTTTTTATGTCTAAACATGCATAGCATTGCATCCTAAATAAAAGTATAAAGTGCTATGGATGATATTATTATTATTATTATTATTATTATTATTATTATTATTATTATTTATTATTATTATTATTATTTCTTTCTCACTCATGGCATTTGTTGTAGATGGACATGACGGGCATTTCCAAGTCATGCTGTCTTTTACAGATTCAGGAATTTCCTGACAATTGACCATGTTTTAAGTATGACTGCTTTCTGGATGTTAGTGTGGATGTATTTTCGTAAGCCGAGTTTCTGAAGGTTTTCTGTATTGTTTTTTGATGTGATGCCGGTACTGATGTGACTAACGGAATAACTGTGATCTTTTCCTGTTGCCATAGTTCTTTGACTTCCTGGCCAGTGATGTATATTTTTCATTATTATTATTATTATTATTATTATTATTATTATTATTATGTAGCTCACCTTACGAGGCCCAGAAACTGTCAAAAGTAAAAAAAAAATGAGGACTTGACTAGAATCTCTGATTTGTTTTTGAAAATGCCGACTTTTGGACAGCTGGGGCTGGGTACAGCAATAAGAGCAAAGCAGTTTATAGCTGCATCCGGCCCTGGGTAGTTGGTAAGTTACATTAAACAATGGTGATTACTTTGCTAGTCTGCTCTGTTTTGTGGAATGATACTGCTGATGACAAAAATATATATCATAATGATAGTGTTTGCCATTGGGGAATACTAGTGGAGGAAAGAGATTTGCACCTTAGAAGCCTTGGACTGCTCTAAGCTTTTATTTTTAATTATCATTATGGGGGAAAAAATCAAAGATAGCCAAAATCACATACCAAAAGGAGACCTAAACTAAGTAAATAATATCCATTGTTGGCTGAAGAGTATTGATTCCTTGCCATCCTTTGCACATTCTTATTGAATAGTGTCAGCTTGACTACCTGAGTTATGTGGCAAACTATAAATCCAATTATGTACTGCGGAAGTTTCTGAAAATATCCCTTTTAAGTCCACTTCCATCTTTGCTCATATCAAAAGGTTCATTATCAATTCTATACCAGAGTCTTCCGCAATAAACAGCAAGGTAGATTTTCTAAACGCTCATATGGCCAATCAAATTAAGAATGACTTGCATCACATTCAATACAGTTATCTAGTAAGATTCTCCCCAGTGCAGGCTATTCATTCCTGAAGTGCCACATTTCCAATAAGAATCAGAATGTTACTCTTACCTTGTCAAATCAGGTTGCATAATGTTAAGCAGCGTTATCACTAATTCTATATGCACAACATCACCCACTTACATTTCACACAAATGAGTTCAGAATGTTACTGAGCAGCTCAGCCGTGATGGCTTTTGCACACGTGAAGTTTGTATTTTTGTTGGCACCATGTCTGTTATATCTTTTGTTCTGGGAAAGGTTGCATGGCCAAGAGGGTCATGGCAGCTAAGGTCAAGAGGATCTCGATGGTAATACACTTGGCTACCCACCTTTGTTGAAACTGAAGTTCATGTCCTGGATGTCCTTTACCTTAACTGAGTTAAAAGAAGTTGCCTTCCAGCAGTTTGCAAAGTTTGGGAGCCCATGTGTACATGCAAATGCCACCAGGATTGGCAGATCATCACACTAGGCAACCAACACATGAGGGTACCTTTAAACCAGCCAGTCTAAAGACTAGATGGGAAACATGGTCCAATCTTGAAATGTCCTCACCCTGCGATTGATCACCAAGATAAAGCACCACTTGGGCACTCCTCGTGACACCCTTTTGTTCTGGGTATGTCTGCCCGGTTGTCTCTCAGAAGCATGGCCTTTGCTATGCTTAGTCGGCTACTTTAATTCACTCAAGCAGCTAGGAATTCAAAGTAAGGATCCCTTTCATTCCCCAGAATCAAGCTATTGGTTCCTTTGTTGAAGTCCATCCTGAGTCCACCCAAAGTTGTTTCCCCTTTGTGCTCTGAACCTGAAGTTCATAAATGCCCTTGGGACTAGGGATGGAGGAATCTGGCGGTTCTTGATTTCTCTCACGTCCATATATATATATATATATATATATATATATATATAAAACCATCTCACATTCTTTCCATTTTGTTTATGAATAAATTTGTGGATTTTGGTAACTTCTTGTCAAAAAAGAATGAAACAAAATTCTCGCTCATTTGCTCTGGCCAAATTTAATAGGTAAACAGCTATTCCCAGCACAGAAAGGACCATGTTATACCTGCCTGCCACATAGTTATTGAAGAGGAAGACTGGAGGAGGGGAGGGAGGACAGGTGCAGCCCAAGAACAGGCTTGTCTCATAGCCTGTTCCTTGTGATCCTTCCTAGCACACTCCCTCTCCACCTCTGTTACCATACCCACATTACCAAGACCAGAGTTCACCTCCTGCTTGCACCACTTTGCTGCCTTGTATACTCAGATAGAGCTTCACAGTGGGATGTGGCTGCAAAACAAGCCAATGCCATTTTGAGCTGCATGAATAGAAGTATAGCTTCCAAATCATGTGAGGTATTGGTTCCCCTCTATTTGGCACTGGTTAGGCCTCATCTTCTGGGCATCACACTTCAAGAAGGATTCAGACAAGCTGGAAGGGGTTCAGAGGAGGGCAATGAGGATGATCAGTGGTCTTGAAACAAAGCCCTATGAGGAGACATGATAGCACTTTTCAAGCACTTGAAAGGTTGTCACACAGAGGAGGGCCAGGATCTCTTCTCGATCATCCCAGAGTTTAGGACATGGAATAATGGGCTCAAGTTACAGGAAGCCAGATTCCAGCTAGACATCAGAAAAAAATTCCTGACTGTTAGAGCAGTACAACAATAGAACCAATGACCTAGGAAGGTCGTGGGTTCCCCCCTCACTGGAGGCATTCAAGAGGCAGCTGGACAGCCATCTGTCAGGGGTGCTTTAAAGTGGATTCCTGCATGGAGCAGGGGGTTGCCCTCCATGGCCTTATAGGCCCTTTCCAACTCAACTATTCTATGATTCTATGATCTGCTGTGAAGCACTCATTTCAGCTTTCCAGCCAGCTTCCATTTCAGTGGTACAGCACAATCACACTGTGAGCTCAAAAGATCTGTCTGGAACAAACAAGGGCCTCCAATATAGGAAACACAATAATACTTTTTGGGCCAATGATGTGGAATCTCAAGGAGGCCCTTGGTCCTGTGATGTCACTTTCCTTCAAGCACAGTGGTCTATTAATCTGGTGGACAATCTGGGAGCTGAGGGAATTATGCTAAAATATTTCAGGCTATCAATCCAAGTGCAAACACAAACACACACACACACACACACAGAGAGAGAGAGAGTTTGCTAGCCTTTCTTTCCCTTCATTCCTTTGCCTCTCTCCATGTTTGTTATTTTTCTTGGAGTAGTCAGGATTCAAGCAGGAACCTTGCTATGGGTTCTACCATCCCAAATTCTATTTCAAACAGTATTCCATACCTGTAGGCAGGGTTCCTTGGTTCTGATCAATGGCGTAGCTGGCTGTATGGTCTTCCCATCATTGCATAGATCAGCTTGGCCTGAGTGGGACTGAAAACCACAACGTGTTGTCTGAGGTGATCAGGGGCAGACTAGTAAAAGCCAGGAAAGCCTGTGCCTACACTTTGTTTCTTAGGCCATAGCTAGACAGGGCGATATCCTGGGGCTATCCTGGGATCGTTCCTGTGTGTTCACATGACGCACAGGGGATCCCGGGATCAGGGAGGAATGATTCCTCCCTTGCCCCGGGATCTTGTCCTGCCCTTTGAGCCCACTTTTTCCACAGTCTCGGACTGATCCTGAGATGTGTCTTGGTTTATCCCTGCTCTTCATGGTTACTCGCGAGGAGCTGGGACCCGTGCACAGGGCACAGAGCTCCTGAGGAGCTCTGCGCCCATCATGGGTGGGGTGGGGAGAGCGGGGAATTTTTAAAAAAACAAAAACTACCTTTGTGCGCATGAGCACTCGTGCAAATCTTCTGTTTGTTTTAAAAAACCAAAATGGTGGGCGTGACATCCTCTTCCTCCGAGGGCATCAGGTGCTGTGTGTAAACAGTGGAGGGATCTCACGATAAAAATATCATGAGATCTTCACCCCTCCGTCGTGCAATACCAGGTAGTCTAGCTGAGGCCTTAGTGTCATGACAAACCTGGAATTAAGTCCCACGTACCTCACTTCCTGTGAAAAATACCTATTTTGACTTTATTTCTTCTTCCTCCTCCTCCTCCTCCTCCTCCTCCTCCTCCTCCTCCTCCTCCTCCTCCTCTTCTTAAAGTTGCTCTATAATCTGTCCATCCTGTCCCTCATATCTCCTTTGCCACAGAAACCTGAAAGACCTCTTTTGGCATATAGCTTCCCAAACCCTGCCTCACCATTTCCCTTACACTCTACCCATTCCTGATTTGGCAAACCAGAAGTTCCTGCCTCCATCTTTTTTGCCCTCTCACAGCTATTAGGTATACTCTTTACAGTCCAGTGCTAAGTATACCAAGCATTTATAAACATTTATGGTAAAATAAAACATTTCTTTCCTTCTGGTATTGTCCAGATATTAACATCTTTTGGGAAGGGATATTAGAAAACATCTATGAAATGACAGGATATAATCTGATTCATGACCCACTTATTGCTCTTTTTGAATGTGTAAAGAATGAGGTATCTCAGGAAGATCGGGAAATTATCATTAATTTACTAATGGCTGAAAAATTGCAGTCAGCTATAAATAGAAGCAAAATGATATCCTGTCAATAAGAGATGGTCTGGGAGCTGGTGTTTATGCTGAAGTTCACAGATATTATTAGATTTAGAGAGGGTAGACAGGGAAAGATTTTATTGAAAAGTGATCAATTTTTGTTACATTTTCAAATAATAAAGCATTGAACAAGGTGCAACCCTTTGTTCTGTTAGGAACATTGTAAAGAGAAAAAGGCTATGTAAAGTTTTGAGACAATATAAGCAAGTATTAATTGGAATAATATTGTGAATGACTGCAATGATAATATGTAAATATGGATTATAGGACTGGCACTATATTATTTTCATTGTTTGTGCCCACACTGATTCTCTTGTGCCCCACCATTTCTACTGCACAAGTGCCCCCCACCACTCATGCAACCATGATTTAGCACTTCTGGGACAACCCAAAATTAATTGAAATGCTCATTCCTGGAATCAGGCAGGTTGGTGGAGCTCACATAAGGAAGCTCCGCCAACCTGTCTCTGTCAAGAAATAAGCATTTCCACTTGTTTTGGGGCTACCCCAAGGAAGTGCTAAATCTCCCTTGACTAAGGCTTTAGCTAGACTGACCTTTTGTTCCACGATGGAGGAGGGAAGATCTCACATAGTGATTAATGTGTGATCCCTCCTCCGTTTACATGTGAGGCACGACGACCTCAGGAAGAGAGGCGTCGCGCCCGCCATTTTTTATTTTTAAAGAAGACGGAGCACACAAACGCTCGTGCGCTGAAGGTATGGGGTTTTTTTAATTTAATTTAATTTCCCCGCTCCCCCCACCCTAAACTCGATGGGCACAGCGTGGCTCCCGAGGAGTGCTGCACCCCATGTGCGGTTCCCAGCTCCGTGCGATTACTTGCACGGAGTGGGGTCAAACCGCGGAAACAGACCAAACTTTCCACGGTCTTGGGCTCAGCCTGAGACCGTGGAAAAAGCGGGCTCAAAGTGGAGGGCTCTGTCTGGGGGCAAGGGAAGGATGATCCCTCCCTGATCCTGGGATCCCCTGTGCGTCATCTGGACGCACAGGGACAATCCCTGGGTTCGCCCCGTGATAAAGCCTGGTCTAGCTAAGGCCTAAGCAGTGAGTCCTGCTTGCACAACAGAATTGGTAGGACCCTCTGCTTGTGGAAGGGATGGAGTGCAAAGAAATTGGTGGAGGTAAGAACCTCAAAGGATTCTGCCCCGAATTTATAATTTAAAAATCTTCAATGTTTCTACTGTCAGTACTAGAAAGTTAATTTCCCCATTTTGTCAAAGTATAGGGTAAAATCAGCCATGTATGCACCTTGCCACTCCAAAGGATCTCTATATTTCTGGTTCCTTAGGTAAACATCTACACGTTAATGTCCACATGCATGTGTGAATGAGACCATTCAGTAACAAGGAAAATTGCCACCTCCAGCCCCTGATTCCATAGTTATTTCCGCCAATGTAGATTAGGACCCCCACGCTACATATAAGGATTCATGGAATGCTCCCCTTTCTCCTTCTATAACCATCCTGATTTGAGAGTTTGACATAATCATTAAAGTGTTCTACAGAATAAACCATGTTAGGTAATACTGAGTGTGGCACAGGTGTTTCAGGAAACAATGAAAACTATAGGGATGGGTTTGCTTGATTTTTCATAGGATCTCAACCTTTATTCAAATGACTCCCCAAAACTGAAGCTGCATTTGTTGCCTGGCATAACTGAGCTACAGAAAATACTCAGGAGCTTTATAAACAATCTTGCAGACAATTGAAAATGGCAGGATCTGAAACAAATGTCCTAAAGGCTCTCTTAATTTTATTCTGTTGCTAGGTGCTTAATAGGACTCCCATGGTTGGCTGCAATGAACCAGGAATGTATAGTACGATATTTGATCATATTTGTCTTAGATAAAAAACACATAGCTGTATTTTTTCTAACACTCTGTGCTTTTGTATTCCTATTCTGGCTGGTGCTGGGAGAGTCTTCTTCTTTTTTAAAAAAAAATAATCCCAATTGCACATTTTATACAAGCTCTTCTATAACATAGTTTAAGACAAAAGATGTGCTTTAGGATTTGCTGCAGCTTCAATTTAAGCATAGTTGGAGCTGCATTGTTTTGGTTGATGTGAACAGATTTCATAACCTTTTTTTTTAAAAAAAAAAAATGCTAACCTGTTTAGTGCTGGTTGGGAGATTTCCCATGATCTTGCAGATGTCCCAGAGCGATGGATGTGGTGGCTGCTTTTGTTGCTGCGATCGCAGGCAGCTGTCCTAGAAGCTTGGCGAATGAGAGATCACTTCATCAGATGTGATCATGAACTGCTGGACCAGACGCTGGGATTTGTTTCCCTCTTATGGATTTCACATAAAACTAATTGTTTTTTAAATGGCTGCCCTAATGCCTATTTGATCAGTGTGAGTGGCAGTTGCTTACAATTCTGGTTTTGTTTACTCTGGACAACGATTACTTTTTTCTTTTTTCTCCCCCTCCTCCTTGCTTGCTGTGCTGATCAGTTTTGAGAGGGCGAGCGAGAGCATCAGATAATAGCATATAGCATCATATAGCCAGGGGCTTTCTTGACAACACAAACAAGTCTCTTTGATGCCAGGTATTAGCTACAGTGCTAAGAGGGCACAAAGTGTTAAAGAATCCAATTGTATTTATTGAGGCTGCCTCGTGTCGCTGCTAGGGATTTTTCTGTTCCTTTGCTTGCTTTATGTTTTGCACAAACCTTTTACGACAGTGATCTTCAACTTCAGCAATTGCTCAGAGTGACTATATATTGTTTTTAATCATTCGCTC
Source organism: Elgaria multicarinata webbii (assembly GCF_023053635.1). Lineage (NCBI taxonomy): Eukaryota > Metazoa > Chordata > Lepidosauria > Squamata > Anguidae > Elgaria > Elgaria multicarinata. Next base: position 35,085,706 of record NC_086173.1, read on the forward strand.
AGTATAGAGAAGAGGTTCGCTCTCTCTGCCTGGAAGCTTAACCACATGAGAATGCATAAGGGAAACCGATGTGATTTTATTGAATGAAAATAGTGGACAATTATTACCACCAGCTTGCTTGTCTTCTTCAGCCTCATACTACAAAACTGGTGAGTTTCATTTTATTCTCTAACATGCACATCTTCTAGTTTACAGTAGGAAAAAGGGGGAAATCTGGCAAGCTAATGGGTCTGGTAGCAATGTTGGGTGATGTCCTCCAACCTGTTGTGCGTGGATCTTTCAGAGGACCATACTAAGAAGCTGAACATTCCATGTGCCAACTTGAATTGCACCGTGCATACGTATAGGTTTGGCACATACCTATGTGGATTGATGCACGTGTAAAATCTAGGCATTTCCCCCTATAGTCTCAAGTTAGGAAATTGTATAGATGAGGAAGAAATGCTTCATCGTGAGGAAGATAGAGAGGTATGCCAAGGTTCAACTACAGTTGATACACTTGCAAAGGTACTCGTATAAAATAAGAAGCCCATACTCATGTGAATCATGTACAGGGGGGAACAGAACAATGCTTCAGGTGTATACTTTGTGTGATGTGCATGAGTATCAGGAGACTTACTGATTTGTGCTCAATTATACTAATAATGATGGGAATGGCAGAATGCAGTGACAGCTTCTCCCCCTCCCTTCCCCCTAGTCGTGTAAGGTTTCCGCAGTAGTCAAGCTACTGAAATATTTACAATCATTATCACCCTTTTATTGCTATTGTGGTATTAATTCTTAACGAAAGGGAAAGGCACTGAGAGAGCGGGCGGCTCAATGCAACTAGCGTATGAGCAAGTGGAATGCGTGCCCTCCCCTGCTGAGTTCTGCAGATGTCCCGGCAATTGGATAATTTGACTGGCTCTGATAACGGCACAGAGGAGCATGAGAGACCGTAATGAGCACGAGGAGCTGCAGCTAGGGAGTGTGCCCCGATCACCTCATGTAAGCGGTGACCCAAACTAGAAATGATCTGAGGTCTCCAGAGATGAAAACCCTCCAGTGCATTGGCTCGCTGCACCACCTAGCGTTGGCTGTCATGGTCGGTTTTTGCAATGAAGCTCTGCCAGGTTTGAGCTCCGGCAAGCGATTGTATCAATGGATGCATGTTCCAGAACAAGGTTGGGATGGCTGTGGCCCAATTGTGGCTGGTGGTGAGCCATAAGGGGATCCTGGTTGTTTCAACTAGGAAATGGAAGTAGTTTAAAGAGAAAAGTGCTTATGCACACATGCACTACGGATAGCCAAGCATCCTGGGCCTGGGAAAGGGAATGATAAAGAAGCACTCCAGCTGGTAGCTGAAGGCAGGGGAAGAACTGGGAGCGAACTGGGAGACGCAGGGACAAAAAGCGAGTAGAAGGTGGGGAATCTCCAGGGTGGTTTAGCCAGCTTTCCTCAAGTTGGTGCCCACCCCCGCTGCGTTGGGCCATAACTTTCATAATTCCAGGCTATCATGGCCATTGGCCAATCTAGCTGGGAACAATAGCAGTTGCAGTCCAACAAATCTGGAGGGCACCAGCTTGGGGAAGGCTGGTTTTGGTGAAGACAGCAAGTAGTATCACCAATAATTTATTTTAGGGATGTTGGAGGAATCTATTTTGGGGGTGGAGCTCAGCAGGGTTTAGCCAACTCAGCCACCTGGACACCAGGTGGTGGATCCCTGAGCTGGCTTAGCTCAGCACGCATTGAGTCATGCATGCTCGTGGTGTCACTCTCTTTTTGTGTGTGCACATCCTGATTTATGCAAATGCAGATGTGTGCAAATTGCGCAAATTTGCAGTTGGGAACTTTTATGAAATTGTGATTTGTGCAAATTTGCAGCTGCAATTAAACACAATTTGTCCAAAAAATGCAGGTTTAAATGGTCCTTTACACCTGTGTCATTTATGGTCATGGTTTTGTGCAAATCGTGATTTCCATAGATATTCCAAGCTGCGAATTTGCACAAATCTCAGCTCATAGACAGACAGACAGACAGACAGACAAACAAACACAACAAGCTCTCACCAAGCAGCACAGATGGTCTGGCAGCATGCCCCACATATTGTACATGCCAGGGTCAGACAACTGGCGGTAGCCTGGCGAGCAGAATGCAAACGGGGGAGTTTGCCCAATCCTTTGATTTATTATTAGCATTTATATGCTGCTTTATCTGCTAAAAAGCCATCAAGGCTGTGCACAACCATTTAAAACAATGAAACTGCAAAACAATAAATTCAAGAATGGTAAAAATGGTAAAATATGATAAAACATTAAGCTACACAATTTAAAAGACTAAGGCCATAGCGAGACCTAAGGTTTATCCCAGGATTGTTCTGGGGTCAAACCTGTTCCTCTAAGTGCCACACAGGGCATCCAGCGCTCAGGCAGGGACGAACCCGGGATGATCCTGGGATAAACCTTAGGTCTAGCTATGGCCTAAATTGAAAAGATGCATCTGTATTTATTGATTTGATTTATACTCCACCTTTCTATGAAAAAGGCCACTCAAGGCAGCTTACAAAAACAATTTAAAATAGATTAAAACAATTAAACACATTAAATACAATAAAAATATAACAATTACAGAATAAAAACAGCACCCGACCCACAGACCCACTTGCAGGCCAAAGGTCTTCTCTAATAAAGCAGTTTTTGCCTGCTATCAGAAGTATAGCAGAGAGGGAGTGAATCTTTAGAAAGAGTCTTTAACCCTTTCTAAAAGTAGGGTGACCCTATGGAAAGGAGGACAGGGCTCCTGTATCTCTATCAGTTGTATAGAAAAGGGAATTTCAGCAGGTGTCATTTGTATGCCTGCAGCACTTGGTGAAATCCCCTCTTCATCAAAACAGTTAAAGCTGCAGGAGCCCTCCCCTCTTTTGTATCTGGTAACTCAGGGCTCCTGCAGCTTTAACTGTTGTGATGTAGAGGGAATTTCGCCAGGTGCTGCAAGCATACAAAGGACACCTGCTGAAATTCCTTTTTCTGTACAACTGTTAAAGATGCAGGAGCCCTGTCCTCCTTTCCATATGGCCACCCTACTAAAAGCCAAGAGAATGAGGGTCAATCATAGTTCTTGAGGGAATGCATTCCATAGTTTGGGAGCAATACAGGAAACAGCCCTGTTATAGAAAAGCACCATATTGGTGTAAATTTCATTTCTAAGGTTTAACAGCTTTGGCCACTGCTACTGCTATACCTACTGGCTGAGAAAGCATGAGTGATGCCACACTGAGATGCATGAGACCCACCTCCATGAAGAAGATGTACTAAGTACCTGCTTTGCACAATAATAAACAAGAAACACAAAACAGGAAATGTGTGGGATTTCCTCTGTCGGTGATTGTTTGACATTCAATGCCACTAATTTAGATTTAAATTGGATTAAGTCTAAAATTGGATTATATACTGCTACAGAGCAGTATGTAATAAGTCCTCTGCTTATTAGACCTCTGAAGCCTGTAGAGGCTTTGGTGTGACAGCAGAGATGGCCGCAGGGAGGAGGAACTACCGAATCAAATGAGCTGCAAATCGTTTAAAATATTAAGCTTTATTTATTTATTTATTTATTTAAAACGTTTGTATCCCACCCTATATCACTAGGATCTCAGGGTGGCGTACAGATAAAATTATACAATATAAAATAATAACTATACCCAGCTAAAAACAAATTAAACCATTAATTGAAATCTCTCTCTCTCTCTCTCTCTCTCTCTCTCTCTCTCTCTCTCTCTCTCTCTCTCTCTCTCTCTCTCTTTATCCCAGCCACTCAGATCAGGTAAAAGTTTTACATGATTGAGAATAACCACTTACAAAACTTCATTCCAAGGACCTGTTCTAAACAAACTATTTTTCACAGAGGGAATGCATAATGATTGTGACTTTGTTGCAAGTGATCCAGGTGTTATTCCCTCAGCAAGTGTTTCCATTGTGCAGGAAACACATTTCCCCTGTGCTCAAACTGCTTAATCAGCACAAACATCGTTCTTTCTGCTGTAAACAAAATCCAGCATAGGTGTGGCTACCGCATGAAGCGTGACTTATGAGTGTCCCAGGCTCCAATTGGCTAATGCTCATGTGATCACTGTTGGATAATGTCACTGCCACCATCTCCTCCTTCAAATAGATATAGATATATTTAAAGGGTTGTTTACTTTTATTTAATTAAAAAAATATCTTAAAGTGTATGTGCACTCCTACTATTGCAATGGGACTACGCAGCTACTTTCCCAACAGTTCAAAACAGTGATGCCACTAGCAAAGATGGCCCCCTTATGAATAAGCCACTATTTAATCACATACACACACACACACACACACACACACACCATTTGAAACTTTTCTTTCTTTTCAACTTCTGTGCATTTCCTTTCCAGCACTGAGGAGCATAGGATACCTGATTTAGGCCATTCCTACACCAGCCCAAAAATGCGGGCTGGTCACGTCTGAGTCCCTGTGCATCCAAATGACGCACAGGGACCCCCGGGGGCAGGGGGGATGAGCACATGTTTTCCCAGGGATAAATAATCTCTGGGAAAACCTGATTCCTCACGTGGTCTCGGGATGATCCCAAGACCATGGGAGGTGTGTGGCTGCCCGTCCAGGCTTCTTCCCTCCTCCGCATGAGTAGCGGGGATCAGTAGAGGGAAGGAGCCGGGCCGGGAGGAATCGGTGGTGGGTGGGGGAGTGGGAACGGGTATTTTTGTTTTTTCCCACTTACCTTTTCCTGGAGCATGAGTGTGCTCCAGATCCTGTAACTTTTTTAAAAAATGGCCGCCTCCACTCATGCGACGTCCCTCCTCCTATCCTAGAAGTCACACTGGCCATTTGGACACAGGGGATCATCCCAGAAGGAGGTAAATCTGAGATTGCCCCCTCCCTCCCTCCCTCCCTCTACACCTGTATGGTGTAGAAAGGACCTTAGACAGTGTATGGATATTACCTGCAATGCATCTATTCCTTCCTGTCTGGTTGTAACAGCGAAATGGGAAAGTGTGCTATGGCTCCTATGTGTAAAAGACCCGCTGAGACACATTAAGGATTTGTGGATAATCTGCAAAAGACTTGAATCACACACATATACACGCCTGCACAAATACACCCAACTCTGCACTGTCCTCTTTCATTTCTTTCAATAGAAGAACAATCAACCCAGCTACTTGTGCATCAAGTGCTCTTCCAATGGGCTGAATAAAAATGTGCTCTTGCTTTCTCACTTTCTCAAAAGTTTAATTACATGCCATTCTATAGCAATCACAGGCATTGGCATGCAACTTTTTGCACTGTTTATTATTATTTACTTTGAAGATTTATATTCTGCCTTTCAGCTGAATGGTTCTCAAGGGAGCTTACAACACATAGTAATAGTGTGCAGCTTACACATGCATGCATAACCCAGCATCCCTTTGTCCTGTGCCTGATGGTTGGAGCCAGAGTGTGCTTCCCTTTGCTTCTGAAGTCCCAGAGCAAATGGCAGCTGGTTCTGTGTGTTCTTTCTGGTGGGAGCAGGGGAAGCAAGCTCCTTGCAGCTATTCCATCTCTGGCTGATGGATGGAGACAGGCTGGCCTTCCCTTTGCCATGATGTTCTTCCTGGAAGGCAAGGGGTGTAACCTTCCAGTGGTCCTTGGGCAATGGATGGATCCAGAGTATTTATAGAAGGCGTGGCATTCCTTACATATCAACATAGCTAAGGGAGGGGAAACCTCCTGCCCTATGGCTCATTCCTTCATGCAGTGGTTTACCATGCAGTAACTTACCATACAGTAGCTCCACTTGCCACCTTGGGTCATTGCCATTCTTTGGGGAATCTGTGCTTACTAACAGTCAGAAATACATAGCAGTAGTATGGGAGCTCCTGCAATCCAAATAGTAAGCCATAGCTGTCCTATAAAGGCTGTTTCAGAAATGGCTTTTCTGTGGGATTGTTACAGAGACTCTCCCAAAGACATTGTCTAAGGTGACAGAAATTAGACAACCCCAAACTCTTCAGTATTAACCCCAAAGCAGGATCTACACTACTGCTTTATAACAGTTTATAACTGTATTGACAACTGTTGGGGCCCATATACCATTTCCAAACCACTTTCAAAGAGTTATATTCTGTTTGCTGTAGTTTTGGCCCAAGTCTCTCCTGCCCTCTTTTCTCTATTTCTGTCCTGCTTTCTCTATTTCTGTTCTTCTCTCTCATTGTCACTCTTACACCTTCCCACTTGTGTTTCTTTTCTTAAATATACAGCTGGGTCACAAAATCTCCATGGAGCTTGGCAAGTAATTCTGGAGAATAGATGCAAGGTCCACGGGAAGTATTTTATTCTGGAAGTGCTTTTGCCCCGCCCCCGTCCCAAAGCCTGGAAGTTTTGAGATGGAGTTCAAGACCACAGAATAGTCCTGTTCAAAAATGGCCTGAATGTCTGAGGGCACCCCAGTGTCTCCTCTTTGGACCTTCACTTTATTTATTTACTTATTTAGGAAATGTCTTTCCCGCTTTTCTTTATAAAATAATCCCAATGTGAGGTACAAGCATTAAAACACAGTTGTATACTAATGATCCCACACACACCAAAAAAGCCCATAAAAAAAACAACAACCCCATAATCAAACAGGGGAGAACAGTAACACCTAACAGTTTGCAAGAAGCAGCAAATTAAAACAGAGGAACATTTCAAAAACCTGGTAAACAAAAATCTAAATCCTGGGTAAACAAATAGGTCTTTAGCTAGCGTATAGCACTTGTACGACTTGGCACCACCCATATACAAGGAGGGAGGAGGGAGTTCCACAGTCGGGGTGCCTGTAGGGAGAATGGCTTCTCTTGGATTGCCACATATTGAACTCTAGGCAGTTGTCGCACTGCCATGAGGCCATCCTCACTCGTCCTCAATATCCAGGCAGGTACCTAAGGGGAAAGGTGCTCCATCAGGTCACCAGGTCTTACCATTTTCTATACTGTGGAATTAGATATCACTTATGAGCTAGTTCTGGCTGGCAATATATTCCTATGATGAGTGTTTCGGCATCTCTTATACTGTTAGAGGAATTAATTGGCTCTTTCGAGAAAGCTAAGCCTACGATAGTTGTTTATAAATGTCTTTGGGGATGCAATAAAGTGGATATTCAGTACGTAACAAAGGAGTGAAATAGGGAACAGCAATGCTCTGTACAGCCTAATCAATAGAAAGTTGCCTTAGCTTCCATATATTTCTGCAGTTTTAAAACTGAGGCTGATTCAACGAAAATTGATGTTTCATGTATATTGGACACCACCGAGGCTGGTTATGAAAAGGTTGACTAGCTTTGCTAGATGCCGGCAATGTAGTGCAGATAATCCATCACTGAGGCATAATAATCCATCACTGTGGGCAGGCCCTGTGGTGGCTTCTCTTTAGTTGGAATTTACTGCCTGCATAAATTTTGTTCTTGAAAATCTGCGATCATTGTGGATGCCCCTGTGCTTTTAAATTCTGTTCCTGTGATGTGGGGATTAACAGATGGACTGAAAAATGGTCTGCATGAGAGCCCTAATAGTTGCAAAGAAACTTAGAGCCTTTCTACATTGTGTGCTTGTGATTGCTCACTAACAGTAGTTTGTGGGTCCGTTACATGATGTCATCCTCTTCCAGGACGTTTCCCATGCTTTATAACCATTATCACTTTTTTTTCCTTAATAGGGGAGTGAGATATGATTTTCTGAATGGCATTTATTTATTTATTTATTTATTTATTTATTTATTTACAATATTTATATACCACTCCCCATTCAAAATTTCAGAGCGGTATACAAGGTAAAATAAAATAAAAACAAAATAAAACACTTTAAAATAGATTTTAAAAGAAGCAAAATGTACAGTGAACCGTGACTGGTTATTAAAGAAAGGCTTCCTGGAATAATGATGTTTTCAGGAGGCGCCGAAAGGAATACAAAGTTGGTGCCTGCCTGACCTCCAGAGGCAGGGAATTCCATTGGAGGGGGGCCACCACACTGAAGGCTTTCCCCCTTTCAGACTCCAATTGGAGGATGGGTCTATGTAGAACCACCAGGAGTATGCCCTCGGATGACCTCAGTGACCGGGCAGGTTGGTAGGGAAGAAGGTGCTCTCTCAGGTATCGTGGTCCCAAGTTATTTAGGACTTTGTACACAAGTACAAGAACTTTAAACCTGGCCCGGTAGCGAATAAGGAATTTATGACACCATAGCAATCTTGTGTAATTGTGAAATTACCACAACACCACCTAGTGGTTATATAATGGAACATAAAGGAGGAGAAAGAAAAATACCAGGGGGGACACACATGTAAAGGCGCTGATCTCAATCCTGCAAAGAATCCAGAAGCAGAAGCCTAGCTAAAGGTGTGCGTTAAAAGCCTCATGTAGAAAAAGCCTGGAAGAAACAATACCCACAACCTATTATTCAGTGGACTGAAGATCTTAATGTTCTTGCTACATTTGAAATTATCTCCTACAGTCATCAGTTTTGTCTGGATATTTATTCAGACATATGGTCTGCTTGTTTTAATATGTATATCTGAAACAGGAGTGTGAAAACGTTGGGTGCTTGTTTTTTTAAAAAAAAATCAGTGGTGTTGTGAATATTTATCACAATTAGATATGCTTTTATTCTTGTTTTTCTTATGCCACAGCTATCAGAGTTAGTATTTGGAGGTTCTCCATCCCGTTTGGTTTGTTAGGATTGTTAGGTTTGTTAGTATACATCTTAGGGATGTCACAACGGTCCAGGAGGGGGCTGGAATCCAATGGACTCCCCCTCCCACACTTGACTTCTTGCACTACAGTCTGTGGACCCTGCTGGCTGTCCATTCTTGATCGCTGTGCGAGCCCCTGGATGGCCTGGTGACCATCTGGCAAGTGGTGAGTGGCCCAAGCTCACATTTTATGTAAAAACGGTGGCTTGATGTTTTGAATAAAGACCTTTTACGCAAATGGCGGCCATAAAGCAGTCATTTATGCAAGATTACTGGCATGAATGGACCATTAACGCCTGTAATCTTGTGTAAATGGCCCCTTTATGCCTTCCATTTGCATAAAAGGCCTTTTACACACACAAAAATAACAAGCTGCCATTTTTATGCAACATGGCTGCTTGCTAAGGGAAGGGGTGGCTGTGCACTGCTGGTCGGGCACTCACAGACAATCCAACAGGTTGTGCAACATGGCGAACAGGGCCATCTGGCCAGTGGGGGTCCATTGAGTGGCGTTCAAAGTGAACCCTGGTGAGTTCATCCATCCCTATCAGGTCTTTCTACCACATACTGGTGTAGGAAGATTGGGTACACATGGAAGCCCCACCTCAATGGATCCATGCACACAGGCTCCTCTTCAGGGTCTTAAGAGGGTTTCTAAGCATGTTTCCCTGCTTATAATCCTCTGTGTGACTACCCCCATGCTGCTGTCTTTTGAGTGTCAGTGCTTTTATTTATTTATTTTTATATATTTGGCATTTCAAAGTTATGATTTCAGTTGTGCGTTGTATTGTGTTTTATGAAGGTTATTAGTCACCCTGGGCTGCTTGTGAGGAAGGGAGGGGATACACATCAAATAAATGAATAAATAAATACAAATGAAACAGACGTTTGTAACCACCCAAGTAAAGAGGTCCTGACACAGACACCAAACATTTAGATTTGGGGAACTTTGAGTTCAAAGTTGGAGATACAACTATGACAATCACTAGCACCCTTTTCTTGCCAATTACAGTATTTACTGCAACTTGACATGAACCTGATCACTCTCGGCAAACTGTAGACATGTTAACGGGATAGGTGGGCAAAGGAAGCCAGTAAACATCAGTTGAGAGAAGCCTCTTGAATAACGTTGATGGTGCCCTTTAGAAGTATTTTTGACTTATTTTTTATTATAAAATTTCAACAAAGGAAAAGAAACAAAAAAACTTATATTTGAATATACCACTCGCAGTGCATAGATATAAAGTATGTGTGTGTGTGTGTGTGTGTAAATACAGTTTTCTGAGAACTTTAAATAAACTTCAAGAAAAGCAGACCAAATATCCAAATACGTATCCATTAGCAGGTGTATCTATACCACCTATTCAAATATTGAAAGCACTGTAAGGTATCCAATCCATTGCATTATAGGAGGTTAGCCTTTATCCTACCAGTTTTGTAACATCAGTCTTTTAGCTGTCACAAAATCCATTTGCTCTGACCATGTGTTAATTTCCAGGGAGCAGGTAGACAATTTAAAAGAGCATGCACATCAGTGAACATTAAGCTGTGTTCCAATACACAAGGACCTCCTCCCCAAAAGAGAGAACTACTGGCCATTGTCAAAACATATGCTTTAAAAAAGCATTAGTTGTGTTATCCTCCAACTATTAACCAACTTAGATAAACCCTTATTAAAGAGATGTCGGAGTTTCCAATAGACACAAAACAGGAGTTAGACACATGTGAAGCTCCCTTGGTCCATCTAACCTCCTGGTGAGCAGTGGCCTGCCAGGTTTCAGAGACACATCTTTCCCAGCTCTACCTGGGGATGGCAGCAATAGGACCTGGGCTGGGACTTTCTGCTGGCAGAATAATGGCCCGTCCTTTAACCAGTTCTGGACAAGAGAGGCATGTACTAGGTTTGCAGGGCATACGCATGCCTAGGCATCTGTAGAACTAGACAGAATAAAATTTAAATTACTTTACAACTTTCAAGTCTCTAGAGAAATCCAGCTCTGGAAATGGTTCTTGCAATTGTTAATTTGACATGGGCATCCAAAATTTTCCTTTTCATGGCTGCCAGCTCCAAATGTTTAAGATCATAAAACAGGCCCTTGGCGATTTTTTAGGAATGTAAACAAAAAAGAAAGAGAATGTATTTGTTTTCCTTTTCAATTATGTTGTTCTCCCCACACATACATCTGGGCATGTTTGATCAACCTCTGGATCTCATCTGGTTTAAAGCTGAGATTGACAAAGCTAAACCATAAGCTCTTTTGTGTAGCATTGAAAGATTCTTTTTGATTTCAGTGGGGCTTCAGGTAGTTTACTCTAGAGTAGGTGAACTGTAGCTAAACTGCATGATTCCATAAGCAGAAGTGAATTCTTGGGATATGATTGTGGCTGTCTTCAAGCAGGATACATGACTATCCATCATAAGAAAATATTTTTCCATAATGTAACCACAGGGAGCACATAAATAGAGACCCATGCTCTGGATGCTAAATTTTTCATCACAACGAGGGCATATATATTACACATCACTTTCTTTTGATTGCATACTCTCGGTATATTGAGATCATATTGAGATTAAGGATGTTGTTAATACCCATCACTCCTTCTAATAGTCACCTAAGCTGATTGAGTGGCCCCATTTGTAAATGGAATGGGGCCACACTAAAATAAGGGAGGGGCTTTGACAGACTCAAGAGATGCACCAAGTATGCAAAAGAACATGTGTTTATAAATAAAAGAAAACCGCAACAACACCAAACAGCATGACAGGAACCTGTGAGCTCCCAAAGCATTGATGGGGAGTGAGCCTACAGAGAGAAAGAGGGTAGGGTAGGGTAGGGTCTAAAGATAGATAGTAGCATCCTTCAGGGGTAGGGTGATCATATGGAAAGGAGGACAGGACTCCTGTACCTTTAACAGTTGCATAGAAAAGGGGATTTCAACAGGTGTCTTTTGTATGCAGGCAGCACCTGGTGAAATTCCCTCTTCATCACAATAGTTAAAGCTGCAGGAGCCCTGCCTAGTGTGACCAGATACAAAAGAGGGCAGGGCTCCTGCAGCGTTAACTGTTGTGGTGAAGTGGGAATTTCACCAGATACAAAAGACACCTGCTGAAATTCCCTTTTCTATGCAACTATTAAAGATACAGGAGTCCCATGTCCTCTTTTCCATACGGTCACCCTATTCAGGGATTACTTGTGTGAATGGGTTGGAAAGCAGAGGAAGAGAAAGTGTGGCATAGTGGCTAAAGTGCTGGACTGGGAGTTGGGAGATCTGGGTTCTAGTCCCCACTCAGCCATGGAAACCCACTGGGTTTCTTTCGGCCAGTCACAGACTCTCAGCCCAACCCACCTCACAGGGTTGTTGTTGTGAGGATACAATGGAGAGGAGGAGGATTATGTATGCCATCCTAGGTTCCTTGGAGGGAAAAGGTGGGATATAAATGCACTAAATAAATAAGAGAAAGAATTGGACCACTCAAGCCCATAACGACTTACAATAACCATGCTGGAGGGGCACTTAGGAACTGTCTCCAGAACTGCATGTCCTTTCCCTCTCCTCTACTGCTTAGCTGTAAAATAAGTTTTGGGACTGGAAGTTAGAATGTCGGAGGTACTTGTCCAGGGGCTGAAGTTTGCCAAGCTTTCACCACCTCAGTCCCCCAGACTCTGGATGGCTAACGACAAGCTGGCCCAACCGAATCATGGATTGCAGGGTTCTCCCCCAACCTAAAATCACAATTTTTACCAATTGCAGCTGCAATTTACTGAATTTGTGCAGATTTGGGCTGTAAATTTTGTAAGATGTGTACATTTTTGCACATCTTGCGGCCATAAATTGCTTAATTTGTGCAAATTGCAGGACAACAAGGCTCCTTTTCGAGGCAGTCTACATCCATGAACATGAGCACACTTTTTAGGAGGTAGAAACACACTGCAACATTTCACTGCAGGTCTGACTTTTTGTTTTCTATTCCTGAAATGAATAAATCACATGTCTGCAGCTATAGATAAGTGTCTCACATAAAGCAACAGCTCTCCTCAAATTAGAACCACCTGGATATGCCTGCCACCACCTCACTGAAGACCTCTAGGCTAATGCCCGTGGACACCTCTGCTTGTGCCTGCGATGTTGCAACTAAGGCAAGACTTGAGGGTCAAAGTCCAGGGTCCCACAGCTCAGGGCCCCTCAGATGACCACCCAGTGAACAGCAGGCAATTGGATCAGGGGTAGACAGCTCCAGCATCAGCATGGGTCCTTCCCGGGCTGATGCCTCCCACCACTGCAGCATCCTTTCTTTGTTTGTATTTAATGCTAATGTCACAATTTTTTTTATTTTAAAAATATATTAGCCTTTTCCCATAACTAAATCATGCTTCTTTCCAAGTCAATGTGTTTAGCATCAGGGCAGGAGAAGCAAACTCCATTTTTAGTTCCGTAGTCATGATGGTGCTCTGATTTGAGTGTGTTTAAAATGAAAAACTGTACCTGTTCAGAGAATTTCTTTTCTATTCTCTCTTTCTAACACATCACGAATGTAGAAGCTGTTGCACAGCATGGAATGACAGTGGGACGGGGGAAGAAGAGAAATGGGAATGCTGTGGACGTAATGTATCTTGACTTCAGCAAAGCTTTTGACAAAGTGCCCCATGATATTCTGATTAACAAACTATCTAAAAGTGGGCCTGATGGAACAACTAGTAGGTGGATTCACAGTTGGCTACAGAATCAGACTCAAAGAGTGCTTATCAATGGAAACTTCTCAAATTGGGGGGAGGTAATGAGTGGGGTACCGCAGGGCTCAGTCCTGGGCTCAGTGCTCTTCAACATTTTTATTGATGATTTGGACGAGGAGGTGCAGGGAACACTTATGAAATTTGCAGATGACACAAAATTGGGTGGGATAGCTAATACCCTGGAAGACAGAAACAAACTTCAAAGTGATCTTGATAGGCTGAAGTGCTGGGCTGAAAACAACAGAATGAAATTTAATAGGGATAAATGCCAAGTTCTACATCTAGGAAATAGAAACCAAATGCACAGTTACAAGATGGGAGATACTTGGCTCAGCAATACTACAAACGAGAAGGATCTTGGAATTGTTGTAGATCACAAGCTAAGTATGAGCCAACAATGAGATATGGCTGAAACAGGCCAGGGGTAAAAGGAACCCTAGATAGGCTTTGGGAACACCACAGCAGAAAGACAGTGTTGAGTAGGAAGGAACCATGTGCTGTGTGATATGATCCAGTGAGAATCGTAGGAAGCGGTCCTCAACTAGGTCAGACTATAGGTCGATATCACATCTCATCATCTCTTTTGAATAGCAGCTGCTTTCTTGGGTGGCTGGCAGAAGTATTTCCTATCATCTGCTGCTTGATCTTTTTAACTGGAGATATCAGGGATTGCATGCCAAGTATGTGCTCCATCACTGGTTGCTCCCTTAAATTGCTCTGAGAAATGACAGTGCCGGTTTTCTAGCTGCCTTCTTCCTTATTTCTTTTGCAAGTGCCTCTGGGAGATCAGCACCAATGAGGTCAGATACAGGGATGTCCATTACTGGGTAATCTGGCTCTTTCTGGGCTCATAGAGTTCTGCGACATGCTCAGCTCTGCTTGCATTTGTGAGCTGACCTGTAGCCATTTCCCAAAATCTGGGAACTTTTCCCATGGTTCTTTAATGCAAATTTCTATTTCCGCAAATTTGGGGGGGGGGAGGAAAATCTGCTAGCGGGACCGACTCGCTGTGGGCCAAATCGGGCCAGTTAACAGAAGATAAGCTGGAGTCCAGGGGGGCTAAACTGATATAAGTTCATTGATTTCCACTCCCCAACTGGATTCCTCCCACATCCCCAGCCAAATAGACCAAATAACTCTATGGATGTCCAAATTTATTTTTATACCCATTTTTTTAAAAATAAAGTCAGAACAAATGTAAAACAATTTGAAGGGGGGGAAAACTGATCCAATAGTTCAAGGAAGGCAACATTTGTATCATTTCTTCTTCTGGCTGCAGAATTTAGCGATGTCGTGTAGAATTTGCGTATATTCTAATGAACCAAATCTGCAAGTTTAACATTGCATATGTTCTCCTCGTAACTGAGCTGTTCCTCCTTTCTTCATAGGAACTGCCACATGAAAAATGACCCAGCAAATGCAGAGCTTACAGCTTTCCCAGACAAAAAAGAACAACCCTCCGTCTTCTCCCAATGCTGCTAAGCGACTCTATCGGAACCTCTCGGAGAAGCTGAAGGGGAGCCACTCGTCTTTCGATGAGGCCTATTTCAGAGCCAGATCTGACCGTCTCAGTCTCCGGAAGTCTTCAATGGTAATATTCTTCATAGTGAATCAATTATTGTATTAACAGATCAGATTAATAACGCATTTCTCCATGATTAGATCAAGTAGCTCTTGCACATCTATCCCAAGCTAATCCTATCTTCCTCCACTACTTTTTCTCCCAGCTTAGCCCTTTTGAATCTCCATTTTATCAGCAAAGCTGCTGGCATATATGAAGAGGAGCACAGAGCATGTGCATATCTATCTATCTATCTATCTATCTATCTATCTATCTATCTATGGGTGGCTGCTCAGCTTGTAGTAAAGGGATCCCTTGTCAGATGGGCTATGCAGGCCTTTCTCTCTTTCTGAAAAAGAAACGCTACTGGGATGCTTAACTCCTCCCCTTAACTCCTTGGCTTAAACTTCAATCTAGTTATGCTGACGGGAGAGATACGTCACTGCTACACTGAGGGAACAGCCACTGTGTTGTATATGTGCTCAGTTCAGGGAGGGGAGGAGAAAACGCACTGCCTGGTAAATCTGAAGTGGCACAAAATGGGCAGATGTGCCCCAAGCATCCTTGAAACCACCACCAAAACTCCCCAATCTGGGACTGTGCCGGCAACGAGCCCACATGCTACCCACGCGTAGATGGAGCCATTTACTGTGACAAGGAAACCCAGTAGCACAAATCCCACATTGCGACACATGAAATGATGCCCACAGTAGAGATGTATGGATTGTGTTAAATTCATTCCATCCATGTTTTGTGGATCGTCTGGCATCTTTCATTCCAACATCTGGTCATTGATGGAATTTCATTTTTGTATGTGGGTTTCATTCCTGTTTGCAGACTTGCACTTATGCAAATGCATATTTGTGCAATTCCTCCCTCCCCGAAATGGTAAAAGTCCATATTTGGAAAGTGCCGAGTCATATAAATCTGAACTTATTAGAATCTGTTGAGTCTATCTCGAGTTGGGCTTCAAATTGATTTGGGGTTTTTTATAAGAATGTGTCAAATTTCACAAATTTCTTCCTAAACAGAATGGAAGAAACTTGAAATTTTAATTAAAAAAAAATATGAGCAAAATTAAAACTGACAGATTTGTCTATCCATGCCTAGGACTTTGAGCGCTTAGCTCTTTGAAGTCTACATTTGAATCCCTATGTATTCAACCATATTTGTTGCGCTGATTTAAGGTTCCACCTCATTTTTCGGACAGCCTCCTCCTCTTTAACAGTATATGGCAGGCAGGTAGTGCAAAGGCCTCCCCATGCCTGGGAATAGCTGTACTTATTAAATTTGGCTGGTGCAGATAGGTGAGAATTTTGTTTTAATTCATTTGTGATAAGAAGTTATCTGAATTACCTGAAGTATTTTGAGGATACTGGTGGTTCTAGCATGCATATCCCCATGCCCTATTCCACTTTTAGCCCTCAAGTGTTCAGGCCAAATAGGGCTTGGGGTGCTGGATGGTTCAAGGCTGGCAATAGCATCCAGCACCCTTGCAAAACTGTGGACGGTCTGAGCAGCCCAGGAAGATCCATCAGTGTTGATATCGGCTGTGTGGATTAGGCCACCATTTACTAACCCCTTTAGATAGAGACAGACTTAACATGGGATAAAGATATATGTACATCTCAGACAGCCCCATTCTGTGGTTCCCGGAGGCCCACAGGGAAAGACAGTATCATCTGAGCAAGGAAATCCAGTCTATATCGAACAATCAGGTCAAGGCAATCATGATTGAGTCAGGTATACAGAGTTCTGTCATGGTAAATGCATCAAGCTTAGCAAGCTAGTCAGAGAATGAAGTTGTCTTATATAAAAAGCAGCTGCAGTCAGGACCATGGATAGCTCAGAGTGAGCTGGCTGGAGCTCTCTGCTACTAGAAATATAGGAGAATGTTGTCTCAGCAGGTAGCTAAAGCCAACTGAAGCCTTATGTAGTGTGGTCAGCTCCACCCCTCCTGGAGATGCTGACAGGTTAGTTAAAGGGCCCTCACCTGATTTCATAAGAAAATGATGATTCCGCCAGGGACTCATTGTCTGAATCAGAGGAACATGGCAGGGCTATGTCCCCTGGTTGAGAGGGCAATGAATATGGCACTGACTGCCCTGTCCTCAAGAATGTAGCCTATGCCTCATCCTCATCAGAATCCTCTGCTGCACGCTGAAAGGCCCAAGGGCTAGGGTCATTACATAGGTGCCATTAAATATGGCACAGTACTGGGAAATTCTCCTTTGCAAGACCTATCAAATTGAAAAGTTTCCATACATTTCAACTAGAATTAAGCAGGAGAACATCCTGGTTTGAATTATTCCCCATGTTAACTAGTGAACACAGAGATGCCACTTGAATTTTCTACTCAGATGCCAAACTGTATGGGGCCAGCCCTGAGCACAGGGCCGGCGCCAGACTATATTGCGCCCTAGGCAGGCGCGTTCTGAAGCTGCCGCCCCCCGCTCGCTCACTCACTGCCCCCTCACTCGCCTGCCCACCCGCTCGCTCACTCACTCACTGCTCCCCCCGACCGCTTGACCGACCGCCCACCTGCCCGCTAGCCCGCCACCCCCACCCGCTCACCGCTCTGGCTCCCCCCCTCGCTCACACGCTCCAGCTCCCCCCATCACTCGCCCGCCACCCCCGCTCCCTTGCTCACTCATCACTACGGCTCCCCCCTTGCTCGCCCACTCACTGCCCGCTCCCTCCCGCTCCCGGCTTTGAAGCCAGGACCCTGGGGTTGGGGGGGGGGGCAGAGGCTTTGAAGTGGCACTCCCGGAAGTGGCTTCCTGGTGCGCCATACTGAAGCCTCCGCCTCCAACCCCAGCATCCTGGCTTCGAAGGAGCCAGGACGCTGGGGTTGGGCGGAGGCTGGGGCAGCGGCTTTGGAACAGCACACCCGGAAGCCACTCTAGGAGAGCAGCTTCCGGGTATGCTGTTCGGCGCCCTCGTTTGCTTGGCGCTCTAGGCGGCCGCCTGAGTTGCCTCTATGGCAGCACCGGGCCTGCCTGAGCATACTCTTTTGAGGGACTGGATTGCTCCAAAAAATATTACTGGGAATAGTTAGATGCCCAGGATCTCCAGAAAACTCTTCCCCCTCCCCATTAGATCTTTTGAAGGACACAGAAGCCATTCAGCTGTACATGCAAATAAATGATAGCTTGTATGGATACATGTGTCCCAAGAAAATCTAGAAGAAAAAATTACACTTGTATACCTGCTTGGCAGGGAAAATTTGTTTTTTTAATATTTGTACACAGACGTATTTTAACAGAACTGGGCCTGTCCGATTCAAAGTTAGTTAGCTTTTTTCCTGTTCCAGAGAGGTCCAAGTAGCCTTGCAAACGACTGTGCTAAGATGGGATTTCTATTTTTCCCATCTAAGTTTGGGTAAAGCCCCCACTTGCGTTCTGTGATAACCTCATGATGGATAAGGGGTTGGGTTTCCTGCAGGACCAGAGTCAGACTAATGGCAAGTATATAACAGCTTATAAGACAAACGAATTAATCGCCTACGTAGTCAAAATGTACTTAAAGGGCATACTCCAAAATTTACAGTCAGGTGAAATTTCCTTATCTGGTCCAACCAAACATGCCCACAATTATAGAAAAGCTTTCAGGATCTCCAGAACTCTTCATCAGGCAAGATGTTACAAAATGCAGAGGGGTGGGGAGGGAAAGAAGAAGAGGGGAGGCTGAGAGGACATGGAAGTCATGAAGTCTGTATGGTGAGAGTCTTAAGATGGAATGCAGGAAAAGTTACAGCCTCAAATGGATTGTGCTGTGCTGGGTGTCATGCAGTTTACAAATCACGCCTGCCACTGTAGAGAGAGGATTTGACGATGTGATCCCCTAGCTGCAGTCTGACAATGTGTGAACCAGGCTTTTGCTTGCCTTGTTTTGGCTCCCCTCACCCTGCCCCCATATTTAGTTTGATTTTGTGTCAATCCAGTTCTCACAAAACCTAACAGCCTGAAAGTTCTGCAGCGATGTACATTCTATGATGTACACACACACAGAGAGAGAGAGAGAGAGAGACACCTAATGACAGTTCTTGCTACATGCTGACATTTCTGAGGACCACTTGTATGAGCATTGACGGGGAAGATGTCAATGGAACAATTGCTTTCTGCCAAGACTCTTTAAGAATTTATCGCATGGTACAGTTGTAACCACAGAATCAGAACTAGCCATTCAATTTTCTTCAATCCAGGAGAACCCATTAGAAGTAGGTAATGGCTTTTGGCCACTTTTGACCTAAAGTGAGTAGGACTCAAACCTGCAAGGTCTCTGCAGCGATTGTAGTCTTTGTTTCTCCCCTCCTTTACCAACCCCACTACCAAATGGGAAGGCTTTCTCTGAATGTTGGTGGATACACCTAATTACTTCCAATATTTACTATTTCCTTCAAAATACTCTGAGAACATGCAAATATGACACATTAAACTGGTGGCTTTCTGATAAAAAGTGATCCCTGGGCTATTCCCAGGCTCTGGAACTCCCTCCGGAATGAGGCTAGGTGGATTCCCACTCAGCTGTCCGTCCAAAGATGTTTCTGTTCAAGAAGGCCTGAGGCATGTAAACTGTTCTGTTGCACTGGGTGCTGGTTTTATTCTGTATTGTATGCATGCATGCATGTGTTTAATATATTATTACTATTTTTTTAACTGTGTTCTTATCTATTTGTTTTTTAAAGTTCCTACAATTGTTAGCCACCTTGAGTGTCATTTTTGTGGTGGACTGTCTGGTGGCTTGCCCCACATGCCTGCTGGGGTCAGGCAACTGGTGGGAGTCTGGTGAGCAGACCGCAGACAGGATGTGAGGAAGTTTGCCCATCCCTTTCCCCACCACATGATGCCCGAGCCCTTGTTAGGGTAGTTATATGTCTTCTTTTATAGGGGAAATGCCTCTATTTGTAGGGACAGCAGAGGGCTGTCCTCTATGTGAAGGTGTCCTCTATCTGAAGGTCGAAGTCACTCCAATTGCACTTTAAAGATGAATAACCATAAGAACTGTTGCCCATCAGCAGTGAGCACCTGGACAGCAGGTTGAAGAGACAGGAAAAACCATGGGCTGGCCTTTAATGCATAAGTGTGTACAAATAATAAATGGACTTAAAATGCATTTGTGAGTGTGCAAAAACTATACTCTGGCATCATGCATTTGTGAGTGTGGAAAAATCATAATCTGCCTTATAATGCATTTGTGAGCCTGGAAAAATAATAGGTTTAAAATGCATTTGTGAGCTTAGGGAAAAAAAACCATGGGCTGGCTTATAACGCATATGTGATTGTAGAAAAGTCATTAAATGGCTTATAATTTATTTCATAGACTCATAGAATAGTAGAGTGGAAGGGGCCTATAAGGCCATCAAGTCCAAAAAACCCCCTCAATGCACAGTTATGTCTTTAAAAAACCCTATTCCAGATTGCTGGCTGTCCAACTTGTATATCTTTAGAAGCTCCTCTTCACAATGTTGGCCCCACCTCCAGTGACTCCTTGGCTCCACCCCTGCTGACTTGCTTTCCACCCCACAAGTCAGATTTGCCACCAGCCACCACTGGCTACAAGTTTCCTGACCCTGCTTTACAGGAAGCCTACGATGAGTCTATAGCATGGGCCTACTGCTGTCTGTGGATATCCCCAGACAGTGCCTGGCCTGCCTCACGTGCTATGCCAAGAACGTACCCCAGGTCTATTTTGGACAGCCATCTGCTCCTGTGAGAAATCCCAGGTTCCGGTCCATATTCTGCTTAGCCCAGAACTTAGTTGCCACACAAATTTAGGTACATCTGTATTCTATATGCAATAAAACATTTATTGACAAAGTATCAGTATGAATACATGTGTGTTCAATCCTCTCAGTACTCCATGTTATTGTGGGGTTCCCTGGGTGTATGCAAAAAGGGTGAGACACACTTGAGATTCTCTTGGAGTCTTGAAAAGCACAATGCAAATGTGCCTATTTATAGTGGATAAGGTGAAAAAAGAAATGTTTGGCAAGAAAAAGAGAAAAATAGCTACAGCTTTCCTTTTTTACCCTGTGTGTATTTTAGACATTGTGGGTGCTTACTGGGTTCCCTGAGCTGGTATTGCACCAATCAGTGATCCTCTCATGTACTGTCATGTGTGTTCTGCCTACACCAGCACAAAAGACTGAGATGAAGGGGTCAGGGGATTAGGGTGGCCATGTGTCCTACTTTAGG
Source organism: Elgaria multicarinata webbii (assembly GCF_023053635.1). Taxonomy (NCBI): domain Eukaryota; kingdom Metazoa; phylum Chordata; class Lepidosauria; order Squamata; family Anguidae; genus Elgaria; species Elgaria multicarinata. The sequence continues at coordinate 35,106,918 of NC_086173.1, forward strand.
GAGGACAGTTCTTTATTTGTATGCATTTGTTGTGGTTATTTATTGAAAACTCATAATAACTGTAATGATGTTATGAGCACCAGACACCCTTTTTCTTTTTTGAGCAAAACAGGGTTGAGCTTTTGACAAGAATATATCCATTTAAGGGTGCAATCCGAGGCACGTTTAGGCAGGAAAAGAGTCTGACAACTTCCACATTCTCCAGCCAGCACTTAAGGGTGCAATCCTAACCCACCCACAAGGGTCCCTCTAATGGCCTAGGATGGGCACATGTCCTGCTTTATAGAGGTCAATCATCTATTTGAATGCACCCCCTATTTAGAGAGATGTCCAGTCCAGGTCTGTTTTAAAGATAAAGAACCATCAGAAGGGAGAGCAAGGACCTTGAATTTGCCCATCTACAGTTAGTACCTGGACAGCAGGCACCAGGTCACAGTCTCCCCTATTATGGTGAAATGACTGTCTCTTTAAATTACAGTGATCATTTCTATATTTGCTTTTATTTCATGGCAGAAGCCTCGCAAGGCTTATACAATGAATAAATACATAGAAGCAGTTAAAAAATTAAAAGCATTAAAAACAAAAACATAATAAAATAGCAATAAAGGCCTACAATAAAACCAGCAACAACAATGGCAATAGCAGCATCAACAATACTCATGGCATGAGAGGGCCATGGTAAAATATGTTTTCAAGGCCTTCTTAAAAGCCTGCAAGGCTGGTGCATGGTGGACTGCCAATAGGAGTTTATTCCAAAGTTGTGGGGCCACTGCAGAGAAAGCCCTCTCCTGTGTGATCATCCACCTAATAATTGCTCTCACGGGTGGGCAAATGAGAAGGGCCTCTCTTTTTGATCTTGAAGTGCGGGCAGAGTGATATGGGTGAAGGCCGTCCTTCAGGTAACTTGGGCAGGATCTACACTACTGCTTTATAATGGTTTATAATGGTATTGGGCTCAGCTACACCAAGCAGGATATTGCACCATGAAAGCGGTATGAAAGCGGTATATACAGTAAAAGGCAGGAGGCACACTATTGTTTTATAGTGGTATTGAAGTGCACTGACAACTGTTGGGGCCCATTGACACATACCGTATACCACTTTCATACCGCTTTCATATCACTACATCCTGCTTGGTATGGCTCCTGCCTTTTATATACCACTTTCATACCGCTTTCATAGTGGAATATCCTGCTTGTTATAGATGAGCCCATTGACAACTGGAGCCCAGGAGACATCCCATATACCATTTTCAAACTGGTTTCAAAGTGTTATATCCTGCTTGGTGTAGATCTGGCTCTGGTCCCAAACCATTTAAGGTTCATTTCGATACATATATATTAGCATATACAAATCGGTGTCCTCTTTTCTTTCTTTTTTTAAACTGATGAATTTCCTCTTTTTTAGTGATACGGAAATGGCCATCATAGGAGTAGTTCTGGGCTAAACACTGGAATGCAGCCACTCTCCCCTTCCCCCCAAAGCCCCATTTTTCTAGCTCAGGAATTGCTAGCTGCTCAGCCACATGCTGCCTCTGTGCCCCCATCCTGGCTGTTCTCAGCTCACAAAACCTCAAGGGCCTTTGCATGTGCTCACCAAGAGTGCTCACAAACCCACCCACCCCGGTGTCTGCAGGCTTTTCAAATCCACCTACTGAAATCGGTGGAGGCGTCGTGTCTCCATTGCTCTCAGGAGGCAGGGGATAAAGAGGCAGCTTGCCTGGAAGTGGCTGTTGGCCAAATAAACATCCACTGGCCTCTGAGGGCACTTGCATGGAGAGGTTGATGTTTGCCCTTCCCCAGCCGTTTCTGGGTGTGCAGCCTCTTCAACTCTGCCTAGTGAAATCAGTGGAGATAGCATGTCTCCATTGATTTCAGTAGGCAGAGGTAAAGGGCCTGAAGCCCAAAATCAGCTGGTGAAAGCACGTCAAAAGCAAAGGTAAAAAAAAATGCTTTCATCTCCTTTCCGTTGCTTGCAAGGCAGAAGAAACTGACAGGAGATCTAAGACAGCGTGGGGAAAACAAGAGCCATTTTTGAGTCTGCCTCATCCCCCACTGGATTGGGAATGGGCTGCAAGCCTCCACGCAGGAATGCTCTGTTTCTGGACTCCTCTTCTTTTTGAATGCTTGCCCCATCCTTAAATGGTACTGTACCTCAGCTGGGCGATCTCATGCTATGAGGAGTGATGGGAGACTACCAAGCTGGATATTGCACTATGAAAGCAGTATGTAAAAGGCAGGAGCCACACTACTGCTTTATAGCAGTGTTGAAGTGCACTGACAACTGTTGGGGCCCATTGACACAGACCATATACTACTTTCATAGTGCTATATCCTGCTTGGTGCAGCTCCTGCCTTTTTTTATATACCGCTTTCATTCCGCTTTCATAGTGCTATATCCTGCTTGGTGTAGATTAGGCCTTAGATGCCGCTTCTTTCCCTTGTAAGCACCCCTCCTATGAGGAAATCAAAGATTGCTCTAGTCTTCTGGGGTGAACTCTCATGTTGCATAGAGGAGGTTCCATGTTGGATTGAAAGCACATCATTTCAGAGGCCTCTGGAGTGACCTCTCATTTGCCATTGCCCAATTCAAGGAATTGCTTCAATGTTAGAAAACAGTGTATGAGTCTCTTGGGTCCCAGTTGTTGTATTTCGGATGCCTTTCCCAGTCAGTTTCTTAAGTCTGGGAGTGGGGCAGGGGGACAACCTCCACATCCAAACCCATGAGGGGGAGTGATGACCTCATGAGACAGGGAGGGAGGGGAGAGAGAGAGAGAGAGAGAGAGAGAATGAATCCATCCAGGAGGAATTCTGCTCAGCCAAAGGTAATTCAGCCCTTCCAGATTAAGAAGTTAGCTTTTCCTGTTATACTACATGAAAAAAGAAAACTTCCCTGAAACCCTTCTTGAGCAACAGACATATTTCTGAACGAAGGTGCATTTTCTCCATAAAAGCCCCATAAGCACTTGAGTCCCCCTATATACTGTGCTTAGTGTGGCCTCAAAAATCTCCTAAATAGAAATTGTTAATCGATATTTCTACAGGTGAAATATCTGATGATTTGCATGAGAAGCAAATTGTTTCTAGAAGGCTGGCAAAGCAAAACAAATAAACAAAAGCCTTCGCATAACCCTACAACTGACCATGGGTTATGCGAGAGTTATTTAACCTTTAAATAACCCCTACTGACCGGGTTCGCATGACATGACGACCAGTTGCATATTCATAATGGCAGGCAGCACTCTCTGTAGCTTCTTGAAGATAAATTAATCCTTGATGGGCTGTCCTGTCATGTAAACCAGGTCATAAGGACACCACATCCTCCATGTAACGCTCTTCTCACCCCCGTTATGTGCTCATGGGGTAGACATGTGGAATCTCTTGTCCTTGGGATAGGATCCTCATTGGCACTATAGTCCTCAGGGAGGAGAGTAGTGACCACACCACAATACCATGAAGCTAATTAAGCCAACAAAAAGATGCTATTCTTCTGGTTGTGCAGCAATAGCACATGTAAGGAAATTATTTGGCCTAAGTTGTCCACAGCAGTACCAATTAGGGGTGTGCACGGACCCCCGCTCCGCTTCTCTTCCAGATCCGCGATTTGCGGATCGGGCTGCTTCGCTCCGCCCCCGCTCCGCCCATATCCACTCCGCTCCGCTGCGGAGCTCCGGATCCGGATCGGAGCTCCATTTTTTCCCCATAGGCTTGCATTGAAAGCTAAAGAAGTATACAACTTTTTTTCTGTGAAAGTTAGAAACCTCAAGTTTGGCACCATGACACCTCATGGATGTATACACACGCACACCAAGTTTCAAGGGAATCCCATCATCCGCTGATTTTTGGGGAATTTTTGAAAATCGGACACCTCATTCACACCCCTTTCGATAGCTCCGTCAATATGCACGTTAGAAACCTCAAACTCACCACCATGATAGCTTATCCATGTGTCCACATTGACACAAAGTTTCAAGGCAATCCCATCATCCCCTGATTTTTGAGAAATTTATGAAAATCCAATACCCCATTCACACCCCTTTCGATAGCTCCGTCAATTTGCATGTTAGAAACCTCAAACTCGGCACCATGATAGCTTATCCATGTGTCCACATGGACGCACAGACTCAAGGCAATCCCATCATCCCCTGATTTTTGGCGTGGCTTAACTCACCCCAAATTGTCCCATTCTACAACTACGTCAATTTGCATGTTAGAAACCTCAAACTTGGCACCATGATAGTTTATCCACGTGTCCACATGGATGCCGAGTTTCAAGGGAATCCCATCATCCCCTGATTTTGGGGGAATTTATGAAAATCGGGCACCCCATTCACACCCCTTTCGATAGCTCTGTCAATTTGCACGTTAGAAACCTCAAACTCACCACCATGATAGCTAATCCATGTGTCCACATTGACGCCCAGACTCAAGGCAATCCCATCATCCCCTGATTTTTGGTGGGGCTTAAACCTTTTAACTCACCCCAAATCAAGTCCCATTCTACAACTACGTCAATTTGCATGTCAGAAACCTATCCTTTGGTCCCATGACAGCTTACCCATGTGTCCACATGGATGCCAAGTTTCAAGCCAATCCCATCATCCCCTGATGTTAGGGGAAGTTTTGAAAATCGGACACTCCAGTATGTCAGGGATTTAAAGTTGCAATGCAGACAGCTAAATGGGGCCAGTTCAAAGGAAATCCCAACATGCCATGAGATAACCCTAAATCTTCTTGCACACTTGAAAAATGGATTTTTGAACTTGATAAAGTCTAAGTGAGCGCAGGAAGGACTTCTCCCCTGAGTCAAAGCAAGACACCATCCCTGCGAGGCAGGAAGGGGAGAAGGGAGGGAAGGCAGGCAGCCAGGCAGGCAGCATGCATTGTAGTGCCGCAAGGATGGCTTGAGCACTAACGCATAGCAAACCAACCCATAAGCGGGCGTAAGGAACAAGTGAGGCAAAGATGGCTGGTTGTTTCTTTCTAAGCCAGCAGTTACGCATTGAGGGGCACAGAGGAGGACGACTGGGAGCAAGCGTGCCGGAGGGTGCTGGGCACGAACCACAAAGCCCATCTCCCAGGCACCAGGCGGGCAGAGAGGCAGGCAGAGTAGGCGAGAAGTCAGTCCTGGCAGATGCCCCACCACAGCAGCAACCCGGGGGAGGCAGGCAGACAGGCAGGCAGGCAGGCAGGCAGCGGGCATTTCTGGGGGCACAAGGAAGTGAGGCAAGGATGGCTGGTTTCTAAGCCAGCACTGCAGTTAGTCACGCATTGCAAACGCAAACCATCCCAGCGAGTCGGTCACCGAGGAGGAGGACAGGCTAGCAGAGGGGCAGGCAGAGAGACATGTCATAGATCTAGTATTGGGGAGGAGTCAGTCCCGGCAGATGCCCCACCACAGTAGCACCCTGGGTGGGCGTTGGAAAACGCCATCTTGTGGGTCCATACTTCCCCCACCCCATGTCCTGCAGGGTTGCCTGCCTAACCCTCGTGGGGATGGGAGATGGAGAGCTTAGAGTGGCAGTGCCACCACCACCACCAGCAGCAGCAGCAGCAGCAGCCGCCTTCGGCTTTCCCCTGGAACCAGTCGCCTTGCCCGCCTTTTTCCCCAGCAAGATCGACTGGTGCTGCCTCTGAAGATGCATCTTCATGCTGCTGGTTCCATAATGCCCTGTAGATGAACCCCTGCTTAGGGTGAGTTTGCAGTGGCGACAGACAGCAAAGCGGGGATCCGCTCCCAACTCAAAGTGGTCCCACACGATGCTTGTCTTTCGCTTCTGTGGTGACACCACCAATTGCCCACCTGAGCTCTCTGGTGTTGCCACAGAAACAGGGGTTGCAGCAGAAGAGGTGTGGGATGAGACTGGGGAGAGAGCCTCGGCCTGCTGCTGCTCCTCCTCAGCACCCACTGCCTCCTCCTCCTCCTCCTGCCCCTCCACTGTGCTGAGAAGAACCTCGTCTAGGAGGTCTGGAGACAGGTCCATCAGCGGGCTCGTGGGCTCAAAGGATAATGAAGGAGTTGGGGATACTCCTCCTCTAATGGCACTGCTGCCACCTGCCTCTTGCAAAGGGGCACTTTTCCCATTCCCACCCTCAAAAAGAGAACGCCGGGCACAAGTTGCAGAAGAGAGTGGCTCTGCCTGCTGCTTCTCCTGCTTCTGTTGTGGAGCAAGGAGTTGCCCGTTTGATTTTCACAGCAGGAGAGGCAGCCTGCTTACTGGTGTCAGCCTGAGCCTTGCCTTGACCACTGCTTTCAGCACGCCCCGCCACAGACATGTGCCTGCTCCCTCTTCTCATGATGATATTATACTAATACTACTAATGATATCTATAAGAATATACTAATACTACTAATAATATGTATAAGAATAAAATATTAATACTACTAATAATATGTATAAGAATAATATGTATAAGAATATAATAATATGTATAAGAATATTACTATATGTAGGGAAATGGGACAAGAAGTGTGTGTGCTTTGCCCAAACAGGATTTGAAATGCTCAATCTGTGGCTGTTGCACTTCACAAACAGTGCACTGCACACACAGCACACTCACACAATAACACAGTCACACACAGAGTCCAAGTAACAGAGAGAAGAAATAGAGAATAATTTTTTTTTTGGTATTTTTTTGAATGTTTTTGTATATAGAAGGAAGAAGGAAGATGAAACACAGTCAGGCTTTAAGTGGGGGGGGGACAACCAACCAACCAACCAAACACACACTCCAAAATTTAAAAATAAAGTTTATATTAAATCATAGTAAGGGAAAAACACAGAGCAAACTAAGCTAAAAGTCAGAAAGAAGCAAACAAACACACACACATGCCAAGCTAAATCCTAATCTATCTCCAAACACAGCAGCAGCAACTAAAGGAGCTCCTCTCTCCACGAACGCCAAAACCCACAAGACGCTACGAGCTCAAAGCTCTGAGGGTGTCTCTGCCTTAGTCCCCCCCTCGAACGCTGGGATTGGAGGATGCTTCATGAGATGATCAGTTCTCATCAGGATTGGGAGTTGAATGTGCCTGTCATCGCTTCAAAAAAAAACCCGCTGGTTTACCCGCGCTGTCCCTGTTTGTTGACCCGATTTTTTTAAAAATATAGCACACGAACCGCAGCATGCAGAGAGCTGAGAGTAGGCTCAAAATTACCCCCATCCACGACTCTCTAAGCACAAGAATTTTCAGAAAGATAGCATCAAAAACAACACAGTTATCCCCCTTTCTTTTCCGCAATGCAATCCTATGGGCGAAATGTTTCAAGATGGCGATTGGATCGGACCGTGGAAACCGGAGCGCTCCGAAAATGGCCGCTTCTCTTCGCCTTGCTTCTAGGGGTCCGCGGTCCGCTTCTACTCCGCCTCTGGGCAAGGCGGAGCAGGCCAATTCGCTCCTGCTTCTGCGCTTCTAATCGGAGCGGAGCACATGCCTAGTACCAATCTTCTGTCTGGCCATGCAAAGAACAATATTTTCACATTCTTCCCACAGAGCTCCCTACATGCTCAGCTGGCCCTGGCTGTTCAGATAATTCTCTCTCCCTCTCCTTTTTCTAACTAGAAGAATGCTACCAGCTAATCATCACAAAGGGACACTGAAAAAGAATTCTGAGGAACTTGGCAAGTCACCACTGCAGAACATTAAAAGGATGTTCTTGTAAACAAAAACCTGCAGGCCATATTATATTTCTGCACCTGCTTCTCTCTCCAGTTCAATTAAGAGATGATGTGTTTTCTTTGTTTCCTGTGGCTTGTCCTTTTCCGCCTCACTCATGTATTTAGCTGCTGCAAAGAGAGAGATCTGAGTATTCTTTTCTGAGCTTGAATAGTTAGCTGAGTGGATTCTAAAAAGCAACAAGACTTTGTACATTATCAGTCATCCCTCTACCATGCTTAGAGGTCTAATGTGCATTTCTTGTCTAGATGTTCTGGAACTCTGTGATGACCTGTGGGACATCCAAAGCTCTGTGGGGTGGGTGGGGAAGTTTGGATCATAGATACGTTGTTTGTTTATTATGTATTTACTGGTTACATTTATATCCTGTCTTTCCTCCAAGAAAGCCAAGGTGGTGTAAAACAATTCTATGACACGGGTTCAGAGTCAGTGACTGGCTCAAAGTCAAAGCTTCAAGGCCACGTTGTTTAGGGCTTTTTACACTAGTACTAGAACCCTAAACTAGCTGCCTATTCATTACCGGGCCAGGTTTAAGTTTCTACTACTAGTGTACAAAGTCCTAAACAACTTGGGACTAGGATACGTAAGAGAGCCCCTTCTCCTTACCAACCTGCCTGGTCACTGAGGACATCTGTGGAGCCGGGGATGTTCCACATGGACACATGGTCTGACTAGAGTCCACCAGAAGAAGAGCCTTCAGTGTGGTGGCCCCCTTCCTGTGAAATTCCCTGCCTGTGGAGGTCAGGCAGACGCCAACATTGTATCACTTCCGTGCCTCCTGAAAATGTGAATGACCAGCCATGGTTTTACCAGTAATGAGTTTTTTTCAGAACTTTGTTCTTTTAAAAATTGTATTTTAATATGGTGGTTTTTTATTCTTTTATTCTCTTTGTTGTTCACCACTTTGAAATCTTTTGGCCGGGAAGCAGTATATAAAGTGGGGAATAAAACAGAGGTCTCCTGAGTGTTAGGCCTTAGCTAGACCTACCTGATAATCCAGGATGGAGGAGGGAAGATCTCATGTTGTGATTAATGCAAGATCCCTCCTCCGTTTACATGTGAGGTGCAATGACCTCAGGAAGAGAGGTGTCGCACCCGCCATTTTTTATCTTTAAAGGAGAAGCAGCGCACGAATGCTCGTGCACTTAAGGTAGGTCTTTTTTTTTATTTAACTTTATTTCCCTGCTCCCCTCACCCTACCCCCGATGGGCGCAGCTCCTGGGAGCTGGGTCAAACCACGGCAACAGGCCACACATTCCGCGGTCAGCCCGAGACTGTATAAAAACCGGGCCCAAAGGGGAGGGCTCTATCCCAGGGCAAGGGAGAGATGATCCCTCCCTGATCCTGGGATGTGGATGCACAGGGATGATCCCGGGGTTCACCCCGTGACAAAGCCTGGTCTAGTTAAGGCCTCAGTCCAACCTCTGCCCTCTATACCACACTGGCTCTCTCGCTACATGACACTGATGCTCTCTTGTTTGCATATGCTTATATGAATATCAGGATCTCCACCAAGACATACAATGCAATGTATTGATTTAGTTATTAGGTTGTATGGTTATACTGATCAGGGTCTATCCAAAGAGACATACAATTAACTCTCATAAAGACATGTTAGATGATCTTGGGGGTAGTTCTGTCTTTTTTCAGTAGGAGTATCAAAATCCTCTATTATACCAATAGTAAGCAATGTACCTCTCTTTGCATAGTGAGCTGTCTCTTCATAAGACATCCAGTGGGACTCTACACCAGCTGTTTATTGCAGGATTGTATCATAGTCGTCACTATTGGGCCACATGGTGTTCACCTGCTCCCGCGGTGATCATGCTCCACTTCTCAGTTTTACCAGACTATCCCTGACTGCTTTTGTCACGTTTTTTCCGGCTCTCTCGCTTCCATTGTGAAGAATGTTTGTGGCGTGGGCCCTTCCCTTTGCGAGGTTGTTGCAGTTTGCCATGAGTTCCTGGCTCAGTGAAAGGCCAATTAGCTATGAGGGGCGTGTGCAAGATTATCGGTGCGTTTCTATTCCAGTGGAATTTTAGGATGTTTTTAGTATGCTTTTAGGATGTTTTTAGGATGTTTTTTAACAGTGTATACTATGTTTTTAATTATGTATTTTATGCTTGCTGTTGTTCCCCGCCTCAGTCCAATCGGAGAGGTGGGTAAGAAATATATTATTATTATTATTATTATTATTATTATTATTATTATTATTATTTCACCGCTGAGGTATTTTTTTAAAAAAACAAGAATATCTCTGTGCAGGAGCGCATATTTGTCATAATTCCTTCCCCCCATGTGTTGCTATGTATCTGCACTGCTGTGCATCCCTCACAAGTCATTAAAAAAATATCCTGTGCCCCATAGCCCCCTGCCTAGCCCCACCCACTTCTACCAATACAAATGCAAAACTGCCATAATTAGGGTGACCATATGAAAAGGAGGTCAGGGCTCCAGTATCTTTAACAGTTGTATTGAAAAGGGAATTTCAGCCAGTGTCATTTGTATATATGGGGAACCTGGCGAAATTTCCTCTTCATCACCACAGTTAAAGCTGCAGGTGCCCTGCCCTCTAATCTGGTCACTCTAGTATAGCTCCTGCAGCTTTAACTGTTATGATGAAGAGGGAATTTCACCAGGTTCCCTATATATACAAATGAGACCTGCTGAACTTCCCTTTTCAATACAACTGTTAAAGATACAGGAGCCCTGTCCTCCTTTTCATATGGTCACCCTAGCCATAATGGGGCACACCTACTTTCACAAAGGCACTCCTGTCATTGCAGGAAACTTTGCTCACATGTGCTCTGTCAGTACCAATTGTGGAAGCGGGAAAAGTCACAATCACCCCTCCTCCAATGAGAAAAGGCTGTAAGTGTATATTTAGGGTGACCATATGAAAAGGAGGTCAGGGCTCCAGTATCTTTAACAGTTGTATTGAAAAGGGAATTTCAGCCAGTGTCATTTGTATATATGGGGAACCTGGTGAAATTTCCTCTTCATCACAACAGTTAAAGCTGCAGGTGCCCTGCCCTCTTTTAAATCTGGTCACTCTAGTATAGCTCCTTTTCATATGGTCACCCTAGTATGTTAGGCGCCACAGACAAATTGCTGGAAACATATTGGCTGCCAGGAAAGATTTTTAATTCTAAGTTTCATTACCTGGAGTTCATATACCCCAAATTTTCTATGAGGGCAAAACTATACCTGAGACTAAACATGGTTTTGCATCTAACATGCAAATTTTCCCAAAAATCTGAATGGTATCAGTTGTGGGAGCTGATGATTAATGGAATGAGAGTGGAGAGAGAGGATTTAACCCTTTCCTCCCATGATTCAATCCTGAGAGGAAAACCCTCTTCTGAGGCTAGTATTTGCTTTGGGATAAATCATTTTGCATTTAAACAAAACAAATAGCAACAACAACAACAACAACAACAACAATAATAATAATAAATGTCTTACCCGCCTCTCTGATTGGATCGAGGCGGGAAACAATAGCAAGCATGAAATACATAAAATACTGATTAAAAACATAGTATACACTGTTAAAAACATCCTAGAAGCATCCTAAAAGTATCCAAAACACACACCAAAACTTCACCTTATCTGCAAAGCTGCATCTAATGTCAAATGTAATTTGACCCTGAGTTTCAAATTCATTCTTTCTTTCTCAGTGGAAAAAATACTGACTATAATCTTCCACCCACTTCAATACAAACTTGAGAGATCTCAGCTGTTCCTTAGTTTCTTCAACCCAAAAAACTGGAAGATCAGATTTGCTTAAATCAATGAACTCCTTTGAACTGCCCAGTAAATTTATTTCAAAGTGAATAATAAAATTTGATATCAGGCTTTCTTACAAACATTTGGGCACATCTCTCAGTAAGCTAGAAATATTCTTTTATGAATTATGCAAGGCAATGTAGAATCCATTCCAACAGGCTGCAATTGAGGCCAATAATTTAGCAGTAATGTTAAGATGGAATGGGCATTTCAGAATCGACATGATCTTGTCATCAGAGCCCCAACTCACTTCAGTCTCTGATTCATATGCCAAAGGTGAATCAGCAGCAAAATGACATGAAAACAAGGAAATCTACTTCTGGCAATGTCAGGGGCAGAACTTCCCATTATGAAGAAAACTGAGCTGCAGCCAGAACCAATATCTCAGTATCACGTTCTCCCCCACAACCAAACTTTCCAGATGCACTCATCTTAATGCATTTTGCATTTCCCCACTACAGCACTGGCTACCATTGTCAGGAGTAAAAAAGAAAATTGTTATCTATTTTTCTTTATTTAAAATACTTACATCCTTTTCCTGCACTCAGAGCTGTTTACGTAAATGCAATAAAATATAAAACCTCAATTAAATATAAAACAGATGATAAACAATAAAAATCTGCAGTAAACAGCAAAATTCAGCAGCCAAAAAAATAACGGAACAGCTTCCTCTCAAATTCACTTCCAATAGCCACCCAAATAGGAGAATGGGGCATCTTGAAGTCCTTCCAGAAAGACCAAGGGGAGGAGCTGTTTCTGACCCCCACTGAGAAGCCATCCAAGTCCTTCTCTGGGTTTAAGGGGGCCCTTGGCATAATGCATTTTGGTGGTCCCCTTCCCTATCAATGGGCCCACTGGTGGGATTACCTCACAGTAGGTGGGTTCCTATAATCATTTTCAGTAACTCCTCTGGATGCCTACTCTGAGGGAAGCTTAGAGGAAAGCAACAAGGGAGAGGGCCTTTTCTGTGGTCACCCCTCAATTATGGAATGATCTCTCCGATGAGGCCCACCTGGCTCCAACATTGTTACCTCTTTGGTGCCAGGTTAAGAGTTTCCTTTTCTCTCAGGCATTTAACAGAATATGTTGAGCTTCAACTGACTCCAAAATGAGCTTTGGCCTGGCTGAGCGTTTTAAAAATTGTTTTAAATGTTAGCTATTTTTATGTTTTTGTTTTTAAATTTTGTATATTGATTTCTAATGTTCGGTCTTTTTAATCTAATCTTTTTAATCTTTGTAAACCTCCCAGAGAGCTTCGGTTATGAGGCGGTATATAAATGTAATAAATAAACAAAAATAAAAAATAAACGGTGGCTTAAAGAAGCCGCCATGGTCTACAGGATGTGCCATAACCCAACCCTTGCTTGTAGGTTGTTGTGCCGTCTGAACCTGGCAAGGGTCAGTTATTGGCATGGTTAACAAGCCACCCAGAACCCATGGGCTGTTTTAGGATTGTGGGTGGTTTGTTAACCATACCAACAACCCTTTTAAGATTTTATACAGAGTTGTACAGTAAGGGTAGTGAGAAATCAGAGCAGGATATGAATACTTTTTTTTTGCTCAGATTTATTTATTTATTTATTTATTTAAGCATTTTTATGCCGCCATTCAGCCAAAAAAGGCTCTCACGGCGGCTTACAAAAGTATTTCTTGACAGCCCCTGCCCACAGGCTTACAATCTAAAAGACATGACACAAAAGGAAAGAGGATTGGGAGGGAGGAGGAGGAGGGGGAAAAGGAAAGCAAATTCAGGCACTACAATCTTAGTTGTAAAGTTCAGCAGTTAGTTGACAGTTGGCAGCAGGAGGGAGGGGTCTCTCAGCTGGAGCTGGACCTAGGCATGATGGAGAGGTGCCTGGCTGCTGCTTCCTCCCTCACTGGTGGCCTCTGCAGTGTCAGTTGGTAGCAGGAGGGAGGGGGCTCTCAGCTGGAACTGGACCAAGATTAAGCTCCCTTGCTTAGATTCCTTGCAAAGGCAACACCTTGTGGCTCCTATAAGACTTGAAGAGATTACAAAAGCAATCTTGAATATGAACAATGAGAAATCCCCAGGTCTAGATGGGTTCCCAATTGAGTGGTATAAAACCTTTTCTACTTTTCTAGCTCCAAGTACATATTTGAAGAGGGTTCACTTTCTCCATCATTAAATGATGCTTATATCACAGTCATCCCTAAAGCTGGCAAGGACCATGTTAATTGTGCTAACAATCAATTGATTCATTAATAAATGTTGATATTAATTTATTAATGGCAATTTTAGCCAATAGACTGCAACAAGTCATTACAACATTGGTTCGACCAGATCAAGTGGGAATTATTAAAAATAGCCGGGGCTGATAATTTGGGATTAGCTGTGGATTTGAAAGCTTTAAATAGAGAAAGAACTGATATCAGGTGGCCATTGTCTCTTTAGACGCTGAGAAGGCCTTCAACAAAATTCATTGGAAAATTATGCTTGCTACACTGAATAACTTTGGTTTTCCAAAAGAATTTTTGAAGTGGATTGGAATTTTATATTCAACCCCAAGAGCAAGAGGGCATATCTACACCATACAGCGTAGATATGGGAGGGAGGGAGGTGGGATGATCCCAAATTTACCTGCTTCCAAGATCATCCCAGGGTGTCTACACATGGTGTGTGACATCTCGGGAGAAAGAGGATGTCACGCCCGCCATTTTGTTTTTTGTTTTTAATCGAAAAAGAGCGCAGGGGTGCTCCATCGCAAAAGCGAGGGTTTTGTTTTTAAAATAACAAAAAACCTCCCACTCCCCCCACCCCACCCTCGATGGGCACGGAGCTCCTGAGGAGCTTCGTGGCCCATGCCTGGTTCCCGGCTCCCCGTGGTTACTTGCAAGGAGCCGGGACGAAACCGAGACAGCTGGCCACACGTCCCATGGTATTGGGATCATCCTGAGACAGCAGGAAAAGTCGAGATTAAAGGGTAAGCCAATATCCTGGGGAAAGGGGGGATCATCCCTCCCTGCTCCTGGAATCCCCTGTGCATCATGTGGATGCGCAGGGACAATCCCGGGATAATTCCCGGGGTATCGCCCCATCTAGACATGTCCAGAGTCATGACTAATGGTTGGTTGTCAGCTTTTTTTGTGTGCTTGGGCGAAGGTACTAGGCAAGGATGTCCTCTTTCCCCACTGATATTTGATCTATGTTTGGAACCCTTGGCTTGCGCAATTAGACAGAACAGTAGTATTCACGGGTTTGGACATGCTGACTTAGAATTCAAGATTATTCTTTATGCTGATGATCTTTTATTGTTTATTTCTAAACTCCAGGCATCTATTCCTGCTTTGATGAAGTTGATTAATACTTTCGGTGATCTGTCTGGTTATTCAATTAATTGGTCAAAGTCTGAGTTGATGCTGATTGGAGAAAGCATACATATAGCATATACACACTTTCCGCACTCACCGATTGAATTTTCTCATGCTCCCCACTGCTGCAGAACAGATCTCCCCCAAATATGGAAAAAGAAATAAACTCCAAACTTGATGTTTTCCCCAATGCACACCAGTAACAAGGCTATGTTCCCACATGTGTGCCTGTATTGGGGAGGGGCTGTGGGAATATAATGCGACCCATGTTAGATTGGGTTAGTAATACTTTTCTTCTTAGATTATTATTTTTACTTTATGGAAAGACACTAGGTTACACTGAGTTTTTACGTTTATAACATGATCTTCTGCTCTTGGTGAACAGAACTTCCAGTGCTGTGAAGCCATGCTTGAAGCAGTGGAACAACAAGATTTGGATGCTGTCCAGATTCTCCTCTACCAATACACACCGGAGGAATTGGATCTCAACACTCCAAATAGTGAGGGATTAACTGCGCTGGACATCGCCATCCTGACAAATAATGTGCCTATCGCCAAGATTCTTTTGAAAGTTGGGGCAAAGGAGAGTCCCCACTGTAAGTATAGCCAAAGGCAAACATTTACTGAATTGTGCAGGAAAGGCCAGGTGAATACAATGGGAAGTGGCGTCAAAGTATATGTAA
Source organism: Elgaria multicarinata webbii (assembly GCF_023053635.1). Lineage (NCBI taxonomy): Eukaryota > Metazoa > Chordata > Lepidosauria > Squamata > Anguidae > Elgaria > Elgaria multicarinata. The sequence goes on from NC_086173.1 coordinate 35,122,394, forward strand.
CCAGTTGCATGAGGATTTACATATGGCAGAGGTTAGCAAGCAGAAGCACTAGGCAAGATCTGGATCACAGAGGGATGTCATGTGACTCCACAGCTGCCAACCCACAGGGAGCGTGGTGGAAGTGTAGTCTATGGGAATAGGATTAGCTGAAAGGAAACTGGGCCTGCTGCATGTACTCATGCAGTGCCATAGACTTTGACTAGCTTAGACTAGCTCTTGGACAAGCTAGGACAAGCTCTTAGACTAGCTCTTAGGCCGTAGCTAGACCTAAGGTTTATCCCAGGATCATCCAGGGTTCGTCCCTGCCTGAGCGCTGGATGCCCTGTGTGGCACTTAGATGAACAGGTTTGACCCCAGGACAATCCTGGGATAAACCTTAGGTCTAGCTACAGCCTTAGACTAGCTCTTAGACTAGGCCTTAGCCTGCCATACACACTCTTACTCAAAGTGCCTTAGATGTTGACTATCTTAGACTAGCTCTAAGATTAACTAGGACTAGCTCTTAGACTAGCCCTTAGACTAACTTTTAGACTTATAGATTTGGCTTTGTTTTGCACCACATACTCCTCTTCAAAGTGCCTTACACTTCCTCAGCAGTATAAAAGGTTTACATTCTTATTATCCTATGCACCACATCCCTTTATGACAAGTGAGATATAAATGTTGTATTAGTGATAATTAATAAGGGTGTTTAGTCATACCCGCTTGGCAAGTTTCCCTACTTCCATCTGGGTGCTATAGAAATACCAAGCTTAGCAATTATGAAAAGGTTGAAAAACATAAATATGAACATTAGCACAGTCATGAAATCTGGCAACATTTGCTAATTTGAATTCAAGTTGTTATTAAATTGTGTATGTACATGACCTTGAGGTTTAACCTTAAAAAAAAAAGTATGTTGATGATTTTAAGGCAATAATGTTAATTAGTCATTTGCTAAATTAAATACTTTTATGACTTTAAAAAATAATAGCTACCACACACCCAACCCCGAATCCAATACTATCCATTGTTGGGAATTCAAGCTAGGAGAATGTGCTTGAGAATTAATTACATTGCATCTGTTATATTCTTAGGCTGCAATCTTACACCTTCTTTTGATGGTGTTTTTGGGCTTACGCGCAGAGCGGTAAAGCAGCAGTTTCTGCAGCTGAAACTCTCCCCACGGCCTGAGTTCGATCCCAGCAGAAGCTGGTTTCAGGCAGCCAGCTCGGGTTGACTCAGCCTTCCATCCTCCCGAGGTCGGTAAAATGAGTACCCAGCTAGCTGTGGGAAAGGTAATAAGGGCTGGGGAAGGCAATGGCAAACCACCCCACTATGAGGCCTGCCAAGAAAACATCAGCGAAAGCTGGCATCCCTCCAAGAGTCAGTAATGACTCAGTGCTTGCACGAGAGGTTCCTTTCCTTTCCTTATTGTTATGAGGTGACCAAGGGTGCTGTGTGTGAGAGAGTGTGTGTGTGTGTGTGTTTCTTTCTGTTACCCATATCGCTATCACTCTGCAGCCTTCCCAGTTTCCCACACTTCCTGATCTGATCAAGCTCTATGAGAGGGATTCCTTCATGATGTTCTCCTCTGGGCTTTAACTGAAGTGTGGGAAACAGGGGAGGCTGCAGAGAGGTGGTTGTACAATGAATGACAGGACACTCACAAAACCGTTGGCCTTCTCCTAGCTAAGCTAAGTGGAAGAACCTCATACCCCATGCATTTTTCAAATCTCCTGTGGAAAAAGAAATCAAAAGCAATTTCTTTTCTATGCCCCCTGGTGCTGCAGTTTTGATCCCTGCCAGCTCTATGGGAGATCAGAATGGAACAAGGGCATCACATATGCTGAAGTCATGTATCTTTCCAAACCCTCAAATAAATGCCATGTGGATGTGACCCTAGGAAACTAGGGGTAAGATCTAACGGTGGCCTACCGTGGACAGCGAGCACCACCAGTTCCCAGTATGCACACAGCCCCTGTCACCAGTGGTAGTGATTTAGCACTTCTGGGAGCAAGCCCATAAATGACCGGAAATACAAGTTTCTTGAAAGGGTAAATAATGCCTTCCAGAAACATGTGTTTCCGACCTTTTGTGGGCTTTCCCCCAGAAGTGCTACATCACCCCTGCCAGTGGTAGGGGATGTGCATGTGCTACTGCCAGGCCAGCTGTGCGTGCACCAGTGGTAGGTCACCATTGGATCCTATCCTAGTGTTTGATTTCATTAGAACCTCCCAAGCTTTTTTCTTCTCCTCCTCCTCCTCCGTCTCCTCCTCCTCCTCCTCCTTCTCCTTCCCATTCCCCTTCTCCTTCTCCTTCTCCTTCTCCTTTTTTGTCCACTGAATACATTTAGAGCATGGGTTCTCAATAAGGGGGGAATTCCCTCCCAGGGGGGGAATTTTAGGGTTTCAGGGGGGAAATTGGGACCACTATTCAGCAAAGTATGATGTCCTGTAGATTATGTCTTCCTACACATGTTATTAAAAACATCCCAGAAAAATGTCACGTCGTCTGCAAAAGCCAGGCCTTTGCTCTCTTTTCCCTCCCTCCCTCCCTCGCAATCCTAGGAGTTTCAAGCTTCCCATTTAAAGGGGCAACACAAAGCATGGGAGCTGAGAATGTAAAAAGGGGCATGCTTTGTATTGCCCCTTTAAATGGGACTAATATAGAAAAAATAAAAGATTTTCAATATTATATGCATATTATTTGGAATGCAACTTTTGAGTTAAACTATCTTGGGAAGGGGGGAATTATATTCTGAACAATGGTGATAGGGGGGAATGGAGCAAAAAAGGCTGAGAACCACTGATTTAGAGCCTTCATTCAAACCAAAATTGGAATTTGAGCTTGACATTGACATTTTGAATATATATCAGAGCTATGTGTGGATTTCAGCCCTTGAAAAGAAGAGGAATGTTTATTTAAGTGGCAATATGGCATTACTTTTTTTATTACCACCTAACATCAAAATACTTATTTGTTCTCTGTTAAATTCTCTCCATGTGAAGTTTCTCCATGTGTGCCATTACCCTACTGCAATAGTAGAAAGAGCTAAAAGAATTAATTCTGGACCTGTGCTCTGGTTCTAAAAGACTTTCCCCATCTTTGGTCACATGCATGTCCATGACTGTGTGGTGGTATTTTGGTGGCCAATGTAAAAGCCTGAACTGCCATGAATGCAAAAAACATACATTTCAGCACCGAATAAATAAATAAAAGTGGTTTCTCAAAGGTGATTTTCAAACTTTCAAAAAAAAAATTTTTTAAAGAAATGTTTCATTTGAAAAATATCAGATTCTATTAACTCACAAAAGTTCAAAGATTGGACAAAATTGCCCTTTAGCTCTACATATAAGTCTGCTTGAGTGGTGTGTATGTGCCATCTGAAAAGCCTCATTTTCAAAGCCTTTCAAACTGAGATTTATATACCTACGTATAAATCTTTTACAACTAGCTACATTTTGCCTGAATTGTTCCCCCATGAAAAAGGGGCTATATAGCTTCAAAACTCATTGTAACTTTTGCAAGCATATTTGGCAATCATTGCACGAAAGTCTTCTATGCATCGATTCCTTTAGACATGAACAACTCCTCGCACGATGTTAGCGCTTCCTTTATGTTAATAGCAACGTTAATTTGCTTAGTTAATTCAGTGTGAGGATTCGGTGGGCTGTGGAACTGCGCAATAGATTGTGACCTTAGGATTTATTTGCTTTTAATAACACTAAACCACACAAGAGACTCAGCAACTGCACAATAAATAAATAGACAAATAAATAAATTCAGAATCCTAATGAAAGCTGAGTGAAGCCAGTTGAGCCCTGGCTGGGAGACGGAAAACTGACAGCCAGCAACAAATGAAATCCTTGTATTATTATTATTTTGCATGTGGTGTGCAGCTCTCCGACGGCTACAGAGGCCAACCCCTGTCCAATATCAGCATGAAACTAATACACTAAGAGCACTTAGAGTGGTTTATGAAACTATCCTTTGTCTTCTTTCATGGGACTGTCTCGCTACGTTTTTGTTTGTTTGTTTGCAAGGGGGAGAGCAAGTGACCTGCCGAGTCAATTAATCACGTTTTAAGCCATGACACAAATTCTGACGCCTTACCTGCGGCTAAAAATACACCGATGCCTGCAGATTTTGCTTGAAACCATCAATGCCTATATTTAGGCCATTCCCAGCAAGTCTATAATGAAACTGTGTTTTCAAGGATTCAGAGCTAGCAGATGCTGCCATTAATTTGGAGTTAGTTAAATTAACAACATTTAGTACTGACCTGTCAATCTCCGAGCTCCAGGAAATTGCACCTTGAGGCTACTAATATTGCCGATTTTTTTCCACTGGGTTGTGTGTGTATATGAGGGTGTATGCTCCCACCCACCACCCACCCTGCACTTTTGCTAGGCCTTCAAAATTGGTGCACCTTTATTGCTTTGCTATGTCCACAGCACTTACAATATCATTTATCCCGGCCTCCTTTAACCTTCCCAGGAGATTATTCCCCGCCCCCTCCTACCTTGTATAGTATAACTGCTCAATGAAAAGAGTTGTGTAGTTTTGTATTTGTTTGTTTATTTTTCTGTCATGGTTCGTGACTGGAAAAGAAAACCCCCAAGGGTGACAGGGTTTGGAGTACATGATTGACGGCTGAAGCAACATTCATTAGGCATGACAAATCTACAGGAAAACACAGCCTTGAGTGTTCTAAACAGCAGTAAAAAAGTTTTTAAAAAGGAGGGGGAAAGACTAAACTAATTTTTCATTGACTTCATCTGTAAATAAATGCAGTCTGATGGCATGCAGGGGCAATCATAAATTAGTATTCATTTCCTGTCATTAATACAAACATGCCTATGAACCCAGAGAATATGAATCTATAACCACTTCATTTCCATTTTAAAATACTGCACTGTGCTTATCACCATTTTTATTGGGCACCCTGATCCAGTCAGGGGCCACATGAAACCTGAAGGCACTTCTGCGCATATATATCCCCACTGAATGGGGAATTGCACATGCAAATAGGTGCTGCAAGTGTGTCATTCCACTTTCCAGTCCAGCAGCTAACACGGGGAGTGAATAGTCCTGCTTAGGTGATATACTCTAACTTAGAACTGTAGAGAAATCATGGCAGGATCTAGGCCATAACTAGATGGGGCGATATCCCGGGCAACCCCCGAGATCGTCCCTGTGTGTCCACATGATGCACAGGGGATCTCAAGAGCAAGGAGGGATGATCCCTCCCTTTCCCTGGGATCTCGCCCTGCCCTTTGAGCCCATTTTTTCCACAGTCTCGGGCTGATCCAGAGACCGTGGAACGTGTGTGCAGGCGTTGCAGTTTGTCCCAGCTCCTCGCGGTTACTCACAAGGACCTGAGGGGCGCAGAGCTCCTCAGGTTGGGATGAGGGAAGCGGGGGAAATTGTTAAAAATTAAAAAAACCTTACCTTTTGCACATGAGCACTCGTCTCCTTTAAGGGAAAAAAATGGCGGGCGCAAAATCCTCTCCCTCCGAGGTCATCACACGCCACGTGTAAACAGAGGGGGAGATCTTGCGATAAAAATATTGCGAGGTCCTCACCCCTCCATCGCGCTAGACCCAGTAGGTCTAGCTGAGGCCCTACACTACTGCTTTATAATGGCATTGAAGTGCGCTGACAACTGTTGGGGCCCATTGACACATTGCATATACCATTTTCAAACCACTTTCATAGTGTTATATGCTGCTTGGTGTAGATCTGGAACATTTGTGAAACTGACACAGTGACTTAAGGAGAAATTGTCTCAATCTGATTTCTTCTGCACATTTACTTGGGAGTAAGTGTGAATTTGGGCAAATTTGGGGAAGTGGAAAAAATCCAGTTCCACCAGTGAGTGTCCGACGGAACAAAATGTGCCTGACAATCCACGAAACACAAACAGAACAGATTTTACAAAATCTGTACATCCCTACTCAGACATAATTCCTACTGAGTTCAATGGGACACTCCCAGGTAAATGTGTGTCAGTTTGCAGTCTTTGGGTGCAATCCTGACAGAAAAAAGTGCTACAACTCCCAGCATTCCACAGCCAGCAGGCTGTGTGGGGAATGCTGGGAGTTGTAGGACCCTTTTCTGTCTAAACATGCCTAGGATTGGACCCTTAGGCCTAATCTACACCAAGCAGGATATTGCACCATGAAAGTGGTATGAAAGCAGTATATAAGAGGCAGGAGCCGCACTACTGCTTTATAGCAGTAATGAAGCGCACTGACAACTGTTGGGGCCCATTGACACATACCATATACCACTTTCATACCGCTGTATCCTGTTTGATGTGGCTCCTGCCCTTTATATACCACTTTCATTGTGCAATATCCTGCTTGGTGTAGATTAGGCCTCTGTCTCTGTACTCTCCCTTTCATGCCAGACAGCTAGTGAGTGATATTTAGTCTCTAACCAAGTAAGGTTATACATTCCTAGCTTCAGATCCTACGTGCACATAGATCCGTGTTGAGGCCTGTTTTTTTGTAGTAAAATAACAGGCGTAGCTTTCCTAAATAGAACCATCATGTCTCTGTCTGCATTCATACTAAAACTAAAGCTATAGCAAAATTTGCAGAGTGGGGTGGAGAATCTCCAGCAAATTCTCATTCAGTTAAAAAAAAGGAATTAATTTTATATTCTAAATTCAGATTTTGTGTTCAGTGTTCCCAGTTAAAAATGCTGTTGTGTTCAAGATCAAGATCCTGTAGTAAAGGGAATTGATACTTAACAGTGTTGCCTTAAAAATAATCAACAATGCATCAGGTTTACGGTGGTTGTGGTTTAAGTGTCCCTTAAAGACAAAATTGTAAAAGAAAACGTAAAAATTCAAAATGCTGAATTTGAATTCTAAATATTAAGTTACTGTGAATGTTATTCTATCCAAATGTATTAATCTCTGTAAATTGCTGCTTTGTGGATGGGTGGGGAGAGGATTGGCTTCATAAAGGGGCATTCAGTATACCAAATGTATCAGGGTCAACCCTCACAGCGCCTCTGGAAAAAAACGCAGAAAGAAAATTTTGTCCTCTGTATTCTGGTGCCCCTGTGAAGAAGTGGTTCTCTGACTACTTCAGCATCCAGCATAACAGTTTAGTATTGTTGTGGGGATTTGGTGAATCATGAAATTGGTACCCCATGAAAGCTATGTCTCACCATAGATGCACACCCTGCCCCAAGTTAATGAAAATAGTCAGTGCAGATAGAAAAGAAAAGAAAAACATGGTCTTGCATGTACGTAAGGATGATTTGGAGTGGCCTTCATGGAATCTTCTGCCAGATGTACCTGACCATGCCTTAAGTTCTTCTTCAGGTACTCCTGATGCCTTCAGAGGTTAGGTGGGCAGGTGGCAACCAGGGAAAGGGCATTTTTGGTTGTGGTGTTCTATTTATGTAATTCCCTTCCTAGATATGTTTGCTTGGGGCCTTGGCTGCTAGCTTTTTAGGTCAAGACTCACCTGGGCTGGGCATTTGGTGGGTGAGCTATTTTATTACTATGTTCAGTTTATTTAATGTCAGCCAGCTCTGCTGCTGCTATTTGATATTGCTGGTGGTGTTTTTCCAGTGCTTCTGATAATTTTGCGGCAGCAATTTTTTTTATTTGTTATGGCTTTGGTTGTTGTTAAAAGCCACCATTGAAGTTGCACTGAAAGGCAAGGTATGGATGTTTTTAAATAAATACATATTAGCCCCACAAGAAGACAGAAATGTGGAATCATGTTAAAGTGGTCATATGATTGCTTCATTGCAATGCCCATCTGCAGAAGCAGCCCAAGCTCCTGGGTGGCAATACTTTTAAGCATGCCAACAAATTAGCAGTTCAGATCTACACTATGTATGACCCAATAAACTGAATCCAGGACTGTAGCCATGCATAGTGGCTTGTCAGTTTCTTAATGATCACCTGTTTTTACAGCAACAGGGAGGCAGCAAAAACAGGAAATTTACTGAGGCTATGATTGGCCAAGTTTCTTGGCTTCTGGGTTAAAGATATAAGATGAACCCTGCTAGATCAAACTAAAGGTCCATCTAAACTATCATCTTGTTTCCTGTTCTTTCTAACCAGATGTCTCTAAGGCCTTAGCTAGACCTAAGGTTTATCCCGGGATCGTCCTGGGGTCGTCCCTACCTGTTCCCGGGATCCCCTATTTGTCATTTACATGAACAGGGCTGACTCTGGGACGATCCTGGGATAAACCTTAGGTCTAGCTAAGGCCTAAGATGCCCTCAAGCAGAATCCCCTCCTGTTGATGCTCTCTAGCATCAGGTGTTCAGAGGTCTACTGTTTCTGAACCTCATATCATTAGCCACTTGTAGTCTTATCTGCCAGGTAGCAGCCATCACCACCTCTTCTGGCATTGGCTTGGTGGGTTACAAGTCATGCAGTTCTCTAGGACCTCTTGCAGTGTTGCAGAAGTTTCAGAAACCCACTTCTTGGATTGTGGCTGCTTGGGTTGGCAATGTGGTTTTGGCTAGATGTAACCGACATCCTGATTCTTCTCCCCCCCCCCCCGCCCAAAGCTGATTAAATTTGGGATTTTTGCTGTGTAAAGTCCTGGCACTCATGCAGTTCCCTTCTCCTGGCAGTTGTCGATATGGAAAGCAGGTCAATCCATCTGAGCAACTTAGTGCAAGAAGCTCAGCAACGAGTGAATGATCTGTCCGCACAAATCATGAGCGAAGGTCTCGGTACAGACAGCTCTGAGAAAGAGAAGCAGCTGAAAGCCTGGGAGTGGAGATATCGGCTCTACAAACGCATGAAGTCAGGCTATGAACATTCCAGTAAGAACAACTGGGTGAAATGCATGCACAATACTGCTTCTGAATAAGGATACCTGGAAACTACATAGCGCAGCAATTCTCCAGTGATTTCTCATTACCATTTGTATTGAACGGTTAGCCTGAATGTTAAAGCTACCAAAACTGGTACAGATAGGATAAGCAACCTGCCCAAACCAAAAAGAAACTGAGTGGTAGGATTCAAGAAAGCCCATCCAGTTGTCCATTCGTGGAGATGGCAGGTAGCCATTTTTCATAGTTGCATAGAAACCGCCACAATTATGAGATCATTTCTTAAGGCCTCTACTGCTGAAAACAGGAGGGGTCATCTTTCTCCGAGATGCAATAACATGTCATTCCACACTTACTGCAATCATGTTCACCATCTGCAGTGTTGGTGTTAGAAAATATCATGTCTAGACTTCAACTAGTACTCTATGCTTTGCATGCAGAAGGTCTCAAGCAGTGGTACAGCTTGGGCAGGACCTGAGGGCCAATATCCAGGGCCATGCAGCTCACATACCCCCCCCCCCCCGCAAAAAAAATGACCAGCAGGTGATGGGATCAAAAACAGACAGCTGCAGCATCAGCAGCACCTGGGTCATCATTGGCATGCCAGGTCCTTCCCGGGCTGATGCCTCCCACCACTGCATCATCCTTCCCTTGTTTTTATTTATTGCTAATGTCATAATTTATTACTTTAAAATATGTTATCCTTTTCCATATAAAAAATCACGCTTCTTCCTAAGTAAATGAATTTATTATCAGGGCAGTGGAAGCCAACTCCATTGTATTCCAGTAGCCATGATGGCGCTCTGATTTAAATGAGTTTAAAATGCAACGCTTTCTGTTATTAAACAAGAACAAAATCAGGGTTGGCAGGTTTTTCTCTACCTAACATACCATGAATGTAGGAGCAGTTGCACAGCGTGGAATGGCAGTGGGGTGGGGGGAAGGAGAGAAACATGAGTTGTGTGCTTCCCAACTGAAGTTATGCACATGTTCCCCTTATGAGGGGAGCCTCATAAGGCCATTTCATCCAGGGTCGGAATTACCCAGCTGTATCACTGGTCTCGACTATACAAAACTAACCTAGATGTACAAATAGTATGACATGGAATAAGGGCAACTTTCTATGGACAACTAGTAGCTTTGGTTTATTAAATGGTGCATTATCGCACACTTCTTTCAATATCTGAGACAGGCACCTATATTTAGGTTTGGTCATGCTCATACTTATTTACATTTAATAGATTAATTATTCATTTCCTCAGCTGAAAAGCTTAATTATGTTTAATTAAAATTATTAATTAAAATTGTTTTTTAATTAATTAATTAATTAATTAATTGCCCTATTCTTTAAATGACAGTGATTTCCTTAAAGTCTCTCTCTCTCTCTCTCTCTCTCTCTCCCTTCCTCTCTCTCTGTCTCACCATATCCAGTTGTTTATTTATTTATTTATTACATTTCTATACCGCCCAATAGCCGAAACTCTCTGGGCGGTTCAGGAATAAGCAGCCAGCTCAAGTGTTCCCTCTTCTCCCTTTCCTTACTGCTCATCCTCTCCTTTGCACCTAAATATATGATTTCCTGGTTTCCTCAAACCATAGATTGTCATGATGTTCAAACCAGCAAACTGTGGTTTGAGCAATCCCTCCAAGCCAGGATTATAAATCATGGCCTGTTCTTGGTTTGTTTGAGCTTTTCGTTTGCACTCATTATTCAGTAACAGCTAGTATCTCAGAGTAAGGCCTCAGCTAAATGAGTGGGTTGGAGGGATATGACCTCGCAAATTTATGATTGCAAGATCATTGCCCTTGTCTGTACGTGGCATGTGACGTCCAGGAAAGAAAAGGAAGTCACGCCTGCCATTTTGTTTGTTTTTGTAAGGGAGACGGAGCGCACAAGCGTTTGTGCGCAAAACTGTAAGTTTTTTTCCAAAAAAATATTAATTTCTCCACTCCCCCGCCCCACCCCCATGCCCGGCTCTCGGCTCCTCACAGTTACTTGCGAGGAGTTGAGACAAACTGTGACGCCCACCCACACATTCCGCTGTCTCGGGATCATCCCGAGACTGGAAAAAGCAGGCTAGAAGTGTAGGGTGAGATCCCAGGGAAAGGGAGGGATCATCCCTCCCTGCTCTTGGGATCTCCTGTGTGTCATGATCCCTGGGATATCGCCCCGTCTAGCTATGCCCTCAGTGATAAATTCAGTGAGATCATCAGTTGCTCCCATGAACAATAGGAAATATAATTTACTAACCTTTCATTCTGAGAGAAATTTGCTGCAATTATGGCAGTTTAAGGAAGTTAAGGCTGCAATCCTACACACATTTATCTGGAAGTAAAGCCTACTGAAATTAATAAGACTTAGTTCTGAGTAGACATGTAGAGTCTCGCAACAATAATTCCCTTTTCTCAAGCGGGAAATTATATAGCAATTATTTAAGCTCAATCATATGAATGAGCTTGCTTATTTAGCAATAATTTGAATCTAGTAGTGAAATGCAAAAACAAAATGAACAAAAATTAATGAGCTCTTTGAGTCCGTATGTGTCCCTTAAGTGACCTCCAATAGTGTATGGGTGTTCTTTATTGACATATATTGAGGAAGTGTTTGATGGAGGAGGGATGCTGGCATTATCCAAAACAGCTAAAGGCCACCAGAGAAACAAATGGTGCCCATCAGATCTCATTAGCATAGACTGTTCTTTAGCATTCAAAAGACAAACAGAAGCATCTTTAAACCAAAGTTGGCCATTGCTGCGTGGTCTTGACTTATTTCTTTGATGACCCAGAGCACTGTTTGAAAGGTATTTGTTCCGCATGAGACACAATGTTTTTTCTTTGCTCCCAGGAGCCCCGGAGGCACCAACCAACATCTGCCTTATGGTAACAAGCAGCACATCACTCACTGTCACTTTCCAAGAACCTCATAGCATCAACTCAGCGGTGGTGACCAAATACAAAGGTACTGGATCTGGATCAATTTCATGACCTTTCATTGATACATCTTAAATTAAATATAGGCTTGATATCTTTTCTTCAGCCAGATGCAATTTCCTATTAAGCATAGATTGGATTGAGATATATGTAATGGGAGATCTATTTTAGAAACCTCTAGTCATTGCTCTGTCAGTTCTATAGAGCTCAGATGTGTGCTACTTCCTCAGATTCTACTACAAACGGTGAAGTCCAAAAGTCTACAAAATGTGACATGGCTCATCAATTCCTCATGGATTAACCTACAGACTTTGTACACCTCTGGCCCTACATTTATTTATTACACCTCTATCCTGCCCAATAGCCAAAGCCCCAGGTAGAAAATTTATATATCCTATGGGATAGCAAAACAAGTTGTATGTGCAAGAAATGGGGCCCCATCAGGTAAATCCTTGTTGTAGCTCTGAATGAAAGTATAGCTGTATTTCTTCTTCCTTGCCATTTCTGCTAATGTATTTCTCAACCCCTGGATTCTTCCACCATCACTTCAAAAGAATGCTTGGACTGAGATTTCTCTCTAGCACTATAGTTCTTTAGCCTTTAAGGCCCCCAGTGGCCGGGGGGGGGGGGAGAGAGAAGCATGCAATTTCCCCAAGGCTGGGGAAATTACATATTTTCTCATTCCACTCTAATGGTGGCCATGGGCCTGACTAGGCCAAATGTAAACAAAAATTCATGTATTAGAAGAAGTTATAAGAATTAACTCTCGAAGGCTTGAGAGAGACCAGGAGGGGATCTACCCTAGTATATGAAATGTTATTTTTACAGTCATTGAACGTTTTGTTTTTGAACGATTTAAAATGTAGCAGTTTTTAAAACGTTTACTTACTTTTCTCTTTCCATGGGAATGCATTCCTTTTGGCCACACTAAGAAAAGAAATCCGTTTGTTCTTTTTCCACATCTGCCAATTTCCCCTCCCACTTCCTCTTTTCTCCGAGAATCCTCCACTTACAAACGATCCAGCAAACAGCCTCCCAAAAGTGAACCTAAAAGTGGCTGCAAAAAAGAGGCTTGAAAAAAAAACGGCTCCAACTTTGGGCGCGGAAATTACATAAACATGCCCCCCAGGAATGTGATTGGCTAATTAAGAACTACAGGAAACCCATTTAATATGATGAAATCGGCCACATCATACCAAATAGAACAACTTATTTCAGAGAAGTTCAAAATAAAAACTGGAGAACAGAGAACAATAAAATGTCACAAACCGTATTTGGTCATGTGGCGAAATACTACCGAACGCACACTTTAAAACGGTAAGACATATTCTAACTTGACTAGTGTAGATCCCCTCCAGGCACAGGCCGATCCTAGCACCAGGTATGTCCGCCTGGGTCCGTGAAGGCCAGACACAGGGGTGCGTCCGCTGCCCTTGTGGGCCCAGGCAGATTTTCGATACCGTGTTAATTGTTATCTTTTTGGCACCAGGTCAAGACTTTTTTCCCCAGGTATTTAGCAATATGCGATGAGCTTAATTAATCCCAGGTCAGTTTTTAGATTCAGCTGACAGCATATAGTTGTTTTTAGATGTATGGTCTTGTATATACTATCTGTGGTGTGTTTTTATAGTTTTAAATTTTGTATATCTTTTTTAATGTTTTAATCTTAGGTAAATCGCCCAGAGAGCTTTGGCTGTGGGGCAGTATAGAAATGTAATAAAATAAATCCAATTTTATCTTAAAAGCTCCTGCTGACTAGATAAATTGCCCCACCCAAATTTTTTAGCAGCTCCCCACCCACAAACCTGTAGGCTCCTGTAATATAATGTGTGTGTTTTTCCTATGCACCTTCTCCTACTGCATGCATTTTTGTGCACACTTTTTTTAAAAAATAGACATGTGTTTGTATGCATTTTTCTGTTGTGAATTCTAAACATTCTGCGAAGTGTGGATTTCAGTGCACAAGGGAATAAATTCAAGTTCAGGAGATGCAAATTGTGTAAAAAAAAAAATTGGTCTGAACTAATTTATCACCCATCCCTACCTGTAAGTCAGCCCATCCCAAACGATAAAGCAGGAAAGGAGGCTGATGAATGAGAAATGCAGAGAACAAATTGGAACAAAGACAAGATGACTTGCCTCACCTGTACGTGCATTTTCTCCTAGTTAGTGATGCAGGAGATGTGCTTACCTACTCCATCCTAGGGACGTTTTGGCTTATGGTCACATTGTACTAGCATTAATAAAAATGAAAATTTTAGCAAAGATAAATTTTGTTTTTAGGATGCTTCCAATAAAAATTTCGGAACCAGAGTTAAAAAGTTGGCAGAATATTATAAATAGTTATTGTAATGGGTATAAGAAAGCAAGAATAAATAAAAATAGATGGTATCAGACTCAAAAAAAAGGAGGCTTAGGGCTCCCAAATATTAAACTATATTATGTAGCCAATAGGATAAGACATATAGTAGAAGCGATCTTAGGAGTAGGAGGTCTAGATTGGATGGAAGCTTCAGTTAAAACTAATATAGACCTGAATTTGGAAAATATATATTTTTAAGGAAGAGGGGAGACATGGGGGTTTAAGTATAGGTAACCCCCTTTTAAGGAATCAGAGGCATGTAGTTCTAAGAATGAGAATGATCCTGATGTAAAATTGGAACATATAACATTTTTATTCAGCCAAGCCTTTGGCATACAAGCTGGTCTGTATACTGAAGACTGGATGCTGGTTTGTTTGTTTTAATATTGTGTTTTTAATTTATTTGTTTTTATGTTCTGTTTTAATTAAGATTTTGTGTTATATCTGTATTTTATTGTTAGATACCTTTGGCAAAAAATGGGATAAAAATTAAATGAATAAATGTGGCCTTTAATTCTCTGTCATCTGTATATGTCTCTATATAATCACAATATATATAATATGAATTGATTGGCTATTGAAACAGTAACCATCTCTTCAATCAGGCCAGGTAACAGCATGGTATGGGATAGGATGTTGGGTAAGTTTGGTTATGGAGGAACATACTTGAGGGCAAAGATTGAATGAGGAGGCAGGTGTGTTGGATTAGGCACCTTCAGGTAGGGATGTGCTCACAGGAAAAACTTGAGCTTGTTGAACTTCACTTAATTCCACCTCAAAGTTTATGCCATCACCTGACCACATCTGGGGCCTTGCTAGACCAGGGGTTAGCGCGGTGCAAGGCCCGTGCTCGTCCCTGTGCATCCAGATGACACACAGGGGATCCCGGCCTCAGCCAGGCCTCGAGCCGCCCTGGCACCATGCTAACAGGAACCGCTTGTAGCACGGTTCTTCCCACAGTCCTGGCCTCAGGTCGGGCTGAGACTGGGACCGCGGGCATGTAGCCAGGTCCGCTGCTTTTCCCGGCTACCGGATTAGTAGCCTAGAAAAGCTGCGGATGGGCCACAGCGCTCCACAGGAGCGCTGCGGCCATCAGGGCTACGGTGGGGACATGGGAGGATGTGAAACAGAGGCTGGGGAGATCGGGGGGGATCGCAGCCCAGGGGACATCAGGGGGGAATTGCAGGTGGGGGAAATCGGGCAGGGGATCGGACATCGTGGGCGGGCAGCGGGCGGGGGAAGGAGAACGGGGCCAGGGGGGCTGGGCGGGGGAAGGAGAATGGGGCCGGGGGGAAGGAGAATTTAAAAAAAACACCCTACTTACCTTTCCTGCCTCCTGCCACTTTAAAAAAAAAATGGCGGCCACGATGGCTCTCCTCCAGAGCTCGTCACCACTTGCATCTGAATAAGGGCGAGATCTCACGTTATTCATAATGTGAGGTCTCCCCTCCTCTCCCCCAGATTCTCACTTAGGTCTAGCAAGGCCCCAGATTGCAATCTTTGTTTTTTCGTTTTCTTTCTGCATGAAAATTTGTGTGTATTTTCATGTGTATTTTTTCAAAAGGTACACATCAATTCTGTGCATCTTTGAAATGCACGAGTTCTTCTCCCATCGATTAAAGCATGTTTGTGTGCATTTCCCATACATTCAAATGCTGTCAAATGCTGTTGACATGAGTTGAGAGAATGACAGTTCGAATCACCAATGAAAATGGAGAATAATAATGAATGTTTGTCAATCTGTCTGTTCAAATCTAAAAATAAATGTGTTCGGGTAAGGTCTGTCACTTGTGCCAATCCTAAGAAATGATTCTTTCAAACAGTGAAAGAATGACAACTCATTAGATCTAGACAGTTGCTCACATGAGGACTCTGAAAGCGACGTGAAGCATTGTTGTGATTCTTCTTGTTGTTAAAAGGACTTTAACAACAACACAACCAAATCAAAAATACTTGGCTCAGTCTTCAGGCCTTCAGACCCAAGGGAGGAAGACCTCGCTAAGTCCTCTAGGGGGCTTTTCAGAAAGCTGAAGCATCCAGAGAGGCTGCAAAGAACTGGAGAACATGACCCAAGTTGAAAATGAAAGAACATACCAAGCCCAGAATGGGATAAAAATGGAAAAAGGACGCTCACACGAACCCCTCAGCAGCCTCCTTCCAATAAGCACTGTACCCAGAGAAATTTCTCTGAAATTCTCACCCCTCCCCACAGTTTTTGGGTGCAATTTCTTTTTGCCCCTCCCCCCAACAAATTGGGGGAGGGGGCAAATGAAATAAATAGATTAAAAAATTCAGCACAGAGCTACTAAAAAATATTATACCGAGACATATCAGAAGCAAAGTACCCCCTTCCCCACAAACTATTCCTGCTGTTTCCAAGCAGTTGTGTTGTTTCATTTTATAAATTACATTTATATCATATGTATATTTAAGGACTGCTGTACCTTTAGGGCTAAGCGAGACATTACACAGGAGATATAAAGAGCCACTGGCTCCTTCTCCCTTGGGAAAGTGCACTCAGGAGGGGGTATTTTGTATCACAGGAGGGAAGGGGATACTTAACCCTTCACCTAACAGTGTCTTTTCCACGGAGACTTTCCTCCCCCAGCTGCTGTTCTGGAGCTTCATTTACCTCATGAATATGATTAATCTAGAATACCACAGTGATGAGAGCAGATGGTGGAGGGTGGGGAAATGGACCCTTGGGCAATTCAATTTTTGCTTGGTTTTAGCAGTACATGTAAGCTATGATGAAGTTTTTGTCAAAGGTGTTATTGTACTTAGAGCTTTGAAATATTTGCATACATATTTACATAAGGCATGTCTACACCAGGGGAGGGGAGGGGGAGGATCTCGCGATATCCTCCCCCTTAGTCCACATGCGGAGTGCGACATCCTGTGAGGAAGGAGAACATCGCACCCACCATTTTTTTTTTAAAAAAAGAAAAAGACCTGTGCTCCAGTGCAAATGTGAGGTGTTGGGTTTTTTAAAAATGACCCTGCTCCCCTCCCCACCCCTGATGGGCACAGAGCCTGGTTCCCGGCTCCTCACATTTACTTGCGAGGAGCCGGGGAAAAACCAGGACATCCCACAGTCTTGGGATGATCCCGAGACCACGGGAAATACCAGGCTAAAAGCCATACTGGTTAACCCGGGGAAACAGAGGAATCAACCCTCCATGCCCCCGGGATCCCCTGAGCATCATGTGGATGCACAGGGATGATCCCGGGGCGACCCCCAGGATAAGGCATCGTCTAGACATGCCCATAGATACATCAAATGGTCTGGCAAGGAAGGGTTAAGCACTCCTTTCCCTTCTGCTACTTCACAGGCATAGTAGCAGAAGTACTTCACTTTGCAAAGGAGAAAGGGATATTTGGGCCTTGTTACTTAAGGCCCCTTATTCTCAAGATTTAATCTTTGGCTCCCCTTTGGATTCTGTTTCCTGACTTGGAGCTGAGCAGAAGCAGGGAAGAGCAGCTGGCCCAGCTCAAGTAGAAGCTATAAAAGTAAGCCAGTTCCCAGAGAGCGAGCAAACAGGAAGAGCAAACAGGAGTTTGACAGGGGGAGTGTAGGGGAAGAGGAGACCAAGGAAAGGGGAAGAAGAGAAGCCTCAAGGAAATCCAGGAGGCTGCCAATTCAAAGAGGCCGTGTCCTTGCCATGTGCTCCTGAGTGCTGAGTGAAGAGGGTCGGTGTGGAAAGTTGCTGCAGGACCTGAAGGGTGTGTGGCCTGATTGCTGATTGTACTCTGTACTCAGCAATCAGTGGCCTGATTGCTGTTGATTGTTGTTGGCCTCCCAGTGACCTCATTCTGTTTCCTGACTTGGAGCTGAGCAGAAGCAGGGAAGAGCAGCTGGCTCAGCTCAAGTAGAAGCTATAAAAGTAAGCCAGTTCCCAGAGAGAGAGCGAACAGGAAGAGCAAACAGGAGTTTGACAGGGGGAGTTCGGCAGGGGAGGTCAAGGGGGAAGCCTCTAAGAAAAAAAAACAAATAGGGGCGGGGGAAACAAAGAAAAACATAAAGAGGGGGGAAAAACCACAAAACCACACACACACAAAACCCCAACCAAAAAATCTTATCTTCCCTTAAGACATACTCATATAGTTGTGTACCTTCAGAGAGGACAGGACAAAGCAAAGGCAATTCCACTATACTCAGAAAGGAAAAAACAAAGCAGAAATAGACAGTATGGATGGAAAGGAGCCCCTAGAGGTGGTGACCTGCAAAGGGTGTGCAATGTTCGTGTTTCTGCCTGAGCTCAACATGGCGTATACCTGCAACAAGTGCAAGCTGGTGGCACTTTTGGAAGAAAAAGTGAGAGGACTTGAGCGGTGAGTGTCCACCCTCCAAAGAATAAGAGAAGATGAGGAGTTCTTAGACCGAACGGTGGAACTGCAACAGCAACAAGAAGCACACGAGATTGAAGAGCAACAGCCAGCTGAAGCAGAAGTGGAGTATGCTGAGGAGAGGAAAGCCAATGAAGAGGAAACTCTCTGGAAAAGAGTGACAGTTAGGAGCAGAAGAACTAGAAGGCATTCTGCACCGGTGGAACCATTAGAGTTAAGCAACCGCTTTCAGCTTCTGGAGGATGAGTCTGAAGGACAGTTTGCAGAGGACGAAGTACAGCAGACACCGTCCACCGAGGCAGAAGGTAGGTCAACCAAGAAAAAGAGAAGAGTAGTCATTGTGGGAGACTCCCTGCTGCATGGCATTGAAACCCAAGTATGTCGTGAAGACCCATGGACTCGCCAGGTGTGCTGTCTCCCTGGAGCACAGATTAGAGATGTGACTGAAGAGTTACCGAAGCTCATAAAGTCCACAGACACATACCCCTTTCTTCTCATCCATGTGGGAACAAATGATGTCACCAAGCAGAGCTACGAAGAAATCATTTCAGACTTTGAAACTCTGGGAAGGAAACTGAAGAACTTTGGGGCCCAGGTAGTTTTCTCATCCATCCTCCCGGTTCTTGGAAGAGGATTAGAAAGGGAAAGAAAAATACTCTGGATGAACGACTGGCTACGAAGGTGGTGCCGATGTGAGAGTTTTGGATTCTGGGACCACGGGCTACGCTACTTGGAACATGGACTGCTGGTAAGGGATGGGTTGCACCTCACAAGGGCTGGAAATAATGTGTTCGGCCACAGCATGAAGAACTTGATCAGGAGGGCTTTAAACTGAATCTTACGGGGGCAGGAGACGTAAACCTCGAGGCAACAAGGGATGAAGGCCAAGGCACCACAGTACAGAGAACAGCTCCAATAGTGCCCCAAAATAGTGTCCGCAACAATGTAGGAACAAAGACAGACTATAAAACACATGGTCTTCGATGTCTATATACTAATGCCCAGAGCATGGGAAACAAACAGAACGAACTTGAACTCTTATTACATGAAGGTAAATACAACTTGATAGGTATAACTGAAACTTGGTGGGATGACTCCCATGACTGGAATATAGCAATTGAAGGATATAACTTGTTCAAAAAGAACAGAAGAAATAGAAAGGGAGGTGGAGTTGCACTATATGTTAAAAATACCTATCCCTGCACAGAAATACAGGCGGAGCAGACTGGGAGCCCCATCTAGAGCATCTGGATTAAAGTAAATGGGGCAAGGAATAAAAAGAACATGATAATTGGAGTCTACTACTGACCACCCAATCAAGGAGAAGACGAGGACGAAACTTTTGAGAAACAAATTGCCAGTGTTTCAAGGAAGTGTGATGTAGTAGTGATGGGGGACTTCAATTACCCTGATATCTGTTGGGAGACCAATACTGCCAAAAGTGGCCCTTCCAAGAAATTCCTGACATGTGTGGGTGATAATTTTCTCCTACAGAAAGTGGAGGAAGGAACTAGAGGATCGGCAATCCTTGACTTGATATTGACCAATAGGGATGACTTAGTGGATAAAGTGGCAGTTACGGGAACTCTGGGGGAAAGTGACCACGTCATACTTGAATTCTTGATTATGAAGGAGACAAAAGTTGAGTGTAGGCATACACGTACTCTGGATTTTAGGAAAGCTGATTTTAATAAACTCAGAACTATGATAAGTAAGGTCCCATGGCAAATGAGCCTAATGAGAAAAGGAGTGCAGGATGGGTGGGAGTATTTTAAAAAGGAAATTTTAAAGGCACAGTTACAAACAATTCCAACAAGGAGAAAAGACAGAAGACAACAGAGGAAACCAATGTGGCTCCACAAAAAGCTTAGAGATGACCTGAAAACAAAAAGGGATACATCTAGGAAGTGGAAGGAAGGCCAGGCTACAAAAGAAGAGTACAGACAAGTGGCGCAGAAGTGCCGAAATGGCATCAGGAAGGCTAAAGCTCAGAATGAGCTGAGATTAGTGAGGGATGCTAAAAGCAATAAAAAGGCTTTCTTCTGATATGTGAGTAGTAAAAGACAGAGGAAAGAAATGGTGGTTCAACTGTTTAATGAGGATAGCAAATTGATAACAGATGACAAAGAAAAGGCTGAAGTGCTCAATTCCTACTTTGCCTCAGTCTTCTCCCAAAAGCGGGTCTATGACCCCCCTGGAAAAAGTGAAGCAGAAGTTGAGGGGGCAGGATTGCAGTTTGAGATTGATAAACAAATGGTCAAAGAACACCTAATTTCCTTGAATGAGTTCAAATCTTCAGGGCCCAATGAACTGCATCCTAGAGTAATGAAGGAGCTAGCGGAAGAACTCTCAGAACCTTTGTCTATTATCTTTGCAAAATCATGGAAGACGGGTGAGATGCCGGGCGACTGGAGGAGGGCTAACGTTGTCCCTAACTTCAAAAAGGGCAAAAAGGAGGAACCTGGGAAATACAAACCAGTCAGTCTGACATCCATCCCTGGGAAAATTCTGGAGCAGATTATAAAGAAGTCAATCTGTAAACACCTCGAAATCAATGCGGTGATCACTAGAAGCCAACATGGATTTGTCAAGAACAAGTCCTGTCAGACAAATTTGATCTCATTTTTTTGATAAGGTAACCTCCCTTGTGGACCGTGGGAATGCTGTGGACGTCATATATCTTGACATCAGCAAAGCTTTTGACAAAGTACCACATGACATTCTGATTAACAAACTAGCTAAAAGTGGGCTAGATGGAACAACTATTAGGTGGATCCACAGTTGGCTACAGAATCGGACTCAAAGAGTACTTATCAATGGAACCTTCTCAAACTGGGGAGAGGCAACGAGTGGGGTACCGCAGGGCTCAGTCCTGGGCCCAGTACTCTTCAACATTTTTATTAATGATTTGGACGAGGAGGTGCAGGGAACGCTGATCAAATTTGCAGATGACACAAAATTGGGTGGGATAGCTAATACCCTGGAAGAGAGAAACAAACTTCAAAGTGATCTTGATAGGCTGGAGTGCTGGGCTGAAAACAACAGGATGAAATTTAATAGGGATAAATGCCAAGTTCTACATTTAGGGAATAGAAACCAAATGCACAGTTACAAGATGGGGGACACTTGGCTCAGCAATACTACAAACGAGAAAGATCTTGGAATTGTTGTAGATTGCAAGCTGAACATGAGCCAACAGTGCGATAAGGCTGCAAGAAAGGCAAATGCTATTTTGGGCTGCATTAATAGAAGTATAGCTTCCAAATCACGTGAGGTACTGGTTCCTCTCTATTCGGCCCTGGTTAGGCCTCATCTAGAGTATTGTGTCCAGTTCTGGGCTCCACAATTCAAGAAGGATGCAGACAAGCTGGAGCGTGTTCAGAAGAGGGCAACCAGGATGATCAGAGGTCTAGAAACAAAGCCCTATGAAGAGAGATTGAAAGAACTGGGCATGTTTAGCCTGGAGAAGAGAAGATTGAGGGGAGACATGATAGCACTCTTCAAATACTTAAAAGGTTGTCACACAGAGGAGGGCCAAGATCTCTTCTCGATCCTCCCAGAGTGCAGGACACGGAATAATGGGCTCAAGTTAAAGGAAGCCAGATTCCAGCTAGACATCAGGGAAAACTTCCTGACTGTTAGAGCAGTGCGACGGTGGAATCAGTTCCCTAGGGAGGTTGTGGGCTCTCCCACACTAGAGGCATTCAAGAGGCAGCTGGACAACCATCTGTCAGGGATGCTTTAGGGTGGATTCCTGCATTGAGCAGGGGGTTGGACTCGATGGCCTTGTAGGCCCCTTCCAACTCTGCTATTCTATGATTCTATGATTCTGTGGATAGCTCTATTCATGCACAATTACTGCAACATATTTTTGCCTTTAAAAGACTTGCATTCAGAGACGACGTTGCTGATCAACCTCAATTTGCTTTACCTCAAGGGAACATGATGTTCTGGACTGCAACAATGTGATAATATTAACAGGGTTTGGCCAGATATATGAGTATTAATTAAGCCTTTTAAAAACAACAACAACACACAACTATGGAATTTGCCACTATACTGCAGAATGAACTGCAAATCCCTATTAGATGTCTCTCTGCTGTCAGTAGACACAAAGGTGGTTTTCAGAAATCCCAGTGCACTTGGTGGGGCTGAGTAGGCAGGTATAGGATTACTCAGTGCAATTAGCAAATGGGATAACAATGCTTTGTGTGACCCTCTAAGTCGTAGATGTACCCACATGATACCACTTTAGAAGGTAGACGACTGCTCCTGATCTCTCGCTTTCCTAAACTTACAGTAGGAGTTTTTTCAAGTCTGAACTTCTAGGTTGGGAATTTTGAAGTTCAGGCCTGCAGGCCAAATCCAGACCACCTGGGGTCACGGTCTGATCCTCCAGGGATGCCCACATGCCCATTCCCTGTTCCCCTTTCCCCATTCAGCAATTGTTTGGTGGCTTTCCGGCTTTTTCATGGTTCCCCCATGCCCCCATTTTAAAAGGTTGAATTAGGCTTAGTTAGTGGCAGTATGAGCTTTAAGCTACAATAAACTGGTACTATGGGTATTTTGGCCCAAACTCTTTTGCCGTCTGCCCCATCCACCCCTGGAATTCAGCCTCTGTGAGCTTCTCCAAAATTGAATTTGACCCTCGGGTTGAAAGAAGCTTGACACACTTGTTCTAGCTGATCAGAAGCACACACAAAGGTTCACCGCTTCTAGCCCCCACAGTCCAGATTAGAAGTCCCCCACACACAAGTTTCACCTAAAACAAAAGCAGTCAGTTTGTATCGCTGAGCTTTGCAAAGCAAAATTCAAAGTGTATATGAAGGGTTTTTTTCCTCCTGAGGAATTCCGAGGGAAGAAAGTTGATGGATTCTCTCTTCTTCTTATAGAGTCTGCAAGAGCTGGACCACACGATTCTGCTGACAGAGTAGTTCAGGACAGGTGTGAGGCACTGGAGAGCCTCTGCTACCCAAATACACTATACTGAACCAAACAGATCTGACTCAGAGTAATGCTGTTCCATTGGGTTGTTATATAACAATAAGTGACATTAAAAGGTCCAAGTCAGTGTTTATGTTTGCTTTCACCTCCCTGAGCTCTTCCCTCAGTCTCTGGGGCTTCTGATTTCCAGCCTTTATCTCAAACCTTGCGCTTTTGTCAGGGAACGTGAGTTTTCATAGATTAAGAGGCCCCATGCCGAGGAGAGAATTTCTTTGAACTTTAAGCACCATCTTAAGGATTTAGTTAGGGGGGGAAAAACAGCCCTAAACATAAGTGCTAAATGTACTTTGCCAAGAAGACCTCTGGTTTTTGGTTGGTTTGTTTGTTTGCAATTTCAGAACTCTGAAAGAAGAATATTGATGACATGTTAGAGTATTTAATTTCATGAGAAGCAGATATCTGGACTGCTACTCAGTTTGAAGGTGCTGTGAAAATGTGAATGTCCTCACATTTTTTGGAGGTGAGGAGAGGGGACAGGAGAACCTATATGTGTCATGTAGGAGTTTTTCCTGGACTGCATAAACTTAAGAACAATATGGTTGCTAGGTTGGTCTCTGAGGTCCCGTTCACACAATCACTCTGTGCATGGCCAGATGATACTATCACTACTATTAAGAAATATGCTTCACCTGAAATTTCTCAGCCTACACATCTCAGGGAGGATTCTGCAGAATTTATGTTAGGATGTGAACCAGATCTTTTCTTGATGGAGCTCCAAGCTGAAGATAGGTTCAGAAAGTTGGACTTGATTAGAATTAGCACTGAACTTTCACCAAATGTGAAATCCAAAGTGAATGCTCCTCCCCTGGCAAAGCATTTGAGAAATTAAAGGAGGACAAAGGCGGTTGGTAAGTAAAGCTGTCAACATGTTTCAAGCATGGGTTCTGCACATCCCTTCAGTTGCTACCAAATTCCCACCACCCTGTAAAAAGCATAGTGAATTTGGTGATACCTCTTTGTATTCGAGAAGATGTAAGCATAAGGGCTTTTTCTTCCAAATGTGGTAGGAGTGTGAAATTGTACAACACTTTTAGCTTAATCTCTAAGGCCGTTGCTAGATGAGGGTTTAGCCCTGGCTGATACCCGAGCTCACCCCTGTGCGTCCAGATGACGCACAGGGGATCCCGAGGTCAGCCTGGGCTAAACCCTCCCTTGACCCAGAATAACCTGATCCGCTTGTGGCCTGGTATTTCCACAGCCCTGGGCTTAGCTGGTCTAGCTGGTTCTGCGGCTTTTCCCGGCTACATGGCTTACTCACGAGTAACTGGGAGAAGCTGTGCCCATTTGGCGGGGGGGGATCGCAAGGGGGAGAGATGGGGGCCAAGGGGGAAGAGCGGACCCAGCAGGAGAGATGGGGTGGAAGAGCGGAGCCAGGGTGGTGAGATCGTGGCCAGGGGGGATCGGAGATCGCGGCCAGGGGGGCAGCGGAGGGGGCAGCGGACATGGCGAGTGGGGGAGAGGGCAGACAAGCGAGCAAGCAGGGGGGCTGGTTGGGCGAGCGAGCGAGGGGGCCGGGCGAGCGAGTGAGGGGGCGGATGGGCAAGCAGGCGGGGGGCAGCGGGGAACTCTTTTTTAAAAAAAAAACCTACCTTATCGTTGGTGCGCTCCTGCGCACATGGCCCCTTTAAGTTTTTTTTTAAAATGGGACATCGTGTGTCATGTGTAGACTGTGGCGACGGCCCACGCTAGCTGCAGCTCGGGCTCGCCCCTACTCCTCATCGGATTAACAGGTAGGTCTAGCAAGGCCCTTAGACTTGTTTGATTGTATCATAGGCACCGTGCTGCTTTTAGATCCAGAATACATTCTCCCACATATTGACATCAGTGAGGTGACATGATACCCAGATCAACGCCCACACTTCTTTCTTATTTATTGTTGGCAGCCAAGAAGCATTCATCAGGCAATGCCTTATTTACCTTTGGTCTATAACTTGCTTTGTTTACATATGTGACATTTATTTTATTATATATGCTGTGGATTTTGTTTCCTGTTTATTTTATATGCAGGCTCTAATCATTTGGTGTTACCATTCACATTTATACTACATATGATTGTGGGGGCAACATGAATTAGTTTGTTTAAAATACGTTTTAAATAAAAATAGGGTGACCATCTGAAAAAGAGGACAAGGCTCCTGTATCTTTAACAGTTGTATAGAAAAGGGAAATTCATCAGGTGCTATTTGTATGCATCTAGCACCTTGTGAAATTCCCTCTTCATCACAACAGTTAAACCTGCAGGACCCCTGCCCTCTTAACCAGATACTAAAGAGGGCACGGCCCCTGCAGCTTTAACTGTTGTGACGAAGCAGAGATTTCACCACGTGCTGCATGCATACAAATGACACCTGCTGAAATTCCCTTTTTCTATCCAACAGTTAAAGATACAGGAGCCCTGTCCTCCTTTCCATAGGGTCACCCCAAATGAAAATGAAACAACCGCCCCACTCACCCCTATAAGAAGCACCTTTCTTGTGACTCTGGAAATTAGTCTACCTAGCTCATTATTGTGCTCTCTGATTGACAGCAAAGGGATTTCCTGTTACCTGTTACTTGATCTTTTTAATTAAAGATACCTTGGGCTGAACCTGGGACCTTGGAAATCCCAAGCATGTGAGCTATAGTTCCTTTTCATGATAGTATTGGTCATAGCCCAATTTATGCACTTGCCCTCAAGCTTTGAGGAGGGGGAGTACACACATCTACCCCTTCCCCAACACCCCCATCTCCACCAGCCTCACATGTTGAGCAGAAGATCTGGTGGAGAAATCTTGACCATTTGGCTGAAACCATTGAAAATCCCCGGCACAATCAGGAATTCTGCCCATGGAGGATTCTGAAGTCAAGTTTGGGCAAATGCCTGCAGAGGGCTTGTGTCTGAACCCTAATGTTCATAAAACAAATGTCAGTGAGAAGGGAGCTTACTCAATGTCCAAACATGTACTTCAGATGCCTAAGACCACAGGATCAGCCCTCAGTATCTCCAAACAAAGGATGTCCAGTAGCAGGGTTGGGAAGGATCTCTATCACTAACTAGCTGTCCAGTTCATAAGAGCAATACTGTCCTAGATAGATGGTCTAGACTATGGATGGGTGAGAACTTCTTTAATTTAGGAGGGCATTCTAATAGATGGCCAGTTCTTCATCCTAAGGACAGACCCAACTGAGATTTTCTCAAAATGAGTGTGGGAGAATGTGAAACTGACCGATTTGTCCATCCAGGCCCAGGGCATTGAGTGCTTAGCTATTAGAAGTTGAGTTCTGAATCCCTGTGTATTCAGCCACATCTGTGGTACTGAATTAGGACGGCCACCTCTCTTTTTTTCTGACAGGCTCCTCATCTTTAACAACTACAGGGCAAGCAGGTACATTATGTTCCTCTCTAAGGCCAGATCTACACCAAGCAGGATATAACACTTTGAAAGCTGTTTGAAAACAGTATATGGAATGTGTCCTGGACCCCAAAAGTTGTCAAGGCCATTATAAACCATTATAAAGCAGTAGTGTAGATCCTGCCTAAGATGGAAACATCTGTACCCGTTGAATTTGGCCAATGCTGATCGTTGAGAAATTTGTTTGGTTACCAAAATTCACAAAGAGAATGGGGGGGGGGGACACTTGACATTTTAAAAAGTGTGAATGTGTGGAAAAGTGTCTATCTGTAGTCTTGGGGCATGGCTAGACGAGGGGGTGGAGGGGGGTGATCTCGCGTTATGATGATTGCGAGATCCTCCCCCTCAGTCTACATGCAGCGTGCGACGTCCCGGGAGGAAGAGGATGTTGCACCCGCCATTTTGTTTTGTTATTGGAAAAGAACCCCACCCCACCCCACCCCTGGTTACTCACGAGGAACTGGGACAAACCGGGCTGGCCAGCCACACGTCCCGCGGTCTTGGGATGAGACCGAGACCACAGGAAAAGTCGAGATTAAAGGGTATGCTAATATCCTGGGGAAAGGGAGGGATCATCCCTTCCTGCTCCTAGGATCCTCTGTGCATCATGTGGATGCACAGGGATGATCCTGGGGTGATCCTCGGGATATCAGCAGGTCTAGACATGCCCTTGGCATGCTATGCATTCAGAGCTTTATCACACCAGCGTTATACTGTGCAATCACTGCGAATTGCATGCAAAGGACTCAGAAGTTTTCCACCTTATAATCTGCTTTGATTGTGAAGTACTCCCATGCATCCTGCCTTAATTGTGCAATAAAGCAAAAAGATTCGCCGTATTTAGCCCCTACTTTTTGAGCGTATCTTCCGAGCCGCTGCTGGGGCGCAGGAGAAGGATTTTAAAGAAATGTTTACATCTGTGTAAGCTTTAAAGATAGACACCAAAATTGGCACAGTAATAAATATTAGGGAGAGCTTTAAGCATACCAAATTTGAATTGAATTGGGTCATCAATTGATTTTTTATGATTTTTTACATTTCCCCCCTTAAACTCACTTCCTGGTATGCAAAGGATCGCTGTCGCCTGGTAGCAAAAACAACAACTGCGAAAGCTTAGCACTACGGAGATAATCCAAGGGAAGCAGGTACGTGGGATGAAGCACTGCATCTACCTCTGCTTACCGGATATTCTCCTTTGGAATATATTTCCATCAGAATGCATGTGCTGTGCTTCAGGCCCCTGTCAAGGGCATTGACATAGAGAGGTTTAAAAATAGAAGCTTGAAGCTGACACAGAGCATGACAGGGAGCCCATCTAAAAGTAAAGACTTAAGCAGGGGACTGACAAAATCATACTGATAGAAGGGAATGATACCAACAGGCACTGCACAGGAATGGTGATAGGTGTGTGTGTGGGCAGACATTGAGATTTGAAGGCTGCAGGCCTATGTGAGTTGGTTTGGAAGGGCACATTTTTTGCTTGAAGATAGTGGCTGATCAAAAGTGGAGAAACAGGAGTTCCTGGTGGGGCAGGGAGAGCAGGAAGCGTATCATTTGAATATGTACATCAATATCTTGAACATCAACATCTTCAAATACTGAAAAGGTTGTCACACAGAGGAGGGCCAAGATCTCTTCTCGATCCTCCCAGAGTGCAGGACACAGAATAACTGGCTCAAGTTAAAGGAAGCCAGATTCCAGCTGGACATCAGGAAAAACTTCCTGACTGTTAGAGCAGTACGACAATGGAACCAGTTACCTAGGGAGGTTGTGGGCTCTCCCACACTAGAGGCCTTCAAGAGGCAGCTGGACAACCATCTGTCAGGGATGCTTTAGGGTGGATTCCTGCACTGAGCAGGGGGTTGGACTCGATGGCCTTGTAGGCCCCTTCCAACTCTGCTGTTCTATGATTCTATGTGTGTTTTAAAAACCTGAATAAGGTTTACTAACTTCTATACATCCAGTTATCCAGCTTTTACTGTCGTGACCTCAGTGACATGTATTCCTCTCTAGCTCCAGAATATAGAAATCTTCATTTAGGGTATGTAGTTAGCCACCCAAAAAAACTCTTCTACTCTACCATGAGGTGAAGGGCCAGAAGGAAAACCATGACCAGAAAACCAGCCGGTTCTATGAACAAGGCTTCCCTTTTGCATGTATGGGAGACGGCTCAGCTGTTCTCCAGCCTCAATTCACCCAGTAGTGGTAGGCAGCTGGCTTCCACAGTGGGGAACAAATACCTGAGGGATACTCATGCATAGACCTTTCGCAAAATGGAATTTGGTGTTTCAGATAAGACCCCGGTCCTGATTCTCCGAGATTCCAAGGGCCTTGCTAGACCTACCTGAAAATCGGTGCTTCAGGCGCGGCGAGGCCACGCTACAATTAGCACAGGCCGTCACACCCATCTACACGTCAGACGCGACGAAGCCCCATCGTGTCCGCCATTTTTTATTTATTTATTTATTTTTGTTAAAGGGGCCAGTGTGCACAGGAGCGCACCACCAGAAAGTTAAGGTGTGTGTGGTTTTTTTTTTTTTTTTTTTAAGGTTTCTGCAGCCTCAGGATTGTCCTGAGACCGTGGGACGTGTGGGCGACCATCCTGGTTTCATTCTGGATCCTCACAATTAAATGCGAGGAACTGGGAACGAGGCACAGGGCACGGAGCTCTTCAAGCGCTCTGTGCCCATCAGGGGTGGGGTGGGGAGCGGGGGTGGAGCTTTTTTAAAAAAAACCACTTACTTTTGCACTCCAGGTCCTTTTCTTTTAAAAAAATGGCGGCCACAACATCTTCCTTCCTCCCGGGACGTAGCATGCCGCATGTGAACAGAGGGGGAGGATCTCATGATCAGCATATCGTGAGATCCTCCCCCCTTCGCCGGGAGGTGTAGACATGCCCTAGCTTTGCTTTGAGTGGATGGTAGTTTGAAGGAGACTATCATCAGCATGCCTTGGGCATGCTATGTGCTGCAATAAGCTTTCTATATTCTGAGCACCATCTTTTGGCTTTGTTGAGTTAACCTTACTTCTTTTTTTCAGAATGCACCAGCTCATTCTTTAAAAATCATGTTGCAAAAAACCCTCTTTACTTTTTTGAAAATAATTGTTGGCTGGGGTGTTTGTCTCTTTGGGTATTCTTTGGTGGCGATTCATATGCCCCATAAGCACCTCCTCTAGTTTAGGCCCATTGATATAGGCCCATTGACTTCCTCGGTGGCCTCTGGCTCATGATTTATTCTGAATCCTTTAGGGCATTCCACAGTTATTCTTTCTCTACCATTATGATAGCTTACTTTGTGGAAATGAATGTTGACATTTTATGGAGTCCCCCGACCTTCCCCCTTCCTGATGTCTGAATTTTTAGACTCACTAAAATATAGCAAGCGCTGACTCTTGACATCAGCTTTGCTACTCCCTTCCCTTTTCAACAGTACACCTCTCTATTGAGCCATATGGTTTCATTGTACACAATGGCAAAGAAAGGCCCCAAATTGTAGGCCTTTTTTAAAAAAACCCAAAAACCTCAGGTCTTCTGACAAGACTGCACATTCCTTTTGTTTGACATTAAACAACCTAGGAAGGTCTTCTCCAATTTATGCTGGCACCATAATGGAACTTGTCTGTTTTGGCAGCTCGTATACCCAGCTTTACTTCTAAGTGATTTAATGCAGCAAAAGTTATAAAGCCCAGAAAATTGTGGTTTACAATGGAAAATGTGACAGGCCATCAAGTATAATGACACTTACAGGCATGCTATAATGAAAGGCGGCTATACACAGGCAAGAAAGAACCCCTACAAGATGTTACGTTAACAGCCTCTAAATTTTCATAGTGGTGGCTGCAGATAGTACTGTGACTCTCAAT
Organism: Elgaria multicarinata webbii; assembly: GCF_023053635.1. Lineage (NCBI taxonomy): Eukaryota > Metazoa > Chordata > Lepidosauria > Squamata > Anguidae > Elgaria > Elgaria multicarinata. The sequence continues at coordinate 35,153,093 of NC_086173.1, forward strand.
AAAGTCTGTGGTGCTTCAGTTGTTAAAGCCTCAGGGAACTCATGCTTAATGGACAAAAGCTAAAGTTTCTTTGACTTGGGGTTGCTGCTTCTCACATTATGTTTGGAAAGCAGGGTGCACAGTCAGAAGTTAGAAGAATAAAGTTCTATGGGATGCATAATGTAGAATACATGTGTTGGTCTTGATCAGCCCTGAGGTAGAATCCTCCATGTAATTGGATATTTCACACACACACACACACACACACACACACACACACCTACCTGAAGTGTGCCAAGCCAGGTTTGACAAGAAAGGTAAAAATGGCCATAGTCACTGGATAAGAAGCTGCTTCATACTTAAGACTATTTAGGGTGACCAGGTGTCCTCCTTTACAGTGGAGAGCCTTCTATTTGAAAAGCTGTCAGAGGACTGGCCTCTATTTGAAGGTGTTCTCTGTTTGAAGACCTGCCCAGTCCAAGTCTGGTTTAAAGTCAAAGAACCGTAAGCAAGGAGAACAGGCGGGGGGTGGGGTTGAAATTGTCCATCAGCAGGTTGCAGCTGGACAGCAGCCTGAGCGGACAAACAGATCACCTGGGGCAGATCCACACAGAGGCTTTGGGACGCCCTGAAGGTGCTTTAGGGCGCCCCAAAATCGATGATGTACACCCTACCTTAACCGTTCCAAGAAGAGGCGGAGGAGGAGGAGGAGGCGGCCCCGCATCGCCCCTCATGGGGACGGGATGAAGAGTTGCCGCACCCGGCGGCTTCGCCGGGGAATCAGCTGCCGCCCACCTGCCCGCCGGCCTCTTTGCTGGCGAAAGAGCCACCCGGGCCCACCCGGGTCAGAGAGCTCGGCGGAAGAAGCCACCGCCGGCTTCTTTTGCCGAGCTCTATGACCCGGGTGGCTCTTACGCCGGCAAAAGGAGGCCGGCGGGCAGGTGGGCGGCAGCTGATTCCCCGGCGAAGCTGCCGGGCGTGGCAACTCTTCATCCCGTCCCCATGAGGGGCGATGCGGGGCCGCCTCCTCCTCCTCCTCCGCCTCTTCTTGGAACGGTTAAGGTAGGGTGTACATCATTGATTTCGGGGCGCCCTAAAGCGCCTTCAGGGCGTCCCGAAGCCTCTGTGTGGATCTGCCCCAGGTCACAGTCGTCTGCACTATAGTTAAATGTGTTGTCTTCCTAATTAAATGATGGTTACGATTTCTAAATCTGCATCTATACATATAAATTAGCACATGCAGCTATTACACAAACTGGTTGTTTCTTCTTCTTCTTCTTCTTCTTCTTCTTCTTCTTCTTCTTCTTCTTCTTCTTCTTCTTCTTCTTCGGCAATATGTGAGTGGCCACCCTAATTATCTGACTGGCAGCAGCTCTTATTTTATTTTATTTATTTATTTATTACATTTATATACCGCCCCATAGCCGAAGCTCTCTGGGTGGTTTACAAAAGTTAAAAAAGTAAACATTAAAAAGTATGCAAAATTTAAAACCATCAAAAACATAAAAACAACAGTATAAAAACAACAGTATCCATTTAAAAACAAAATTTCTGGGGTCCGTTAAAAAACAAACTTAGCATTGTTAAATGCTGTTAAATGCCTGGGAGCAGAGTTCAGGTTCTTCGGGGTGGAGGGCTTTGCCATCACCTGCTACCTCATTCTTTTAACTGAAAAGGTCCTATAGTGCTTGTGCCTTACCACTGAGACTCATTCACCCTCCTCTCACCTAACACTTGATTACTCCACAATTGATATACATGATGAAGACTGATAGCTAAAGGTGTAGCTCTGTTGAAAGGCCTGGCATCTGAGGTGGCACACAATATGTCACTTGACAATTTTGAGGTGAAGAACAGTATGTGTGAATGAAGCCTCCCTAACCTGACCTGGAGACAATTGCTTTTTCATTCTGCACATAGACCCTATTCAGAGAACACACTAAGCCATGGTGGTTAAGCATTTTGAGCTAAACATTATGACTTAGCGTGTCATGAGAACTATGATTTAGCATGTCGTGTGAAACATTCCTAACCATGGTGGCTATATAACCACGGTTGAAACACTAACCATTTGCTGCAAAAGGGTTAGCAGCATAACCATGGTTTAGTTTGTCATCCAAATGAGCATTTGACACAGGAAAATTGCCTATGAGTTTGCTTCTTTGCCGTGGTGTCTATCTCTGTGAAATATTTAAGGCCTGTCGCCAACATCAAACAAAAGGGTACACAATAGTCCTATATGTATTTTGTCATAAAGTTTGTTATCTCTTTTGCATATAATCTCTTTTGCATTTATCCTGGTTGCGCTTTTTATACTGTATTTCGTAATTGTGTTTTAAACTGTTGGGTGTTTTACTGTGGTTTTAATTTTTGTGAACCGCCCAGAGAGCTTCGGCTATTGGGCGGTATAAAAATGTAATAAATAAATAAATAAATAAAAATAATGGAGAGCAGCAGTGTAGGCTTACTACTGTCCACCCTATTTCCCCCCCCCCTCCTTTAAAAAGAACAGTACAGTTCATGGTGTTATTCTCTCTCTGCTAGAAGGAAAGTTTTTGTGCTGTGTTTTCATTTTCTGTTTTTATTTATAGCATATTTCATTTTTATTGGGTTGCTGCAAACTGCGAATCCCATGAAATGCCACATCCTAAATACTGATATACTTTGATTGCTGGTTTTTAGTCAATAGAGCCATATATTGACTCAGCTGTCTTTGCATGACCAAATTCCCTTTCTTTTTTTTTACTATCTCTTTGCTAGAATAAATTGCTTAAATAAGAGCAAATGTTTACATGGATTAACTTGTATGCCGAAGCAACCTAGAACACTTCTTCTGTTGACATGCAGGCCTGAGACAATCCACGGGGTGATGAAATATATAGCCAAATGCATGTGTTCCTTTTAGTGGACACTGATGTCTGATTTACCTTCTCCCTATTTGGTTTCTTTTCTAGTGGAATGGAGCTGTTCAGAAGACTTTTCTCCTTTGGCTGGGGAAATCATCATGGATAACCTTCAGTCTTTGAGGTGCACTATCACTGGCCTCACAATGGTAAATGGCAAGTCGTTAATTTAGATGGCCCTGCTCCCCAAACAGTAGCAGAACTCTGGGCTTTGGATTGAAGCTGTGCAAGGAGGTCAGCTGAATGCTCTTCCTCCTGCAAGAGCTGCCAATCATTATAAGCCCATTACGTTTGGTATCTAGCATCTGCAAGGCAGGATAGGTTGTTTTGTAAGTTGCTATCTGAGGAGCAGGGGAGATCAGAAACGAGTGGAATAAAAGCCGCTATGCCATGGATCATGGGCTAATCTTAGCCCAGATCAAAGGCTTTGGAGAGATCCAATCCTGACTCCATGTCTGATCGCTAAAATAACAATTCTATCTCCACTCCTTCATTGGGGAAACAAAAGTCGCTGGCTCAGTAACTTAAAAGGAGAGAGGGGTGTTTTTATAAAGATTGAAAGTAGGTGGATAATGGACAATAATCTCTCCATGGACAATCTTGTGGGTTTTTAGGGATGCCCATTTTGTACACTTTGGATTTCTCCTTCTGTTGGTCCTTTGCAAGTAGCTGAATGTAGATTTTGTCAATAGTGGCAGAAAGTAAATCTTTCTTTGTGTCTTTCTTGTTCTCTCCCCCTTTCTTTCTTTCTTTCTTTCTTTCTTTCTTTTCAAATACATCAATATTTACAGCTGGAATAAATTTAAGGGGGATCTCAAGTACACCCTCTTATCTCAAACCAGCTTGCACAAAATGTTTATATCCTCCTAATATGTATTGTTTACAATTTTCCCAATTATGAACGCACCTCATTTTAAATAGATTTACTCAAAAATAAGTCCCACTGCATTAGGATCAGGGTGCGAATATTATCGATTTAAAATGATCATAAAGGCTAAGGTTTATGGGCTTTTAAAGTCCCTCTAAATTCAACTTTAAATTCACCTTTCAACATTTCTAAGTTTGAAACTCAGTTTTTTAAAATGTATTTCAATTTTTAATGCGTGCAAATGTTAGTCTACCTTTTTACAAATACTGTAGCAGAACCCTTCATGAGAAGCTTGATAATTTGGGGCAATTTCCCGCAGATTAGTTTCTAGCTTTGTGCCTATGGGAGGCAGCAGCTATAACCTCAGTCGTCCCTGAAAAAAACATTCATTTTTAAGATGATATCATTGGTACCCCCACTCAAGTAATTGAGTTGCCCCTTCTTTTACTTCACACCCTGAAGATAACATCAATATTTGGGGAAGGATTGTAACCCAGTGGTATACCATTGGTTTCGCATCTTTGAAGTTCCACGTTCAGTCTCTTACATCTCCAGCTAAAGGGAATTTAAGAACATAAGAAGAGCCCTGCTGGATCAGACCAAGAGTCCATCGAATCCAGCATTCTGTTTACACAGTGGCCAACCAGCTGTCGACCAGGGACCCACAACCAGGACACGGGTGCAACAGCACCCTCCCACCCTCTCATTTGGCAGCAGGGCTACAGAAATTGAGCACCCTGCTCCCAAACCACTTATTGACCATTAGGAGTGACTGTGCTGGGCAGAGATACTGCCAATGCTCACTGTATCTGAGTTCATATATGAGCCCTGGGGGCTTCTAATGTTCTCTTCCAAGAAGAGGCAAGTATTACAAAGCCCTGTATTCTTCTGTGAGCTCCAAATTAAAATCCCTTCTCGGTTTCCAAAGCACCCTCTCCACCAGACCCTTTAACCCCCAAACTGCTTCTTTCCTTCCCTCTCCCCATGTGCCACCACTGCCCTAACTTCAGGAGGGGAGGAGGTAGGGATTGTGGAGGGATGTTTGGGGACTCAGGGAGAGCTGGCAGGAACAGCAGGAGGAGGTAGGCGAATTCCAAAGGTCAGAGCGGCTTGGAAAATAAGCCATATTACTTCTAGGTGAGTGGGGGAATTTGGCAAGTAACTCAGCTCATTTCCAAACCAATCCAATGAGCTTGCCAATCACTAGTGCAGAGAAAGATATACATTAAGGGCCAAACTACTCATGGCACGAAATGTATTTTGCATCTACTGTGCAATGTTTTATGTTTTGAAAAGCAAATTGCATCAGCTGGTAAGTCTTAAAATTAACAAGATCATAGCAAGCATGGAGTGGGAGTTTCACCCTTTCTTCCACTGCTGTGGTCCTCAGGAAAACCTCTCTTCTGAAGCTGGTATTGGTTTTGGGGATGGCCAATGGGAGATTTCCTCTTAATGGAAATGCCAGCTTCAGAAGTGGGATTTCTCACAGGACCAGTAGAGACTGGTGGCTAATGAATTTGGTGAGCTGTGAATCCATTCTGTCCTAATATAAACAGCTTAAAAATATATATATTTGTGTCACTGGATTCAGTTCTTTGCCACTGATCAGCTACATGACTTTGGAACATTCACTTAGGCCATATTCGTAAACTCTGGATTTTCTGTTTTATTTTTTCATTACAGGGCCGAAATTATTATGTTCGAGTTTACGCTTATAATATGAAAGGCTGGGGACAGCCTCAGATTTCCACGCCTCCCTGCGCTTCTCCTTCAAGTAGGTTAAGAGCTTTCATCTCTTTCAATATTGACTGCTAATGTTATTTGACCACCATTCTCTCTCTTTCTCTCTGTCTGTCAGCACCGTTTTACTTCAGTCAAACTAACTTTTCACAACTCACTTTAAAAAAGTTGTGAAAATTTAGCTTGACTGAAGTAAAATGATGCTGACAGAAAGACGTAGCACGCTTAAAAAGTGAAAGCAACTTTAGAGGATGTATTATTAAATTGGCATGTGCTATCAGCATTTCAATTAGTCCTGCGATTGTAGGGTGATCATATGAAAAGGAGGAGAGGGCTCTTGTATCTTTAACAGTTGCCTAGAAAAGGGAAATTCAGCAGGTGTCATTTGTATATATGCAGCACTTGGTGAAATTCCCTCTTCATCACAAGTTAAAGCTGCAGGAGCTATACTAGATTGACCAGATATAAAAGTGCGGAGGGCTCCTGCAGTTTTAACTGTTGTGATGAAGAGGGAATTTCATTGGGTGCTGCATGCATACAAATGACACCTGCTGAAATTCCCTTTTCTAGGCAACTGTTAAAGATACGGAAGCCCTGTCCTCCTTTTCATATGGTCACCCTATGCAATTGGCTACTTGTAAAAGGCCTGTTCCTTCAAGCACTTGTGCATGAGACTGTTTGTTTGCTTTTGTATATAGTGCCAATGATATATATGGCACTTTATACAGTATCACAGATGGAACAAAAAGGAGAGATTCCTGCCCCCAAGAAGCTTGCAATCTAAACTTTAACAGTAGGGGGGAACTACAGAGAGAGGAAAGATTAAGGAGGAAAGCACAAAGCGGGGGTAATGTAATGGAGAGCTACAAGTACACTTAGGCTTAAGGAGTTAAAACCAAAGGTTTCACAAAACAGACGGGTTTGGGAAAAGAGTTGAGTTGGATAATCAAACCTTGGGTTAACAAGAGTCAATCTGGATTATCATGTCTTGAGCTAACATGCATACAAACCCTTTACTCCTCCCTTTCCAAATGCCTCAGTCAAACCAAAGAGCTTCCAGTTAATCATAGGGTGACCATATGAAAAGGAGGATAGGGCTCCCGTATCTTTAACAGTTGCCTAGAAAAGGGAATTTCAGCAGGTGTCATTTGTATGCATGCAGCACTCAATGGAATTCCCTCTCCATCACAACAGTTAAAGCTGCAGGAGCCCTGCACTCTTTTATATCTGGTCAATCTAGTATAGTTCCTGCACCTTTAACTGTTGTGATGAAGAGGGCATTTCGCCAGGTTCCCCATATATATAAATGACACCTGCTGGAGCCCTGTCCTCCTTTTCAGATGGTCACCCTAGTTAATCATAGTTTCCTGTTTTGTCTTAACCAGGATACTATTATTACTAGCTTGGAAACAAGCCAGGATCTTAAACCAACTTCAAGGCAATGTTTAATATCCCAGCTTGTTCTGAAACAGGTAACCATAATTTTCCAGTTTGGATGCAACAGGGAAGTATGGTTAATTAGAGACCTGGTTTAATAATGGTTTGCCTGATGGAAGAAGAAAGGGGATCCTTGCATGGGCAAAGGACTCACCATCTGAAGTAGTTCAATATAAGGACAAGGTGAGATAAAGAAGAGACGTTTAAATCAGAGAAGCATTGCATACATCGGTAAATTTTAGATATTTGCAATGCATATATTAAACCATATTCCAAACACTGCTTGCAGAAAAAAATGTGTCAAATTATTAGAAAAAAAATGTTTTTTGGGGGGGTCTTATTTTTCATGTACAATTTTTATTTTTTAATCATTTCATAATAGTGTCATAGTGTTAGACATATTTCATGTAATATGATTCACTGCTAAAACTGATTGTGCCTTTGCTGGTTTTCTTTATACAGATTAGTGTGGTAATGTGCTTATTTTATTATATTATTTACTGGCTTTTATTAGGATATTAGAACAATTTCATAGGCCTGAAAGGCTAATAAGATGGAAGTAATGAGCTGTCTTGACATCTGATATCTGAGAAATGTTTGTTTTTCGTAAATAGACTCAAACGTCTTCTGTTCACCTATTACAAATGCAATTCTAGTGTGTTTGTGAAGGATAATGCAATTCAGCTCTGGGACCCAGCTCTGCTCTGGGTGGTTTCACTGGAGTATAATCTTCAAGTAGCTTTCTGTTCCATTACTTCAAAGGTTTTCCTATCTTATTGGTAAGTCAGTGTGTATTCTGCATTTCTGGCTGAGAATTTAACATTGAACAAGATAAATTCTACTTAATTTAACAGGAGGGACAGAGAAAAGCAAACATATAAACGATATTGGAAGTCTACCTTGGATAGTGACTATTTGTCAATACAGAGTCCCTGAGTTGAACATTTCTGGCACTGTTTGTTTGAGTGTCTCAGCACTACTTGTTGCTTGTCAAACAGCTTCAGCTTCATTGGCTGCTGAATTATCTATTTAGTAAAACTCATGGGAAATCCAGGCAGGCTTTGCATCAGGAATCAAGTGTGGCCCTGCAATGCAGCGGTTGTTGGTGTTGTGCTCTAGACTGGTCTCTGTTTGGCTCGCCCTCCAGGCCTGCCCACCACTAGAACCCAGGCCCTGTCTACACGCCGTACTGAAGGCGCATGCCTGCGCCCCCAGTACGACCCCAAAACGATGGTGTAGACGGCAGCCCAGAAGATACGGAGGAGGAGGAGGCTGGGGAACCAGCCGCGTCCTTGCCGCCGCCACCGCCGCCTCCCCGCCGGCCTCCTGCTGCTGGGGTAAGAGCGACCGGGGTCTGAGAGCTCGGCTTCCACTTCCGCCGAGCTCTCCAACCCGGGTCGCTCTTACCCCGGCATCAGGAGGCCGGTGGGGAGGCAGCGGCGGCGGCAAGGACGCGGCCGGTTCCCCAGCCGCCGCCTCCTTTGTCTCTTCTGGGCTGCTGTCTACACCATCGTTTTGGGGTCGTACTGGGGGCGCATGCATGCGCCTTCAGTACGGCGTGTAGACAGGGCCTAAATCTCCCTAATCTGTTTTATGGACTCACCTGAGTCTTCCTCATCTGTTTCCCACAGCTAGGTCCTATAACCACTATGAAGCCCGGCGTTCTAGTCTTTGTCCACTTTGCCTGTTGTCATTGTTATATAGAGCCAGCAATGTACATAGCCTTTACAGAGTGACATTAAACACTCACTTTCAGACACACACCAACAAAATAGAGTCTTGTCAAAATCAACGAAGTGTACTAGGACATTTTCAAAGACAAAGGCCTTAGCTAGACCTACCTATTATCCCACGACAGAGGAGGGAAGATCTCGTATTGTGTTTACCACGAGATCCCTCCTCTGTTTACACGTGACGTGCGATGACCTCAGAAGGGTCACGCCCACCATTTTTTTATATTAAAAGGCCAGCAGCATACGAATGCTTGTGCGCAAAAGGTAAGTCCTTTTTTAAAATTTAAATTACTTTCCCTACTCCCGGCACCCTACCCCTGATGGGCGCAGCGCTCCTTGCTCCTTGCAAGGAATCGCATGGAGCCGGGTCAACTCATGGGAGCCGGCCACACGTTCTGTGGCTCAGCCCAGGACTGCGGAAAAACCGGGGCCAAAGGGGAGGGCTATATCCCGGGACAAGGGAGGGACCATCCCTCCCTGATCCCAGGATCCCCTGTGTGCCGTGTGGACGCACCGGGATGATCCCGGGGATCACCCCGGGATAAAGCCCCGTCTAGCTATGGCCTTATTAAGGCATAAGCTTTTGTGGACTAGAGTCCACTTCATTAGATGCATAACATGTTATCCTCAGTTGGCAAGTATATATACATATGGGTGAAAAGCCAGAGAAATGTAAACAGTAAAAGCGAAGGGGAATGAAATACAACAACAAAAACCCAGATGGTGACAATTACATTAAAGCTTAAGCCTGCAAGTATTGATGCACTTACCTGGAGCAAGTCTCATTGAACATAATAGGACTTACTTCTGAATAGAAATGTATAGGATTGTCATTCCTCAGTTAATTAATACTTGAATGTTAACTTTCACTAACTTAATTAACCTATTAATTAACTTAACTTAGGTTGTCCTAATAGTATATACAAATCCAATCCAATCAACTCTCTTTAATTTAATATCCATATACAACTGTACAGCTGAGGTCAAATAAAGCCTACCAAGCCAACAGTCTGGATTTGTTCCAATTGAAAGAATCTGAGTCTGTTTGATTTGTAAATGAGTTCTTGCAAGACGCATTATATTTGGATTTTTCTATTGACTTGCAAGGTCTTATTTGACTTCAGTTGTATGTTTGTATATGGATTTTATCTTAAAGAGAATTGATTACTATACTCTTAGAACAACCTTTTTTGTGATTAGAGTGGAAAATATTTGTGTTTGAGAAACAGTGAATGGATTTGGGGCTGCATTAATAGAAGTACAGCTTCCAAATTGCTCAAGGTACAGGTTCCCCTCTATTCTGCACTGGTTAGGCCTCATATTGAGTACTGTGTCAAGTTCTGGGCACCACACTTCAAGAAGGATGCAGACAAGCTGGAGGGGGTTCAGAGGAGGGCAACAAAGATGTATTGGACTGGAAACCTTTTATTGAGTATATGCAGGAACAGCTAAAGGATGATTTATTTGTTTGTGGGTTTTATATATAATCTCTATCTTTGCCTTTGATATATATACATTAGCTTGTTGTTATGAAATTCGTACCTGGTAATATAAAAACAACGGATGTTTGCCATCTGACATGAAGATCGCTTTAAATGAAATACAGCCTTATGTATTGTATTTATTTTACTAAATGTATGTGTGGTGTAGTTGTTTGTATAGTTTGTAGTGTTTCTTTTTTGTTTGTTTTTTGTACCTTCCTTATGTGTCTGTTTTTTGTGGAAAATAAATAAAAGTATTAATTGGGGGAAAATGAGGAAGGCAACAAAGATGATCAGGGGTCTGGAAACAAAGCCCTAAGAGGAGAGACTGAACAAACTGGGCATGTTTAGTATGGGGGTGTAGAGCGGGTCTTCTCTGCCCCGAAAATCCACTCAAATTATTCCTTCCCCTATAAACACACCCACCCCTCTGATTCTGCATTAATTCACCCCTGTGCATTTATGGAGGGAGCTTTTCTCTTTTACTTTGCTAATGCACAGCTGTGCATCTCCAATTTATAAAAACAGAGATCAGCCTTCTTCTCCTCCTGCCCCTCGGAAGGACCACCACCAGCAGCAAGGACAGCAGAGAAAAGACTGTGCCTAATTTGGGTGGGGGGACTAGAAACATGTCTCACTCTCCCACCATGGCCGGAGCCAGCCAGCAGCACCCATTCCTTGCGTCAAGATGGAATTAGATGGGGAAAGCTTTATTAATACAGAAAATGGAAGAAAACAAACACAGAAGTCACAAAGGATTTTTTGTGTATATAGTAGACTTTAAGCACACACACACACACACACACACACACACACACACACACTAACACGAGGCCCTGGGGTGTGTGGGGTGAAATGTAAGGTAAAGGATTGGAATGGAAAGATAAAGAGTTTTTTTTTAATATATATATATATATATATATATATATATATATATATATATATATATATCCCCGCTCCTCTGATGCCATGCTTCTCGCCTGCCCAAGGGCTTCTACTTCCCTTACTCGGCTTTGTCCTTTTTCTTCTGCTGCCCCTTACGCCTGGAACGCTCTTCCAGAACACTTGAGAACTACCAACTCAATCACAGCTTTTAAAACTCAGCTAAAAACTTTTCTTTTCCCTATAGCTTTTAAATATTGAGTTTGTTCTGACCCTATACTGTCAGCTTCACCCTACCCGGTGCCTGTTTACACTTCCCTGTGCCTGTTTGCATTCTCTTTCCCTCCTTATTGTTTACTACAACTTTATTAGATTGTAAGCCTATGCGGCAGGGTCTTGCTATTTACTGTGTAATCTGTACAGCACCATGTACATTGATGGTGCTATATAAATAAATAAATAAATAAATAAATAATAATGGGGGTAACAGTAAAACACACACACATATACAAAATATACCAACAAAGAGGTTGGGTGGGTCAAGGAACTTGGAAATTGGGGATTGGAATTGAAGAACTAGCACACACACCAAAAAAAAACAGGCAGAGGGAGACTGCAAATCAAACCCAGCAATCAGAAGCTCTCTCTGACTGATTCTCTCCTTTTCTATCCTCCTTCCTCTTAAGTCCTAATGCCACATGAGAAGGGAATAAGAAGTTCCAGGGCAAGGACAAATGGGAAACAAAGAAAAGCAGAGAGACACTGCAGCTCTGTATCTCACTCTCTCACACACACACACTCTGACTTTGTTCCTAACATTCCACGAACTACCAATGGAATGAGTTCCAAGGCGAGGATAAATGGGGTACATCATTTCCAATCCCTCCCCATAAGCGCTACGATTGGAAGGGGAACAGCGAGGACACTGGGGCACTGGCTATTGGTTAGCCACAGATGTCAATCTCAAAACTACCCTTCCCTCAGCCTTAGTGTCTTCCAAATATGGGAAAGTGTTCGTAGTCCATCAAGTTAAAACAACCCCTCACGTCGCCTAAAAAACCTTCGGAAACCTTCAGATACTTTCAGAGCTCTGAACAACCTTCTATCCGCACAGCAGGTAACCATTGGTTTTAAAACTTCCCCCCAACCACACAGTCGTTTAGGATATCCAACAGATATCTGTCAGACTTTCAGATTTTGGGTGTGGGGCGCACACTCCTAATGTTTAGCCTGGAGAAGAAAAGACTGAGGGGAGACATGATAGCACTCTTCAAGTACTTGAAAGGTTGTCACACAGAGGAAGGCCAGGATCTCTTCTCGAACATACCAGAGTACAGGACATGGAATAATGGGCTCAAGTTACAGGAAGCCAGATTCCGGCTGGACATCAGGAAAAACTTCCTGACTGTTAGAGCAGTACGACAATGGAATCAATGACCTAGGGAGGTCATGGGCTCTTCCACACTATAGGTCTTCAAGAGGCAGCTGGACAGCCATCTGTCAGGGATGCTTTAAGGTGGATTCCTGCATTGAACAGGGGGTTGGACTCAATGGCGTTATACTGTAGGCCCCTTCCAACTCTACTGTTCTATGATTCCACTCTTTGGCCCTTTCAATACCATATGGCTGTAGAAGGAGGGAGAGGGAGGATCTCGCAATATTCTGCTTGCAAGATTCTCCCCTTAATCCAAATACACGCCCAACATCCCAGAAGGAGAGAGGGATGTCATGCCCACCATTTTTACAAAACAGAAGATGAGTTTACATGCTCTACAACTAAAGGTAAGATGTTAAAAAAAAACTCCCGCTCCCGCTCCCCCCTTCACCCTCAATGGGCACAGAGAGCCTGAACAGCTCCATGCTCAGTGCCCGTTTCCCACCTCCTCATGTTTACTTGCGAGGAAGTGGGACTAAACCGGGATGGCTGACTGCGGTCTTGGGACAATCCCAAAGCCGCAGGAAGAATTGGGTTTTCCCAGGGATTATTTATCCCTGGCAAAACCCATGCTTGCCCCCGCGAGTCCCTGTGTGTCATTTCGACGCACAGGGACTCAGCCACGTCCAGCCCGGATTTTTGGACTGGTGTAGAAATGACTTTAGGTTCAGCAGTTCAAAGTTGGAGAAGCCATCCTCTCTAAACCAGAGCTGATTTTGTCTTGAAGCTCTAATCTAAATTCAGAACCCTTACCCTTTGCACTCTATACAATGTACTGTAATGATGTCTTGAAGAATGTTAGTGGAATAAAACATCAAGGATTCAAGTCTGAATCTGATTTTCATTTCAAGGCCCAGCAGAGAACTAGCCAAAGCCAAAATCTGCCAATCAAGCCAATTGACTGATTGTGTAGCTATAGTGAGTCACTGATTTGTTGTGACAGCTCTGTAAAATTCTACTGGATCATTTCCTAGAAAACATGGGGGGAAAGAGCAGTGGATGTAAAATGCCAGTGGATATTTCTGTACACACAGTCCACAATAGCATTGCTTGCATCCAATATGTCCCCTCACCCCTTCAAGGTATAGCGTACATTCATAATATCTCATAGCAATGAGATAACAGATTACTGTCTACCTGAAGTCTCTACGGTAACCATATATTTTGTTACTTGTATAATTTTATCTTTAAAATGTTTTGCTTGAATTGGGCAAACAGCAGAATTCTAAGCAGAAAAAAGGATGAATGGGGCTTACTCCCTAGTAAGTATGTTTAGAAACATTGCATTTGGCTTCATTCAGTTTGGCTTCATTCAGTTGGAGTTACTGTTGAGTGGACATGTATAAGATTGCTTTTATACTTTTGTTAACTCTTGTTAGCACGTGTGATTTGGATAACTGGAAACAATGCTTTTTGAGAGTTTGGCCTATAGTGTGAGACTTTCCAGTGGCTGGAATTTGGTGGAGGATTTGCAGCTCCAACTATGGAATAACTTTAAGAGAATCTCTGGAGGGTTCACCATGAGTCCCGGAGGCTTCCTTCATGTTGCAGGCTGCACCATATGTGTGCAAATTCTTCCTTTCCTGACACCGGGTGATCATTTCGTGTTGATGTTGGAGGCATTCCTTGATGTGAAGCCTTCCAGGGCCACCAAAACATTCCAAAGAATGTTCAGGGGAATAAATCAATCTCTGGAATGGAGGGATGTGCAATGTTTGAAATTCTGTTCTGTTTAATCCCAACAGGATTCCACAACATTTCTGTTCTGGTAAGCAGCAGTGCACTGTAGTGAATTCCCCCCCACACACACACACACACACTGACCAATTCTGGAAATGTTTTGCGCATTTTTTCGGGTTCCATCATTTGCACAAATTGTATTTTGTGCACTTTTTAATTTGGGGGTCTTGAAATTTCCACAAGTGGTGTCTTAATTTCTTAAAATATTTTTTTGATTTTCAGTCTTGTGGAAGTACACACAATCGTAAGTCCACCTGTCTGCTATGTAGCCCCAGAGAGGCATATTCTCCTCTTTTCAATAGCCTTGTCAGTTTCATCCTTTCCACATCTTACTTTGTCTTGCCCATCAGAGCCATATTCCCTACTTGTTAAAGAACTTGCCAATTTCATCTTCCACTTCAGCACTTCCTGTGTTAAGAAGTGGTCCCTGAGATGCTCGCCCAGGGACAATAGGATTGCTCTCTCTGTTTCCTAAGTGTGTAGAGCTATTTCTCATTTCCTCATTGAAAGCATAAGCCCATGCTTAGGATCTTAGACCCACAGAAGTGTTTTCTCTTTCCATCCAGTATTTTAATCCATCTATGACTAAAAGAGCTACCTTTTCTTCTCGAACCTCTCAGTTTTGTCAGAGCCTTCCAATGCTTATAATTAGATACTATTTCATCCAGGTACAGTTCTGGGCCAACATCATGTTTTACATAACTCAGAATGGGAGATATATGAAAAGACTGAATAGTCGTGGTATCATCTCTTGAGTCCCTTGGTAGCAAATGGAAGAGCATTGAGGAAAGGGCTGCTTTGTTCTCCTGGAATGTCAAGGCCTTCCAATGGAATATTGGCTCGTGAGCTCGCAGTGTAAACTAACACTGCATGCTCCGTTTGCAGACGGCTAGCCAGTTGGTAGCTCTGAATACGTTCACATACTCTGTGCCAGCTAAGCAGAGCCAATCGGCCTGGCTTTCGGATGAGTCTGTCAATAGGCAAACATTCCGGCAGCGTGCTTTTATTTACAGAGCTGTGGTGGGTTATTAACTTTATTCTTTTAAATTAAAAGAAGCGTATATTTTTAAAAAAAGCAGCTGAACTTATTGCAGCAGAAAGGTCAAGATGAGTACTGTAAATCTGACCAAATCCCTCCCTCTCTCTCTCTCTCTCTCTCTCTCTCTCTCTCTCTCTCTCTCTCCCCCCTCACTGAAAATTGGGGGGCGGGAGAGGCTTTGCAAGGGTGTAGTTCAAATTATTTATTTATTGTTATGTGTTGAAAAGGGAAATTACTCTCACAATGTGACAGGCACCAAAATTTAAAACGGGGAAACATCTTAAAATCAACAATAAATACAAAGCAGAAATCATTGATAGTTAAAAAAAAAATAGTAGCTAACTACTCTTGTGTAACTGGTGAAATTGGTTGGTTTGGCTTTGTTTGAAACAAGCATACTGGGCCATTTTAGCCAAAATACAATTTATTGCATAGAACAGGTACCAGAACTTTGTTTCTGTAGAAGTTGTATGGCTTAATGCATCACTCTCATCTAGTCATATTGACTGGTGAATTTGATAGTTTGGGCTTGCTTAGAAGTTGCTATTCCAGAGTATCCCAGGCTGTTCCAGATGGCTTCTTTAAAGGATTAAAAGAAGTAGGGAAGTTGGAGAAATCTACAATGGATTCAAAGGAATTTAGACTTCTATGAATATGACCTGCGGATTCTGCAATGGACCAACTTTTTCTGTGTCATGTGGATTCAGCAGGCATGCAGACCATTTTATTTTATTTTGCAAACAAAGACAATTCTCATACAAAAAAAAAATCCCATACAAAAACAACAACAACCCTAAAACCAAAAGAAAACATGGCTGGTTGTTCGGTTGTTCAGGGTGGCTTGTTTTTGGAGTGGCTTGTCATGATGTGTGAACCTGGCATGATGGCTGGTGTGGGACTTGTCAGAAAGGTCTACAGAGCTGCCCCAGAAAAACCACGAAAATCCTGATCATTCTTCACAATCTTGCTAACAATGTCAACTCTCTGCAATTATTATTATTATTATTATTATTATTATTATTATTATTATTATTATTATTATTATTATACCACCCCATAGCTGAAGCTTTCTGGGCAGTTTACAAAAGTTTAAAACAGTGAACATTGAAGAGAAATATACAAAATTTAAAACCATAAAAAGCATAAAATACAAACAAAAACAGACAATATCCATTTAAAAACAACTATTCTGGGGTCAGTTAAAAAAACTCAGCATATGCTGTTAAATGCCTGGGAGAAGAGAAATGTCTTGACCTGGTGCTGAAAAGATAACAATGTTGGTGCCAGGTGAGCCTCGTCAGGGAGATCATTCCATAATTGAGGGGCCACCACTGAAAAGGCCCTCTCCCTGCTTGCCATTCTCCGAGCTTCCCTCAGGGTAGGCACCCAGAGGAGGACCTCAGATGTTGAGCATAGTAGGTTCATGTCAGGAGAGGCGTTCCGTCAGGTATTGTGGTCCCAATGTCTTGAAATGACACTAGTCAATTTACTCCTCCACTTCATCACCTCCCTAAACAGTGACTCTCTCCACCACGACCAATCTTCAGGAGATTTGCACATATTTTACTCCACCAGCAAGGGAATTTGTGAAAAAAAATCTTTTTTCTTTTTCACTTTGGTAGTGAAAAACCAAAGTGGAACTTTGGTAGTTACTGCACTCTAGCAAATTTGCACAAATCTTCCTGAAGTTGAAAAACACACATTAAATATGAGCAAATTTCTCCAAAGGTGAAAAAAAAATCCTCAGAAGCTCTGTGCCCATCGGGGGTGAGGTTGGGGGAGCGGGAATAAAAATAATAATAATAAAAAACTTTTTCGGTGGAGCGCTCTTGCACTCTTTTCCAATAAAAAATGCAAAAACAAAATGGTGGGCACTGCTCTCCACATCTAGACATCCTGCGATGATCCCAGAAGCATTTAAGTCTGGGGATCATCCCACCTCCCTCCCTCTACACCGTCTGGTGTAGACATGCTCCAGAAAAGAAAACCCAGTTCACCATTTAATTGCTGGCCTGGCACTGAATGCCTCTGCTCATCTCTAGTTCTTCTCTGCATAGTGTGGCCGGTAGATTGCATTCCCCACTACCACCACCACTGCCTTCAGTATTTATATAGTGCTTTCCTGAAATGCTCCGTGAACATGATCTCAGAAATAACAAGCTTCTAAGAGAGGCAGGCTTAGTTAGCTCCATTTACAGATTGGGGTGGGGGGCGGGGGTTCAGGCAGAGATAGAGTGGCTTACCTAAGGCAACCCAGAAATTTCATGGCTAAGTAGAAAAATTGAAGTGGGAACTACTCTATTCTCAGCTCATGCTCCTTTACCACTATGCTGCAAAGATAAACAAAGGTATGCTAGAACACATCCGAATGCTTATATAGGCAGAGTGGTTTAAAAGAAACAAAAACACCCTATAAAGAGATAGTAAAGTAACAGCAGTAGCTGTTTGCAAGGGAAATGGATGTTCAGAGTGTCCTAATCAAGGACAAACTTAAAAGCAGAGATAATAGCCAATTCTCTCTGCAGATAAGAGACACCAGAGCAAAGTATGGCCTCCTTTCTTTCCTCTGCAATCTTTTCATTGTTCACCACCACCATTTTTTTCCACTTTTGTTTACCACTACACTGCAAGGATGAACAAAAGTATGGTACAATATACCATAATGCTTATATAGACTGAGGCCCAATCTACACCAAGCAGGATATTGCACTTTGAAAGTGGTACATAGAAGGCAGGAGCCACACTAGTGCTTTATAGTGGTATTGAAGTGCACTGACAACTGTTGGGCCTATTGACACATACCATATACTAGGCATGTGCTCCGCTCCGATTAGGAGCGGAGAAGCAGTAGCGGATTGGCCTGCTCCACCTTACCCAGAGGCGGAGTAGAAGCGGACCGCGGACCCCTAGAAGCAAGGCGAAGAGAAGCGGCCATTTTTCGGAGCTCCTCTTTCAGGCGGAGCGCTCCGATCGCCATCTTGAAAACATTTCGCCATAGGATTGCATTGTGGGAAATAATCGCGAATAACTAGGTTGATTTTGAAGCTATCGTTCTGGAAATTCTTGTGCACAGAGAGTCGTGGATGGGGGTTATTTTGAGACTACTCTCACCTCTCTGCGTCGTGCGGGTCGTGTGCTAGAATTTTTTTAAAATTGGGTCAACAAACAGGGACAGCGCGGCTCAAACGGCGGTTTTCGGCTTTTCGCCCATAGGATTGCATTGTGGGAAAGAATCGGGGATAACTGGGTTTTTTTTAAAGGTATCGTTCTGAAAATTCTTGTGCTTAGACAGTCGTGGATGGGGGTCATTTTGAGACAACTCTCACCTCTCTGCGTGGTGCGGGTCACGCGCTAGAATTTTTTAAAAAATCGGCGGGAAAAATACCTTTTTCAAAGGGCTGAGGGGCAGAGTCAGCTCCCGGTCATGATGATCCCCAAGTAGGAGGAGGGCATAGGCAAAACGGGTAACTTGGGATTCTGGGAAACTTCTCTTTCCTAATCTGAACGGACTTTTCCCAGTGTTTTTTAACACAGTAGCCCCACCAAATGCACAAACACAACCTGAAATCATATACTAAGCCAAGAATAAGAGATAGAAACACAGCACTGCTACCCACCCTAACTTTGGGGAACAACTGAAAAGATGTGGTGCAAGGGGATGAGCTCCCCTAGGGCATCTCATTGTGGATGTGCCCCCACTCTCTCCTGTACTGGAAGGCCATCAGAGCCTTCCAAAGAGAGTAAAACGGTGGAGCAATGCCTATCACGAGTCGAAGTGAGCGTTTACTTCTTAGTGGTGGAGCGATGCCTATTATGAGTTGAAGTGAGCATTTACTTCTTAGAGCTGTTGGTGAAGCAATGGCTTTCTTGAGCTGAACTGGCAGCTGCTTCCCTCTCCCCCGGGCACGTCCCCCTATTGCTGGTAAAAGACAGATATAGCCTTTTTTTAAAAGTTCTTCTTGCTGTTTATTCAGCAACACTGCTGCTTTTAATTCCACCCCTCCTTTGTTTATTTGTTTATTTATTCCATTTTATATGCATTACTGGCTTATCCTTGGCTCACTTCCTTATGCCCCCAGAAATGCCAGCTGCATGCCTGCCTGCCTTCCCTCCCTCCTCCCCTGCCCACCTCGCAGGGATGTTGTGTGTGTGTGGCTTTGACTCAGGGGAGAAGTCCTTCCTGCGCTCACTTGGAGTTTTGGAAGTTCCAAATTTTGCAGTTTTAAGCCCCGCCAAAAAACAGGGGATGATGGGACTGCCTTGAGTCTCGGCGTGCGTATGTATCCCCTGGATAAGCTTTCATGGTGGTGAGTTTGAGGTTTTTTTTTAACGTGCAAAACTGACGGAGCTATGGAAAGGGGTGTTGGATTTTCATAAATTCCCCAAAAATCAGGGGATGATGGGATTTGCTTGAAACTTGGTGTGCGTGTGGACACATGGATAAGCTGTCCTGGTGGCGAGTTTGAGGTTTCTAATGTGCAAATTGACGGAGCTATGGAAAGGGGTGTGAATGGGGTGCCCGATTTTCAAAAATTCCCCCAAAATCAGGGGATGATGGGATTGCCTTGAAACTTGGCGTCCATGTGGACACATGGATAAGCTATAATGGTGCTGAGTTTGAGGTTTCTAACGTGCAAATTGACGGAGCTATCCCAAGGGGTGTGAATGGGGTGCCCGATTTTCATAAATTCCCCAAAAATCAGGGGATGATGGGATTGCCTTGAAACTTGGCGTGCATGTGAGGTGTCATGGTGCCAAACGTGAGGTTTCTAACTTGAACAGAAAAAAAGTTGTTTACTTTTTTAGCTTTCAATGCAAGCCTATGGGGGAGGGGGGAACGGAGCTCCGATCCGGATCCGGAGCTCCGAGCGGAGCGGAGCGGAAGTGGGTGGAGCGGGGGCGGGGCGAAGCGGCCCGCTCCGAAAATTGCGGATCTGCAAGTGAAGCGGAGCGGGGGGTCCGTGCACACCCCTACCATATACTGCTTTTATAGTGCTTTCATAACACTATGTCCTGCTTGGTGTGGCTCCTGCCTTTTATATACCACTTTCATAGTGCAATATCCTGCTTGGTGTAGATTCAGCCTGAGTGTTTTTAAAGAGAGAGAGAGAGAGAGAAAGACCCAGGGCAAAGAAACCCTCAGTGTGACTCCCTTTCTTTCCTCTGCAACATTTTCATTTTGTTTGTTTCTTTTGTTCACCAGACTGGAAAGACTACGATGGCAGAGAGCCTAGGCACAGGGGACAGATTGAAGCACTGGAACGTTTGCTGCAGCAGGTTAGAGCGTCTCGTCCAAGTTACAGTTGCCGAGGTAAGGATAAAGTATCCACGTGGTAGGGCATCAGCTGAAGCCTCCGTGGCGCCTGTAATTTTAGCAGCTTTCTGTTTGGGCCATACCTTCTCATTCATCAGGAAAGGCAAGATATTAATATTGGCCCATCTGGAATCACTTTAGCAGACTATCTTGCTCTTGCCTCTCCAAATTGGCAATGCAGCAAATATTTGAACACAAGCTTTTGGGGAAGCACTTCTCTCTCTCTCTGTCTCTCTCTCTGTCTGTCTCTCTCTTTCTCCCTCCCCCATCTCCTCCAGCCTATTAAGCCAAAATACAAATAAAATGTTGAAAGGCTTATTTGCAGATATCAATGATAGATTGGGCTGGAGTTGGTGCCATGTTTTTCTGGGCCCTGGGAAAAGGGGTTATCCGTCGTTCCATATTGTAGCCCTACAGCATGAGAGAATAGAAGATAGTATCCTTAGACATGTACAAAATGCTCTGCCTGACCACTGTATGTGCACAGCCAGCTTCACACAACCACTGGAATTCAAGGCCGAGGCTTCTGTGTCAATGGCTATAACTTCCAGCTGCATCTCTCATGGGTAGGACGTTGGAGAAACCTGCAACGGATTCAAATGAGTTGAAATTTCTATGAATCCAGCCTGCAGATTCTGTAGCAGACCAGCTTTTTCTGAGTTGCGCGGATTCCATGGACTTGCAAGATAGTGTTTTACTTTCGGAGGGGGTCTGTGCAAATTCGCACTTGCACTAATGTACAGAAGTTCCTGTACATTCCTAAAAAAAAATATCTGATTCTGTCAATGGGAGCACGACACAACAAATGACTTCTGACAATCCACAAAATGCAAACGGAACTGATTTAATAAAATCCGTACATCCCCACTCATGAGTAAATATCTTTGTATGTACATGGCATCAAAGATTCCTGCTTGTTAGTGTACAGGGAAGGGACATGTATGTATGAGACCACATGAATGTGTTAGCAGGAAAGATGGTGGCACTAGCAGGGGTCAATACTGATCTTCTCAACAGGAACTTTATGGTACTTCTCTGGGTCTAACTCCAACCTGGGTCTGCTCATGCTGGCCATGAGTGAACATCTAGTATTATATATTACAACATTTGACTTAAATTACAACAACTTGGCTGGTAACAAGACGATGATGCTTTAAATTCTCTATGAGGCAGTTCCAACTAATAATGAAAAAGAGGTGAACACGTGTGAAACAAGCAAAACTCTGCATTTTAAATAAAACAGTCTCTTTTCTCCCAAACTGGAGAGAGAGTTTGAAACTCAGCAGGTCCTTTGCTCATCTTTTGTGGAAGGCAGACTGTGCTTTTGATAGCATGAAAATCAGGGCAGCAGCTTGAGAGATTTTTAAAAAGTTTTAAAAGGCCTTGTTCACTATGAACTGTTGAAATGTGTTTTTTTTATTAAAAAATTCCAGAAAATATGATCCCGTGTTGAAATTATGGCTTTGATGCAAAGCAACTTGGGCTTTTTTTTTTTGGTTTTTTTTTTTAGAAGCATAGCAGGAATCAAACTGTTAGGCAGTTTTGATTGTCCCCCCCTGCTATTTCACCCATCATCAACCCAGGTTGAATCAAAAGTCCACTGAAGTACAGTAAAGGCGAAACAAATTCCTTGGCAGATTCTGCAGGAGGAAGCCTTGATTCTTTTGTGTGCAATCATTATGACTATCAAAGGTCTGCATGCTCCTCTTGTAACTATAGCAACATACACACAAAGGGAAAATGCCCTTTGAAAAGGATTTGAGATGTTGCATGAAAATAAACGTTTCCCCCACCCCCACCCCATCTAATTAGGGGTCGTGTAAGCATTCTGATTTATATTGCATTTGAATCTGAGGTGGCAGATAATATTACTCTTGTTTCACTAGCGCCTGTTTTTATGAGCAACTGATACCAAAGCTAGATCTTTCTTTCTAAGTCATGGACCAGATTGGGACCCTTACATGAGGGTTGGGGGCTTTAACTAGGGTGACCTAGTTAAAGCCCCCAAGGAGGATAGGAGGATAGGGCTCCCGTATCTTTAAAAGGAGGATAGGGCTCCCGTATCTTTAACAGTTGCCTAGAAAAGGGAATTTCAGCCGGTGTAATTTGTATGCATGCAGCACCCATTGGAATTCCCTCTTCATCACAACAGTTAAAGCTGCAGGAGCTATACTAGATTGACCTCTTTTAAATCTGGTCAATCTAGTACAGCTCCTGCAGCTTTAACTGTAGTGATGAAGAGGGAATTTCACCAGGTGCTGCATATATACAAATGACACCAGCTGAAATTCCCTTTTCAATACAACTGTTAAAGATACAGGAGCTCTGTCCTCCTTTTTCATATGGTCATCCTACTTTAACCCTTTATCTCCCCCACCCCACTCTGATTCAGATCCAGATGTGGAGGGTGTGTGTGTGTGTGTGTGTAATGGTTATTGCCAAATTGTGATCCATTAAAACAAACAAATCACTTTTTGGCCATGAAATTTATAGGCAAGGGGAGGGGAGGGGAGGGGGCAATCCAGGTTGGGATTACTTGGGGGATAAAAGGTTTAAGCCACCCCCACCCCCATGCAAGGGTCCTGATCTGAATAGGGATAATTAGGACTGGGATAACTGGCTAAGTGGGAAAGGCATAGCTGCTGCTAACTACATCTTCAAAGTAACATGTAGCTCAGCCTTCAACTACCCCGAAAGGTGGTATAGAAGATAGATGAATCTGTTAGCTTCACTTTCTTCCACATTAATTTTTTAAAAAAACTTCAATTCTTTCCATCCTAAACATGAAGAAATGTGCATTTATTTATTTATTTTTGTAAATTATTATAAAAATCGAACAGAAATGAAATTCTCACCCATCTGTGGTGTACTGGACACCATTCTTTCTTCACTCTCTTTAAGCTATGTCTCTGACTTCTATCACAATGATATATGACCTCCTTGTGATGAGCATATCTGGGTTTATTCTGCAAGCATGAAGTCTTAATTCCTGGAATAAAATTCAACATCCTGAAAATGGGTTTCCCCCATGTTACAAAAAAGCTGTGATGATGGTTGGGTGAGCGATTTCAGGGCCATCCCTATCATTAGACAGAATGGAGCAGGTACCTCAGGCAGATGATTTGGGGTATCATGAAAGGGCACAAATTGACAGTTATTTGTTATTGTACTTTTTATTATCAGGAAGGAGGAGCAGTACTTGTGGGATTTTCTGCCTCAGGTGCATAAATAACTTAGCCAGCAATAAGTACTATGCATCTTGAGGGCTAAAGTCAACTCTACTGGATTCCAAAGGAGAGAGGGTTTTTTAACCCCACCCCCTCCTGCAGTAGGTGAAATTTCAGGCCAAAAATGGGAGAGGGAAAGGTTAAATACCCCATCGCAAATCACCATGGTCTTGGTCTGAATCAGGCATGGCCTTTGACCAGGGAGATTCAAAATGGTCTGACAGGATCTTGGATACCAGGGAAAGTGAGTAAACCAATCATGCATAGCTCTGTTGCGCATGATTAGCAGAACATTGACTTGGGGAGGAGGAAGAGTCCCTTTGCTACTCTGCCTTTCAGTCATGTAAGTAGCACGTCACAATGGGGGACCTGCCCCAGGTAGAGTCTGGGCAGCTGCACAAAATATTTATTTTTATTGATTGATTGATTGATTGATTACATTTTTATACCGCCCAATAGCCGAAGCTCTCTGGGCGGTTCACAAAAATTAAAACCACAATAAAACAACCAACAGGTTAAAAGCACAATTACAAAATACAGTATAAAAAGCACAACCAGGATAAAACCACGCAGCAAAATTTATATAAGATTAAAATACAGAGTTAAAACAGTAAAATTTAAATTTAAGTTAAAATTAAGTGTTAAAATACTGAGAGAATAAAAAGGTCTTCAGCTGGCGACGAAAGCAGTACAGTGTAGGCGCCAGGCAGACCTCTCTGGGGAGCTCATTCCACAACCGAGGTGCCACAGCAGAGAAAGCCTCCATCAAAGCTCATCTAATATATTGCCAGCTACTTTTGAAAACGTTATTAATTATCTAATGGAAAATGTTCTCAAGATAGGGATGAAAAAGCAAACATCAGCTTGCTCACAGGCCTAAGGTGGGGCTCTACCCTAGGGTTGATCTTGACAGCTGTGAGTTTTCCGTGTGTATGCAGTTGTACACGTGAGCTGGAAACCTGTGCTACTCTCTGCGGACGTCCATGCTGTATGCACGAATGCCATGGGGTGGAAGTGATGCAGTTCAGCCCCACTCCTGGCTCACGTGTTGGTACACACGGTTTTGTGGAATGCCACCACAGGGCTATCATTCCCTCTTTAAAGAGGGAAGCCAGCTAGCCAAAGTGCCACAGTTGCTCAACATTGCTTTCTACATAGAGCTCCCTAATATGGTAGTCTAGGGAGGACAGACAGAGCCAGTGTCAAGGGTAGGCATGGTTGGGCAAATGCCAAGTGCCCCCATCCCACCAGAGGCCCACTAACGAGAGCCCCTTGTGCTTGCTCCTGCTGTTCACCATTGCAAACGGTTTGTTCACATGCTCCTTGTACTGGCACAGATAATGATGGAAATGAGAATGAAGGGCAGTAGATGCTACTGTCTGTTTGCTCCCCGTCTCTCTGCCTGTCCAGCAAGCAAATGGTAGCGATGATGAGACAGAGAAGGAGGAGCAATAGCAGCTGGTGACAATGGTGGGAGGAAGGTCACTGAGGGAGGAGGCCCATAGAAGGTATCTTGCCCAAGGTCTCTCAAAGACCAGAAGCCACCTCTGGGCATGCCGAAATCACAGACTACTTAAACTGGTTTAATAGAGTCATTTCCTCTCCCCAGGGAGCTCTGGGAACTGTACTTCAGTGGAGGGAGACTCTAACAGAGCCATCAGCAAACTACAGTTCCCAGGATTCTGGGGCGGAGGCCATAACAGTTAAGAAGGCATAATAAAACTCTGATGAAATTGGCCCTGCAAGATGGTGCTTTAAACACAAATGCAGAGAAGTTGCAAAGAAAACCTTGATAGCATTGGTGTGCAGGATGTGTTTGTGAGGGTCTGCAAATGGATTTCTTGTTCATATGATGGCATCCTTGGGGAGAGAAGTTTGCTTTCCTACATTTAATCTTCATGGGGACGGGTGGGGGGATTGATGATTACCAGCCACACAGCCATCCATTTGTCTTCATAACTAGCGTAACCAAGTTGCTACAATTACTGATTGCTTTTGGGTCTAAGATCTTGAGAGTTTCTCCCCACCCCCGCCCTTCTACACTCATTCATTTCAAATAAATTCTTTGTAGTTCAACATATTGTTGTGATGATCTAAAGTAGGAGGGAAAACCAAAGCTTTTCATTGTAATACTTTCCCTTTCTTTCGGTGGCACTTGTCCAGTAAAATACTGAATGGCTAAGTCCAAAGCTAATCCTTAAAAATGCTTGAATAGTAATTTGATCTGTGTGCTGCAGAACTGGCTCGCTTACCTCATTTGGCAAAGGGCAGAGGTTCTCACTTTGGATGGCAGCCCTATTTCAAGGCAAGGTTGCAATAGAGGCATAGCTAGCAAGCACGAATGCAGGGCCCTATTCTCACGACCTTCTCGAGGCCGTACACGTTGAGTAACACTCAATGGTTGGGTTCGGATGACACGATAATCAACCAAGGGGGAAGGAGGCAACTGTCGGTCGAGTTGATTATTGTGTCGTGGGCGGGGAGGGATCACAATGCACACACAATTGAGATTATGCTATTTTGCCATTTTAAGCAATGGCGAAAAACAATGGGCTGCTCCGTTGCTTATCAAATAATCAATTGATTAAGTTGTCATGTGGAGGGCTCTCCCCCTCCATCGAGTGCACTATTCCATTGGCCATAGAGTTCTCCAGCAGGAGCGGCCGAAAACACCCCAGCTGCTCCTATACAGCTGACAGAACTCGCAATGGTTGATGGGATGCGGCCAGGAAGACTGAGGGAGGAGGAAAGTTGGAGCACCGGCAACTCAGAAGGATGCCGGGACTTTCAGCCACGTGACGGGGGGAGGAGCAACATGTCGTGTGAGGAGTACCAGGAGAATAATGCACGTTGAGTGTGTTATTACCCCTCCGTTGCCTAATATGTTGTCCGAACTCAGCCAACGTGTGTGCTAGTTCTTAGCTGCACTGTCACATGCTGTGTTAATCATGTGAATAATAACACCAGGAACAGGAGTCAGTGGAGATCAGATACTCTTACACAGATGAGGAATAAAATATATTTCACATCAGCTTCTGTACAAGGGCGTCAACATTCTTAGGATTGGTTCTGTGTACTGGGACATTGCTACATGTTGTATTGGAAGAACAGTGGGATGTATCTGTTTCTCAAACTTTTGAGACTGGGGACACATTTTTTTCTTGATTAAAATTAAGTAGATCACACACCAGGCCTTCCCAACAGCAGCCTTTCCCCAGCCTTCTAGCACCCAGGGACCTTTTGTACCTGCAAGAGGGCGGGGGCAGACAGACACTCAGCTCCTGCAGATCACACACCAGGCCTTCCCAACAACAGCCTTTCCCCGATTAAAATTAAGTAATTCCATTTAATGTGTGCCAACCAACATTGAATCCATTAAAATTAGGTAGGGTGACCATATGAAAAAGAGGACAGGGCTCCTGTATCTTTAACAGTTGTATAGAAAATTTCAGCAGGTGTCATTTGTATGCTTGCAGCACCTGGTGAAATTCCCTCTTCATCACAACAGTTAAAGCTGCAGGAGCCTTGTCCAGCTTTCCGTATGTTCACCCTAAAATTAGAGGCATACTTCACTCTTAGGCCCAGTTCAGATGAAACAGCAGTTGGATCCTAACTTGATCTCACTATCCAGACAAACAGGGAACTATGGTTAGTTTAATAGTGGAAGCAAAAGCTTCTGGCCTCCATCTTGGAGAAGGAAGGAAGAGAAGGAAGGAAGAGCAGACAACCCCAAGAAACATTTCTGGGTCTCCCTGCTGTTGTCATGTAGAACACCTCCCAATGCCAAGTCAGTGCTTGTAGGTGCTCAAATTCCAGTGGGACCAGAAGGCTGCAGCCTCGTTATCTTTTGTGATGGCCACTGTAACAGCGCCATGCCTCGATCACTTTATGAATCAGACCAGTTGTGCATGCATCTATGTGCTTATTAGGGTTCTGCTACTACCTCATCTTTTCCTCTAGCTCTAGCCAGGGAAGAAATCCAGACCTCCAAGACAATTACCTGGCTGGGAGAAGTAGCAACTTGCTAGAATTGTCCTGTCACCTCAGACAAGGATAGCTAGCTTTCCTCTTCTTATCAAATTAAAAAGGAGATGGTCTGGCTATCTCTTGCAGGCTTAATACATCAAAAGGTTTCACAGCACAGGCGTCGTTATCAGAGGCACACCTGGGCATTTGTGGCTTAGGCTGGAGGAAAGAGAAGTCTCTTTTGTATTTGTCAGAAACTCACCCTCAAACCTCAGTTCCAAATTGAAAGGAAGAATGTTTTTATTAGAAGGACAAAATAGGGCAACAAGGGGGGGGGGAATAGAAAAGTCCTTTAAAAATAAAGACTTAAAAATAAAAAATATCAATCTATGCAGTGGGAGAGAGACAAAAATACAATGATGTGGACTCAACACACACAGCAACTTTGGCTATTTGGAGAGTACTTCGTTCATTTGATGGTAGTTAGCTGGTGCAGGGGGGAGCGTATGGATTACGAAGATGTTAATTAAAAAGGATATGGGTCTGGCTATCTCTTGCAGCTTTATTGTAATATATCAAAAGGCATCACAACATAGGTGTTGTTACAGGAGGCATATCTGGGCATTTGCCCCAGAACTTCTGAGCTGTGTCCCAGATTTTTAGACCCAATGCTCTCACCTACCTTAATACAAACTTGCTTTTCCCTTTGAGCTCAATAGCCTTGCACTAACTAGGATACTACTGGACTGCAGATCAATAGGAAATGGAGCATGAAGGTACCAACCTTTTAAACTAGAGGAAAGACTGCCACCTTTCTTTCCACAGTCTGCTCATTATTTTTTCTCTCTCGCTACTTTTCTACTCTTATATACCCACTGGTGGGAGCTTGCTTGCAACGAACATTTGAAGAGAGAGTGGAATGGCAGGAAGAACTCCCTGTGAAATACTGGTATTTCCCATAGCTTCTGGTTTTACTGCCCCAAACTGGTTTCTCCAGAAGTTCAGTAGCTTCAGCACAGCAAAGGATTTAATCAGCCTCCACAAGTGTCTTTCTCTCCCTTCACTTTAATTTCTCCCATATAGCTACAGGCAGCAGATTATACCAAAAAGAGAGTTAGGACTAGGTGACATCATGATCTAGGAAGTACTGGGGCTTTAAAATAGGTTTTACACTTCTAAAAAAGCCCTCAGCCACCTCACCTCATAAAGTCAATTTAAGTATGTGCAACCTTCACACACCCTCCCCACTCTCCTAAATTCCTCTGAAGTGCTCCCACTATGAAAGGAGCTACTTTTAGTGTGGGGAATTTTCCCCCTCCCTCCATTTCGAATCACCATTCTTCTTTTCCTCTTCTCCCTTCCTGTAGCCTTGTCTTTCTTTCTCTTCTTTACTCCATCTGGAGCACATGCCGGGGAATTCTCAAGAGGGGAAGTCATTGGGCAAAAGAAGTTCCGAACTGTGTTTGGATTTATATATGAAGCCAAACACAGTTTATTTTTCTCCTTCTCCTCTTCACCCAGCTCTTTGGGGAAAGTGGGTTCACATGACTGCAGGGAATCTAGGGCTGTTTTGTTTGTCGGTTTCCATCATCTAGCAACAGAGAAGTTCATAGCTCATCGGTGGAGCACATGATTTGCATGCAGGAGGTCCCAAGTTAGGTTCCTAGCATCTCCAGGGCCTACTCTGGATTCGGAGTAGCGGCAGGTCATCTACATGATGCAGCCACCATTGCGAAGCCATCCAGGGGCAAACCCCAGAAACTCTGCTGAAAAAAAGTCGGGCACTTACCCTGACTTTTTTGGTTCAGAGCCGATGGCACCCCCTGATTGGGTGCCATCGGCTGGGCTGGACAGGGAAGGGGGCTGACTAGGAGCACCAAGTTGGGCTGAACTGTAAATAAATAAATAAATAATAACAGGGGGAGGAGGCAGCCGGGAGGCTGCCGCCACTACCAGACCAAGCACCAGGGAGGGGGGAGGAACGGGGCAGCCAGTTCTCCTCCCTCTGTCCTCCCACTGGCTGCCCCGTTCCTCCCCCCCCCCATTTTTTATTATATTTTTTAATCTGTAGATGTGAAGGTTTGCATCAACAGATTAAAAGGGGGGGAAAGGAACGGGGCATCCAGAGGGAGGTCAGAGGGAGGAGAGCCAGCTGCCCTGTTCCTCCCCCCTCCTCGGTGTTCAGTCTGGCAGCAGCAGCTGCAACTGTGCATTGGCGCTCCTTCCTATGCAGATGCTGGGAAAGAGCACCAATTTGGGAGCCCGAGGCCTCACAGCGCAGACCTGCCCCTGTCAAGACAGGGGCCAGGAAGGGCTAGAAAAGAACCCTACCTGAAACCCTGGAAAACCGCTGCCAGTCAGTCAACAATAGTGGGCCTGATGGACCAAGGATCTGACTCAGTATAAGGCAGCTTCCTATGTTCCTATGAAAGGAAGGCTTTAATAAAAACAGGAGTTAAATTTTGGGGAGTGGAAGGGAAATAAATACTGCTCACTATATATGTCTATTCAGAAGTAATCCTCATTATGCTCAAAGGGGCTGACTCCTAGGAGAATTTACATAGGATTCTGGCAAAAGTTACTTTTGTGGGGAGCTTTGCAGCCTGTTTACTAAGAAATAAGGCCTGAGTTGTGAGTGTGATACTACAGGCTTAATAAATGCCCACCTGATTCCAATCCACTGAACTGAATACCCTTTCAATGCAATCCTATGCATATTTTGTCTTCTTCTTGTTGTTGTTGTATAAATTCTAGCTTCAGTGGTAAGGGAAGGACATTTAGTACATGCCCAGAGTTTCTCCTTAACTTAGCCCTAGTATGGAAAGCAGACTCCTGTGCAGAATCCTGCTGAGGTCTTGGCATGAATTTAGTTATGGAGAGGAGGAAACAATAAGAGCTTCCAAAAGCTAGAAAAGTAGAAATGAGTGAAGTTAATTTCAGAACCATTGAATGTCTCACTTGTTCTTTATTCCAATGATTTTAGCATTAAGATGTTATGTAGAACAGGTTTGTTTTAATTGTGTGGTGTGAAATCACACCTGTGACCAAGGCAATGTTAGGGTGGGCACGCCCCCTTGGGGGCTGGGCATGTTGGTGGGCACACCCCTTTGGGGGCTGGGCATTTTGGGGGCATGCCCCTGTGGGGGCTGGACATGTCGGTGGGCACGCCCCCTTGGGGCAGCCACGTTGTCCTCCTTTTTGGTTTCCAAAATATGGTCACCCTAACATAAAGAGGAAGAGGTAGAGGAGAGTTGCACAAAGCAAAAACTAAACACCTGTTTTTTGAAGAGTTTCTGGAAGATGGAATAATGAGGAGGGATTGTTGCATAGAGGGGAATAGAATGGGGACAGGGAGGCTGTAAGAAAAGCATTCCACATATGCTCAGTGCTAATATTGCTTTATTTTACTGTTTTATTTCTTTGCTAACGTTTGTGAAATGTAAATCTAGGAATTCTAAATTTGCATGTATATATAATTAGGGGTGTGTGTTAAATTCAGAGAAAATCTCAAGCCAAAGCAGAATTGCACAGACTTTATTTCTTGAAATAATGTATATTGGTTCAGTTCCTCTAAACTCAGAAGGCATGAGGGAGTGTGCTTCAGTGATTGACAGATCCACCTTCTAATCCTAGGGCACATTTTACCATGGGCTCCAATCACTGTGCTTTGGGTTAGGGCAAAGATGGAACCATGTGATGGCCATTCTTCCAGTACCACCCCACTTCACTAAGCCTTAAAGTGGATTTCAAGCATCATAATTCCCTAGCTCCTGCTCCTATCCTTCTGAAACTTTTCAGGATTTTGCCTGGAGACACCTCTAAGACCTGCATCATTTCCATACAAATTTACTAAAACAATATGGTGGGAGGGAAAGGGGAAGCAAATCACATGCACACCCCAATTGAAGGACTCACTTTCCACATGAACTGCTTCACCTATCCTTCTGAAACTTTGCCAGTTTCTTACTTAAGAACTCTAGGCTATTTGCAATTTTCAAAGCAATGGCCCACAAGGAACATAGGAAGATGTCTTCCTATGAAATCTTCAAAATGTCAAGGCTGCTCTTGAGCAAAACTCCCTGTGGCCACCGTTCTACAATTTGTCAGACTTTAGTTATCCTCAGATGGGGTGAATAATCCTGAAATGTTCATCCAATTCGGGGGTGGGGGGAGTTAACAGCAGTAGCCTTTGAAAAGAAAACCAGAATATAAAGGTGTATAGCATAAAAACTCTGCACCCATTTTTCTGAGATTGGCAGCCGTAACCCCTTCCTAAGGGGCTACTATGCTGGCAACTATCATTCAATTCTGACCAAGAGGAAAAAATGTTGTAGTGGGGTTGTTTTTTACTTTCCCATGATAGTCAACAGGAATCACAAATCTTGACATGGGTTTGGTACCGAGATGAAGTGGACCAACTCCATATTGGGCCAAGCAGAAGCAGGATATTTTCCATAGTACTGAATCAGGGTTCTAATTGAAGCAGGAGTTCAGGGTACACATGTAAGCAAATGCAAATTTGTGCTGTGGGCCTATGCCCTGAATCTTTGAAGTACCTAGCAATGCCCCCCACTTCACAAGAAAGCTGGGAGGTATTCTAAGTGGGCCCACACTTGGACCAGGGTTCCCAAAGAAGTGTACATTGGTACTCAAAGGCCCATACATGTCATCCACTCTTCACTGGTTTGCACGTACTGGAGTTAGGTTTGTCTCATCTACTGCAGATCTGCCCTCAGTGAAAGAAACTCCAAATCCTTTGCTTGCTACACATTGTAAGCCTTCTCCTCAAGCTCACCTTTATCAGCCAGAAATCCTTATGGCTCCCCTTCCTTCTTATCCCTCATCCCCCCAATCAGCTGTATTTGCTTTATTGAGTGAAACAACAAGGAATCATTTATGCCTCAACTGGAAGACATCTTAAGTGCTTAGCGCAGGACAGGTGTAAGAGTTTCTTCTGTCAGAAAACGAAGCGCTGGCTGTTTCCTAAGCTTTGCTGCTAACTTGTGTTTGCATTACGCGTTTTCATTATGGGGCCTTATTGCTGGTTTTCCTTATCATTTATTGATGCAGCTTCGCTTTTGAATATAGCTTTGCTGCCATACAATTAGTACCACACCACGTTATTTATTAGCTAATTAAATGGCAGGCTATTCAAATGCCTTCTTCCTGTAGATCCCAAATTATTTTTTAATCCCACTTCAGTATTTCTGGTCCCTGTTTATACAAGGTTGTAAACACAAAAGCAGTCAACGGGGTGGGAATAGTGGTGGCACTACTTTAGTAGTGGTCGTTAAAATGCTTGTGGAGTCGAGCAGAGCCATTTGACTAGCCAAACATCGTACTTTCCAACTTAAAGAAAATACGATGTTACTTATTGAACTGGTCTAATTGCATCCTGTTTCTTGATGCATCAGGATATTTTCTGTTTAGAAAGTCAGGTCTCTTGTCTGCAAGCAGGTTCCTAATTTTTTCCTAGGGTGCATGGAATTTATATACCTAAAACTCATTTGCCTCCAAGCTGAAAATAAATACTCATGAAGGAACCTGCTGAGTCACCTGATAGATGCCTCTGCCCAATTCCCTCCATGAAGCACAGACAAATACATGGCAGTTTCAGTGGGGGAGGGAAGGGTATGCATTCAAGCCCTGCCCCCGATGCAAGCAGCTTTAGGTATGACTTGGATCAACCCAAATTGGACCATTGGGGAAGGTCTATTTGAGCCTCATACCTAGGGCTCATCTACACCAAGCAGGATATTCTGATATGAAAGCAATATGAGAGCGGTATATAAAAGACAGGAGCCACACTACTGCTTTATAGGCCTTTGCTAGACCTGCCGGCTTATGCTGGCAGGGAGGCGGGGCCGAGGCGCGCTAACGTTAGCGCGCCTCACCCAGGGTTCCAGACGTCGGACGCGCAGGGACGTCGGATCCCTGCGGCGTCTGCCTTTTTTGGTTTTTTTTGCTTTTAAAGGGTCCGGGTGCGGCCCGAAGACGGCGGAGAGGGTAGGTGGGTTTTTTTCACCGGGGGGGGGGAAGGATGGCAGGGTGGGTGGCAAGGGGTGAGGGTGGGTGAGATCGGCCGCGCCACCGCCCGAGCAAGCAGCCGAGCGGCGCTTGCCCGGGCAATGCCTGGCAAGGGGTGGCATTGCCCGGGCAAGCGCCGCTCGGCTGCTTGCTCGGGCGGCGGCGGTGCGCGGCGCGATCTCACTCGCCCTCCCCCCTTGCCACCCACCCTGCCATCCTTCTCCCTCCCCTCTCTTCCCCCCCCCCGGCCGATGGGCACAGCGCTCGTATGAGCGCTGTGCCAGGTCCGTGGCTTTTCGCGGCTCCTCACGAGTAAGCGAGGAGCCGCGAAAAGCCTCAAAAGTCACCACACTTCTCCCAGCCCCGGCCTGAGGCCGGAGCTGGGGAAAAGGCGCGCCATAAGCGCATTCGCTTATGGCGCGTTGGAGGAGGCCTCAGCGCGGCCTGCCGCCGGATTCCCCTGTGCGTCATCTGGACGCACAGCAGGGAAACTGGGTCGGAAGGCGCGCTAAGGCCTCGTCTAGTAAGGCCCATAGTAGTACTGAAGTGCACTGACAACTGTTGAGGCCCATTGACACATCTACACCAAGCAGGATATAACACTATGAAAGTGGTATGAAAGCAGAATATGGTGTGTGTCAATGGGCCCCAACAGTTGTCAGTGCACTTCAATACCACTATAAAGCAGTAGTGTGGCTCCTGCCTTTTGCATACTGCTTTCATAGTGGAATATCCTGCTTGGTGTAGATGAGCCCCTGGTCTCAGAACATTTGGAAACACCTCCAACTACCAACTCCCCCCTGCTAGGGTGAATGCACCAATCCACTGAACTGTTCTATTTATTTTAATGACACTAAAGCAGCTTAAGTACCATGTGGATCCCAGAACTTTTCTTCCCTCCCTCGATAGTATTTTTGAGAAAGAAATAGAAAATTTGTTTCTATTTAAATGTTCTCTATCTTTATATTAGCTGTTTGGGATAATGATGCTAAAGTTGTGCCTCATTTCCATCACTTTCAATGTGCAATTTAGGGTGTCACATTTTTAAGAAATATGCAGAATGCTTACAGATAGGAGTTTTGACAAGAACAAATCTGTTTAAACTTGTTAAGATGCCTCCTTTTAGCTTGACAAGATTAGGAGATATCTCCTGTTTTGAAAATATCCAAACAGCTGGCAGTATGTTAATTTTTTCCACCTCCTTCAGAAGGAAAGAAAAGTGAGTTTCATAACAGTCTCAAATTTAACCTGGATCCTCTTGCAAACTTTACTGTGCCAATCAAAATAACTGGGTTATGTCAGATGGCATAATCAGCCTCCCACAGGAAGAGAATTTGGTAGCTCGTGTCTAGTTCTTTCTTTCCAAAGCAGACAAAGATATAATAGTGAAACCTGCCAGGGGACACATGATTCTCCTCATTGCACTTTAAACTGATGTTAATCAGGAGGGATTTCACTGGAATGAGATTTTTCTAAGTTCCATCAAGTTTAAAAAGCTATTTTAGAGCTTAGCAGTGGAGCTTTTTAATGGGTGTGCCCTACATCCCCCCCTCCCACAGAATAAAAAAGTCTCTTGCACCAAATGTAAGGCTGCCTCTCTTCCGAGGTCAAGGCCAAACTACATGGCGTATGGGAGAACCATGACTTTGTTTTGCTTCACATCAATAGTGTATATGGGATCTCCAAATCTGATCAGCACAGTGGTGTTGGAAGCAGAAATGAGTTGTTATTTCCCCCTCAGCATTTTTGCAATCTAAATTCCCCCTGCAAGTTATTGTGAGGCCCAACTGAAGAAAAATGGCACCCATTTGGATCATCTCTTTTACTTGTAAAACCGCATAATAGAACAGCAGGATATAAATGGGAAAAGAAGGAAGGAAGGAAATAAATAAATAAAGGCACTTCTGGAAGACTCGTCTATGTATACTATACAAGGTATAATCCTTACATTTCTCAGTTGCTGCCATTGGGACCCTGACAATGCCCCCTCCCAAATTATTTAGATTCCCGCCCCCCTGTTTTTCCCTTCCAGAAAAGGAGTGGCTTACAAAAATATAAAAAGATAAAGAGCATTAAAACACATTAACAAGCTACAAGCAGCAACAACCACACACACACAAAATCAAAACTAACACTTAATATATATACAAATAAGTAACTGCAGAGTCAAATGTTTCAGGGGTGTCTTTATAGCGCCACTTCAGACACTCGCTCCTACAAAACCCGCAGCATCAAAGCTGCAGGGTGGGAATGGCTAATCCTCGTGGCAAGAGGGACCACGGGCTTTCCGGTGGTCATTTGGCTCATCGAGCCCACCCTCTGCCCTGCCTTCCCATGCTCCAAGCAACCTACCATGGGCTGGGATCCGCCCCTGGAATGCCCCCAGCATCAACCTGAATCGAGGTCACCACCGACAATGGAAACATGGTAGTGGCCTCGGAGTAAAGGAAAATGTCACGGTAAGTCAGCATCTTTTTAAAAGCCCCACGGTGGCTGCGCGTTGGTGGCTGCATCATACAATCAACGCAGCGCCACTGAGGAGCTACCTCGGGGTAAAATAGGGTATATAGATAGGCCCTTGTTTAAAAAGAAAAGGATGCATTACATAATATTTCTGCAAAGCCCAGATTCACTTCTTTGCTTCCCCCAGCCATTGTTTTTTTCTTTACTTTTCCCTTTTCTTTCTTTGTGTTTGTTTGTTGTCTATTGCTTCTTGACTGTTTTCCCCTTCTTTTCCTTTTGATGTCTCCACTCTAGATAGTTCTAAACTGCAGAATGCTGGTCGCAAGCAATCTGTCTCAAGAAGCCTGAAGCATCTGTTCCATTCTTCAAACAAGTTTGTGAAGACTTTGAAAAGGTTTGTCTGATAGAGCAGAATTCCAGTTTTACAGTCGGAACTCCCAAATGTGTATCGCTTACATAACTGTAAGCCTGTATTCAGAAATTATTCAGCTCTTAGAAAAGAATTGTAAACCAGGGCAATAGCTTACAATAGGACAAAGAAGATGGCCTCCAAGATTTTTCAGGACCTTTCCCTCAATTTTCAGCTTTCAAACACACACATACACAATGCAATCCTACACACTGAAGTAAGTTTCACTGAGTTCAATGGGCTTTACTCCCAAGCAAGCCTAAAGGTGCAATTCTATATACATGTAACTAGGGGTAATTAGCATTGAACTCAAAGCGGCTTACTTCTGAGTAAGCCATATATATATATATATATATATATATATATATATATATATTATATCATGTCTCTAGTCTAGCCCTTTTACTTACAAAAAGGAAAAAATGCAGGACGTATTCTACCCAATTACTCAATGAGAAATGAACCTTCTGGTATTCTGAAGGTTCTGGTATTCTGGCTAAAGATTAGGGATGTGCTCCGCTTCTAATCGGACCAGTGAATTAGAAGCGGAGCGAGGGGCTTCGCCTGCCCTTAAGGCGGAGGCGAAGAGGATTGGGGGGCTGGCGGAGACCCAGGAGTCCAAGCAAGGAACTTCATTGGGGAGCAGGCATCCTATGAGAATGCATTAGATGCAACCCTCAAACCTTCTTGGATTGGGCAAGTTAATAGTCTAAATAAGGCTGCAATACAACACCCACTTATCTAGGAGTTAGCCCAATTGAACTCAATAGGACTTCTGAGTAGCAATGTATAGAATTGCAAGGTATTTGCGTGAGGAAAATCAGGTGACTCAATCAGTATCCCTGAGGAAACTTTAAATTTCCCTTGGAGAAGATCTCTATCACTGAATAGCTAGCACTTTCAAAGTGTTTGCTCTGCTGTTTCCTTACAACGACAATTATTTGTATTCGAGGCTTATTTCACTTTCACAATTTCATTGCCTCTTTGGTAGCAAAGCCAGTCCTGAGATTCCTTAATATTTTTGGCTCTTCTCCATTCCAATCTCACCTGTCCAGCTCTGCATCTCAAAGCATTGGTCTCTGTGAATGCAAGTTATGCACACGC
The DNA here is from genome assembly GCF_023053635.1 of Elgaria multicarinata webbii. Taxonomy (NCBI): domain Eukaryota; kingdom Metazoa; phylum Chordata; class Lepidosauria; order Squamata; family Anguidae; genus Elgaria; species Elgaria multicarinata. Next base: position 35,190,840 of record NC_086173.1, read on the forward strand.
CTGGATTATGTCTTCTTTCATCACCAAGAGTGCTCAGTTTGATTTTTCTTCTTTGTATTTTGATAAGAGGTCAGTTCTTTCCAAAAAGCTCCCCGGGGATCTTTCAATTCACTAAATCCACTGATTAATGTTTGTAACTAATTACAAATGTAAATATTTAAAAGGAATGAACTTTGTGTAAACACTGCCGCAGATATGCTGGACAAAATGATGCTCTGTTAAACTGATGCAAATCCAAAATAACCCCATTGATTCAAGCGGTCGTAACACTGATTCATATTGCTATAAATCGTGCTGGCCTATGATTTATTTATGGTTTTCACACCATGTTCCGGGGAACCCTTGGAAGCTGATGCAGGGTTCCTCAATGAGCAAATCAGGTTCCTTGATGAAAGGATCCATAATGGTAGATAGGTTTCCCTTAAAAGACAACTTTCCCACCCACAAATCATTTTCCCTGTAATGTGCGACCATGGGGGTGTATTGGTTGTGTTTTAGAGCATACACTGAATTTATGTCCTGCTTGTTCATCCCTGGCCAATGGCTGGTTAGCCATGGTGCGAACAGAGTGCTGGACTAGATGGACCCTTGGTCTGATCCAGCATGGCATTTCTTATGTTCTTATGTGATGCAATGATGAGGCCCAATAGGCCTGGCTAGCCCCCCAAGTGAACTGAGTGTGCACCATAGGATATATTCCAGAATCTTCTGTAACATGCAAATGTTCCATGGCAGATGTGGGCCATACTGTCCAGAGGGCCAGAAGTTGCCCAACGACATCCAGAGGGCCCAGTTTTAATGACTTAATGCCTAAGTCCAAATACATGACTATTTTAGAAATGGAATAACAAAATGATTTGTTTTCTTGCATACCCCTAATACAGGGTTGGGCAACTTGTAGCTAGGGTTTTACAGACCCAGCCAGGCCCATCTCACGAGCTCTCTCGCTTTCTCTCTCTCTCTCTCTCTTTCACACACACACACGCACACACACACACGGCCCGCCACTACAAACCTGGCCATTCAAGCCCCTGCCAAGCGCTCACAGGATCCACAAGGTTTCAGTAGCCACCTGCCCTGGCTTTGGCCCTCCAACCCCCCCCCCACACACACACACACAAATGGTAGCTCCAATTAATGCAGCAGGAGAAATGCGCACTTTTGAGAGTCTCCAGAAAGTGTGCATTTTCCACACACACCAATGGGGGCCTTAAAGGCCCTATTAAATAGGGCCTTTAAGTCCCCCTTTGCACAGGAGGGAGGACCATGCGATTGCCCCAAGTTCAGGAAATTGTGTATTTTGCCCTCCATGCTAATGGCAGCCATCATTAGCATGAAATATGCAATTTCCGCAGCCTTAGGGAAATTGCACATTCCCCTCCCCCACCGCACCAATGGGGGCCTTAAGGCCCTTTTAAAGCCCCCATTGGCACGGGGGGGGGATGTGAAATTTCCCCAAAGCTAGGGAAATTGCATATTCCCCCCTGCTGCTTTATTGGCAGCCGCCATTAATGCGGAGGGGGGGAAAGGCTGCAATCCAGAAGTGTGCCATAGTCTGCTGAGCTGTGATATGGACCATGCAGGCCAGGGGCAGTCTGCAAACTCAGCTGAGGGGAGCTCGCCAGGCTTCGATCCCGGGACAGACTCTCATGGCATCCATAGTTGTGGTCCTTCAGATATTTTGTGGCAGAAGAGGGAAAAGGCACTGCGAAAAGGCTATGAGGAAAAGAAGAGGCTGGCTCTGGTGCTGTAAGGTATAAAAGGAGGTTTTCTTTATTTTCCTTATCCAAAATGAAAAAATAATCCAAAAACTTTCAACTTAACTTGTAGAAACGCTCAACGTTTCGGATCTGGAGATCCTTCGTCAGGAGCTGTACAACAAAATGAATTCCTCTTTGAAGCAATTATCAATTTAAAACCTTTTAAGTATTTTTTAAGGACCGTAGTCATATTTGTTCTGCCTCCATTGGCAGTCAAACAGTTCAGATATGTTGACCTACAACTCCCATGATCCCTCATCATTGGCTGTTCTAGCTTGGGCTGATGGCAGTTGTGGGCCAAAACATCAGGAGGATCAAAAGTTCCCCACCCCTGCCCTAATGCAAACCACCGCCTTACACATGATGATGCACAATGTTCATTTTTTATTTCCAAAGGTAGAGAAGTCAAAATCATGTGCTACTACTTGTCCAAACAGAATTCCTATAAAAACTGACATTGTGAATTGTTTTTCTTCTACAAGGTAGGCAGTATCAGCTCTGGCATTTTTGAAGCTGTTTTGCAGTATTTGCTGGAATTCAGTATCGTGAATTTCTGGGAAATTCTCCCTTTTGGGAACCACTCAGTGAATTATATTGCTTCATTCAATTGCTAGACCAGATTAGACAAATATAATAATTCTTTCTTGCTCTGCAATGCACAAATCTCCAGCTTTCCCGAAACAGCTTTCTAATTGCTCCATTTATCTTCCCCCCTTCTTTTGCTTTCAGAGGGCTCTATTTATCTGTGATCTTCTACTATAAAGACAACATGTTAGTAACCAATGAGGATCAGATCCCGATTGTGGAGGTAGATGACTCTCACACCAGTTCCATTATGCAAGATTTTCTCTGGTTCACAAAGGTACAGTAGGAGCACTCCATCTCCTCACTTGACTGAGCTCCCCCGTAGGGTCATTGCTGAGATTTATGATGGGGCTGGTCCATGCGGTCTTTTTCCTTTATACACAAACAACGTGGCCTTCTCCTCGGCCACATACATTTCCATGTTGGGTAGGGAGACCTCAGGAGCCAGGCCATATGCAGTTTAGGGCAGGGTTGAGGAACCCATGGTCTTCCAGGTATTATTGGACTCCAGCTCCCAAAAGCCCCAGCCAGCATGTCCATTGGCCAGGAGTAACGGGAGCTGTAGTCCAACAAGATTTGGAAGGCTGCAGGGAAGCCAAAGGGGAGACAGAGGAGAGAGTCAATGGGATGGCCATGGGAGAGCGAGAAAGTGGGACAGTTTTCTCCATCTGCATCTGAAACTGAAAGACGTTAGAGAGCTAGGTAGAGTACTTGATCCAATTCACATGGGAGAAGGACGAAATGACAGCAGGAAGGGGTCACAAAGCCAGTGTGGTATGTTGCTTGATACCAAACTGGACATCACAGAGGGAGAGCCATGTGTTCAAATCCAGTTGTGCCACATGTCTGCAATGGAGTCTGATTTATGGAGCAAAGGTGCCTTGCTTCCCTGCAGTCCCACAGTCCAGGCATTTTTCTCCCATCTGGACTCTCATTTAGTATGGACTCCTTCAGGCATGCATTTTTTCATGCAATCATCATTGTTTGGTCATTGGTTTTCCCGTGAGGTTTGGACAATGCAATTGCCACACAGCTGTTGTCTCATGTCTCTCCCCCTATTCCTGGGTTATTTTGGTATGGGGGAAATGCAGTATATATATTTTTGCGGTCACGCAATGAAGCCGCCATGTGGATTTCTCCTATTGCACTGTGTCCTGCTTTCTGTGGGTGCATGTTGGGCGGTGCAGGGTTGATGTCACCACTGATGAGGATCAGTTGGGAGTGTCCCCTCCTGCGCCTCCTTTGACCTGGTTGTTGGAAAAAGGCTTTCTGATGATGAGTTGTGGGGAGCTAAACCTCAGGATGGATCAGTGTTCAACTCACCCACACTCCCCCTTTGCTTCTTAAATCAGATTTCCTTCCACACTCACTTTCTAGGTGATTGAAACTCATGGGCCTGACGTTGCCCCAAGTCCTAAGGGCATAAAAGTGTAGGGGAAAGAGTTGGAAGGGAGGAGAATTTGGGAGACTGGGAGGCAGACATTGGACCACAGAGGATGGACCTGAAGCAAAATGATCTGGAGCTCTCTGCAAACACCCTTCCTAGGCTGAGGCCAAAATAAGGGAAAGTGGGAACGGAGGGCATGCTTCCTCAGTATCTCCATATATAGATCTAGCCAGCAGCAATTGCTACAATGGTTTGCTAATATTCTAACAATGGAATATTGTCTAAATCCATGCTTGCATTAGCTTGACTTCCCCATAACTGTTTCTAGAAAGAAACCTTGTCCGTTCATTGTCCTTAGAAAGTAGTTCTGATTAATCCAGGATTTGATTGAGGGACTTCCTATTATTATTATTATTATTATTATTATTATTATTATTATTATTATTATTATTTGGGCCGCAAGGCTACAACTGTTCCTTGACAGTATTTTATTGCTTAAATTATGACATGGAAATAGACTTGGGGTTGGTATTAGCTCAAACGTCACCGTAAAAAAGCCACAAAGGAAAGAGCCAGAGATTTGTTTGGGGCGTTCGATCCCCCCTGTTGCTTCTGGGACTCAGTGACCATTTTATACGATGGTGTACAGATGAATTGCAAGAGATACGTGCTGTTTATGGTGGTTAGATGCAACATTTCTCTAATCGCTTCTTAACTGCCATCAACATGCTGCCACCCACAGAAATGTGAAATGAACAACAGCTACTTCTTTGGAAGATAAATCCGTTCTCTTTCTTCTTCACCCTACCCCAACTGTGCCGTATATTTTGCAGCTGTCTTGTATGTGGGATGATATCCGATGGCTGAGGCAGAACATGTCTGTCTCCACGTCCTCCTCCACAACACTTCAAGCCCGGCAGAAAATGCTCTCTGCAACAGCCCAGTTACAGGTGAGTGGCACTGCGCACTTTCGGTAGCAGGTTTTGGCAAGTTTATGGCCTCAGAGGGAAGGAGCTGCCAGCTGTCATCTGCTTCAGCACTTCCCACTGGCTTGTCCTTTGGGGGAGAATTATCATCTGCTATGAACCAAGCAGCGCAGTCTGACACCCCAGCCAGAGCTAACAGATCATCAATAAACTGTGAAGTAGGAAGAATGAAATTAAATGTGACACAGCAAATAAAGAGCCGTTTGCCCAGCACTATAGATTGAGAAAGCACATAACCCTGTTGGTGGAGGCATATGCTTAACGTAGGTGAATGATGGCCAGCTGGTGTTCTATGGGCTGGATATGGCTCATATCCCTCTTCTCAGTTTCTCGCCTGTGGCAGGACCTGCACAAATCAAGAGAACCCCAGGAAATTGCGGAACGGTATAGAGGCTTCTAGGGTATCCTCTCACTTTGTTCTTGGAAGACCATCTTCTAGGTGTGCTCTCAGTTTGTATGGTTTTCCCCACCACCACCCCTTGATGTCATGGTGGTGGAAGTGCTCTGCCCATCAAGCACCTTGACAAGAGAGAGGGTCTAATCCTGAGATGGTCTGAAGAAGTTTGCCATCGATGTCTAGGCTATGGTAGATTAAAAAGAAGCTTCTACAGAATCTAGGGGCGGATCTACACTAGTCTTATAACGTTGCTAGTGTCCGTTTCTAACGTTGTTCTCTGTATTGGTTATCTGTGTCACGGAGCACACTAGCATTACTTACGTTTACTGTGACGTTACTGCAGGGCACACTGTTCAATGCTTTCCGTTGTTCTTCCTCTTCTCTGAGAGTAGGAGAGCTGCTGGGTTTGCTCCGCCCACTTCCTGCCTCGTTCCTAGCCAGCAGTGCAGGGCAATAGCCATAAGCACACACAAACCCTCTCCCAAAACATCTAAACACCAGTCCCTGGGAATAGCCTGAATGCATAGGAGCTAGTCACTTTGCTGAAGCTAAGTAAGTCAGGGTTTGGATGGGTGACCAAATTGAAAACTTTCAGCAGCGCAGAAGGGGAGGTGTGTTTTTTGGCAGCCCCAGATGTTGGAATTATTTCAAACACACCATTTAAGCCCCTCTGGTTAGAGTTTGGGACTGGGAGCAGAGATCCCTGTTAATTTTCCTGCATGGAGCTACAGCAATCCTTTGCTTACCAGGAAGTGAGTTTAGCGCTCCTCAGCTCCTTTGCAAAGAGGGGGAAATGTAAAAAAATAATAAAAAATCAACGGATGACCCAATTCAATTCAGATTTGGTATGCTTAAAGCTCTCCCTAATATCTATTACTGTGCCGATTTTGGTGTCTTTATCTTTAAAGCTTATGCAGATGTAAGCATTTGTTTAAAATCCTGCGCCCGCAGCAGCAGCTTGGAATTAGGGCAAATCTTTTGCAAAAGAAGCACAATTAAAGCAGGATGCATGGGAGTACTTCACAATAAAAGCAGATTTTAAGCTGGAAAACTTCTGAGTCCTTTGCATGCAGTTATCAGTGATTGCACAGTATAACGCTGGTGTGATAAAGCTCCAACTGCTGTAGCAGATAAGATAGCAAATGGGGCAAAGCGAAGGAAGGAGAACAGGAAGTGGCCGGAGCAAACCCAGCAGCTCTGCTACTCTCAGAGAAGAGGAAAATTACCAATAGAACGAGGCACATGCGTCAGTATCAGCGCTACAACTAAGCAACAACGAAAGGGGACAACGAAATAGAACCAGGAAGTACAACTCATTTACAACGTTAGGGACACAGGGTCACGTGATACAGTGCATCACAGTGACCCATTCATAATGTTAGAATAACATCAGTGTAGATTCCCACCATGAATCCCAAAAGATATGCCACTATTTCCTGGGTGCTTTGGAAACAGCAACAACATAAGAAGCCTTCTACCGGATAGTGGTAACTCCTTCCATAAATGGGACCAGCTCTAGAATTGAGGGAGGCAGAATGGGATAAGCATTATTGTACGAGAATTTGGGTCGGTGTGTTTTTCGATGGTGTATTGATCTGAGGTCCTGGAACTCTTTAAAAAAGAAAGAATTGGGGTGTAGGGAAAGCTTAGCAGATGTTCAGGTTCTTTCCCTCTATACAGCGATGACCAAGCTCTCTGTTCATTCCTCTAGAATCCATTCTGTCCTCCCCAGTCTAGTATAGATCGTGGAATGGATTAACCTGTGAATAATCCAGGGGATTCTGAAATACTGGCTTGGATCAAGGAATGGCTCAGTCACAAGGGGACAGGGTAGTTGCATCCTGAACCTAGAACCTGAGGCCTAGCAAGCAAGGATTCAGCTTTCATGACTTGGATCTGGCTAAAGGGAATCATGTTGATTTGAAACCAATCAGACTGGCAAGGAAGTCTCAGAACAACAGGAAGACAAAGTCAAAACAAACAAACCCCTTCAAATCAGATTTGCTCACTGGTCTGATCAGCAAGTGGGCTTTATTGCTGTTTCTTCCTTTCTTCTTTTTGGTGATAGATCACGTTTGCCCTGCCTCCTATCTGCCTCCCCACCCCCACCCCTATAACTTTGGAGGATCTGTGTCTGATAATAGTTTGCATGGAATGATTGCTCATAATTTCCCCAGCATTTTCACAGAGCTATACATTACAAGATGGCCCAATAAGTGAGAACTGCATCCTTGTACGTCAAGGTCTCCCCCTCCCCTTTGGCAACATGTAGCAAAGCTTACCCCATTATCTATTCTCTGCCACCACCAGCGGCAGCCAAAGGTGTGGAGCAAAGAATGGGGAAATTGATGCTAAATTGCTTGCAGATTTATATCCATGCAAACACCCTAGAGCAGCCTTCCCCAACCTGTGGCCCTCAAGATGTTTTGGACAACAACTCTCATCAGTCCCAGCCAGCATGGCCAATGATCAGGGATGATGGGAGTTGTAGTCCAAAATATCTGGAGGGCATCAGGTTCGGGAAGGCCACCCTAGACATTAAGGTGGATTATAACGCTAAATATTGTATACCAAGTATGGCATCCATCATGTGAAAAATCAGTGGCCCTGTTCAGAATACACCTTAAACCACAGCTTTGCCTTATTCACCATGGTTAAAGCTGTGGTTTAAGGTGTCTTCTGAACAGGCCACTGCCACAGCAAATCTGGCTTTTAAAATCCCATACTCACTTGAGCACATGTGCTGAATATGTTCGGCCGCATAACAAGCCTGAATTACGAAAATTTCTGTTTTGGGTTGCTACCTCTATGGCAAAAGAAACAGTTTGCTAATCATGTTCTTGCAAACTCTGTATTTTTTAAAAGTCTTTCTGACTCTCTGAGCAAATCTTTACAGGCAGCAAAAGAGGAGAGGGCCCTTAAGGATACAGAACACCTACTGTGTGCATTGGATGGGGATGCCTAAAGCTAAAATAGCTACTTAAAGCCACTTCTAAATGGTAGTCACTGTGCTGGCTGTTCTGGAGTGCTCCGGTTATAAACATTTTTAATAATGCTTCTCCAGAAGTAAATAGTGTATGTAGATAAAGTCAGCTCAGGGTGGCTTTATCTATCAGATGAGAATGTCATTAAGGTTAATGTACAGCCCCTTTGCTTTCAGACATGTACAATGTGCCACATTGTCAATTCAGGTTTTCCTTTTAAACAACTCCCACCCCTTGCTAGCTTACTGTAGACCTTTTGAAAGCTTCCAAAGTTAGGAGCATATTTAAAACGCTAGGGATTTTTCTTTGAGACATCTGGGCATCTCTTCAGGAGTTGATTGCAGTGAACTCAACATGCTGGCCCTTATAAGGCCGTCCCTCTCTGAAGGAGAAGAAAAGCTTTGCTCAATCAGGCCAAGAGTCCACCTAGTCCCTTGTCCTGCTTCCAGTGGTGGGCAGCCAGATTCCTCCAGGACATTAATAGGGCATGATCTGGCAAAAGGTTCTCCTGGACAAGCCCCATTGAAATGTAATGATATATTGTCTTATAAAGACAGGGGTTTGATCTCACACATGGTAACTGGTGCAAGATTACTTTATGACAAGTAACCACGCCGGGAGCCTTTATTGGCTGAGGAGCAGGATAAAATGCTTTAAATAAATAAGTAAATAAATATTGAAAGCCAACAAACATCCATCTATTCAAGAATGGCTGGGTAAAATATGGGACTATGGTTTGTGCATGTCAAAGAACAAAGAGAGAAATTGGGCAACTTTGGAGAAAAATGGGGGTCTTTTATAAATTTTGTAGTGCCAGTCAATTATTTACAATTTTGTCATATTTTAAAATTCTGCAGTTCAACATGATAACAACAACAGAATGGGGACTGCCCAACAGGATCTCCCACTTATTTTGTCTGTAGGCTAATATTGTCTTGTTGCCTTTTTAAAGTGCTCCCCACCCACCCGTTTAGCTTTCATTTATTTTGCCAGAATGCTTTTCTGTCCTGGGAATTATTCATAGTCTTGTAGTTTTCTGAAGCACACATTGCGTATACGTTGCGTATATGTTTCCCAGACAAATTGTGTAAAAAGAAAGGGTGTTGTCCTTAACAAAATGTACAACTATCCAGATTCAAAGAGTTAAGGAAAAAGACAGTTTTAACAAGGTTTTATCACATAAATACAATTCAACGACTGTATTAAATAATTAAAGTGCACCGGCATCTACTGTATACATCTGATTGCATCAATGTTGTACAAGAATACCAACAGAGAAATTAAAATAGCAGGTCAAACGTGTTTCGACACTGGGGTGTCTTCTTCAGTGACCCCTGCAAAGATTGAAACATACAAAACACTCATTTAAAATACTATACTAAGGGTGAAGAGAATAGCAGAAAGATGTGTAACCCAAATTGAGCCAAATGTTTTAATGTATTGCATAGTGCCTTGACCTACCAGGCTTCACAGAGCTCCTGTAAAATGTACTTGTCCGGGGAATTATTCATAGTCTTGTAGTTTTCTGAAACACACATTGCTGTTGCGTATATGTTTCCCAGACAAATTGGCCATTATTTAACTACAATCAACTCTAGCAAACAGTATCTTTCAAATGTACCTGAAATTTTGATGCCCTTTTCACCCAAGGAGTCTGAAACTGATATACATTACTGATGCTCAAGGAAACAACCCCAGTAGTGCTCAAGGCCAGAGAAGGTTCCATACATGTGGTGAATTATTAAGAGGCTAACATGTGTACCAACTCTGTAAACCATTCATCCTCATTCTACCCAGCCGTCCAACAGAATTTTTCCTTAGCTCCACTGATGGATACACAGAGGGGGTTTCAAATGATCTCCATATTGGATTAATTCGCCTTACTTTGAAGTAAGTGCTAAAACTCCCATTACCATCTGTGAGAAGAGATCTAAGTCCATGGATGTGGTCCAGTTCCATTAAAACTCAATGGGAGTGTTGCCATTGATTTCAGTTGTGATGTGATTTACAGCCTATGCCAGACTGGGTTCCCTCCACCACCCCTTTTTTCATTTATGTTTGTCAATTGACTTGCAAATATAGAGCAGAACTAAGCATTTCCATCCCTTTCTGACTGATGCCATAGGAGGGGGCACAGCTCAGTGGTAGAGCATGTTACTTTGTGTGCAGAAGATTCCATGTTCAACAGCATCTCAGATTGCAGTAGGAGTAGGAAAGAGCAATGCCTTGAATCCTGGAGATCTGTGGCCCCCCGTCAGAGCAGACAATGTTGGGCTCTATGAACCAGTGACCCAATGCAATGTAAAGCATCCTCATTAGTACATATGTGGTGTAGTGTTTTTTCCATAGGGTCATGATCCATATTAGGGCTGTGCACCACCTCGGGCCAAATCCCCGAAACTGAGGTGAGGTGGACTGATTCAGCCTGCCTCACCTTGATTACGAGTCAGTTCTGGGGCAGTCCAAAGCCAAAGCAGATTGGTACCAAAGTTTCAGGGCATCTCGGACCACTTTGGATGGCTCTGGACTCACCTCCCTCTCCTTGCTCACCTGCCACCGCTGCTGCATTGTTGCCATCACTGCCACATTGCCGCCGCAACCAGGAAAACACAGCATCCTCCTGAGAGCCAGGCCATGATTTCAAAATATCGTGGGGTTTCTGGGCCTCAAACTACGGCAGCCAGCTGTAAAGGGAAAAATGGCCCTTTGTGGCCACCATAGTTTTTGGCTGTAGATGTATTAAAACAGAGTCCCTGCGATATCTTGAAATCGCGGCCTGGCTCTCAGGGGGACACTGCATTTCACGGTCATGGTGGCGATGGAGGGATGGTGGAAGAGATGGGGTAATGCGGCGGTGAGCATGCAGCTGCAGCAGCAGCACAGTGGCGGCAGGTGAGCGGGTAAGTCCCAGCACCGGTAGCTCTGGGTTGGGGGCTGAAGGGGAGGCAAGGGAGGGAGCACAGAGTTGGGAGTCCAATGCACTCCTACCCAGAGTTGCTCCCGGCTTTCCTGGGTGCCACCCAGGGACCCGCAAGGCCGAGTCACCTCAGGGCCCCCGAATCTCACCTTGGCTTCAGTGCCGAGATGAGGCAGGCAACCCACAAAGCACCCTGAGGCAAATCGGTGCCATTTTGGGGGCTCCAAAACGACCTCCGAGTTGAATTTGGCAACCATGCACAACCGTAATCCATATGCCCTCCTTTATTATTGCCTCTCCAAAATCTTCTGTCCATTCTTTCCTAGTATATGTGTTCCTTTTTGATCATATTGGCAGGACAGAATATATTTGAGACAAGCGCAACAATCAGTCTGTGATTGAAATACATACACCCATTCACCAGGAGGGATGTAGCCAGCCACTCATGTTTGGGATTTGCCAGCCTATGAAAGCTGGAGAAGCTCCAAATTGATTTTAGGGAAATTTTTAAGCCCCAGCTGTTGTGCTGTCTATAACAGGCCAGCTGCTGGGGTAGCTTACTTGTTTTAGGATATTTATACACCACTTCCCATTTTTAACTCCCCCGCCCCCACCCAAAGCAGTTTATAGCATATTATAAAACAATACATCATTATAAAAGCACAGCAACTTTGGGACAAGTTAATCGCTGGGAAAAGCCAGGCTAAACAAGTAGATTTTTTTAATATTCGTCAAAAGCACATGAATGTCAATGCCTGACGTCTTGCAGATGGGGTGTCATTCCAAAGGGACGGGGCCACCACAGAGAAGTGCTGTTGCCATGTTGCTGTGAAATGGAACACTGCAGGATGTGACATGGATAGGGTGACCATATTTGGGAAACCAAAAAAGAGGACACCTAGTGTGTATGTGGGGAAGCAGCTTTCTGAGTCCTGCAGAAAGTACGTTATTCCCCCGCCACCTTAAAGAACCCGATTGGAGTGGAGGAGGGGAAAGGATTTCATTCTGCACCACCACCATCCACTCCAATTGGGGCCTTTTCTATAATGTCCACGAATGACCCACTTTCCCCTTTAAGACCTCAATTGGAGCTCGGGGTGGGGAAATGATGTGCCTCAAGAAAGCATGCCTTAAATGGCTAATGGCAGCCTTAAAGAGGAAGGTGTATCATTCCAGGACATTATTGAAAATTATAGAAAATCCCCCCTGACACCATGGAAAGAACAATAACCAGGACAAATCCGGGGAAATCCTGACAGTTGGTCACCCTAGACATGGACAAGCTTATAAACAATTTTTAAATTGTTGGTTGTTTTATTATGCTCTTCATGGTTTTAATTTTTGTGAACCGCCCAGAGAGTTTCAGCTATTGGGCGGTATAGAAATGAAATGAAATAAATAAATAAATAAAATAATAAGAGCTCTACTGTTCCTCTCCATCCTCGGTCTCATAATACATGGTGATGTGTGCACCAATATTTGTGTAAATGAGCTAAGAATTCTGTCTCTTTTTCTTCTTCTTCAATTCCCCCCACCCCCACCCTACACACAGAATCTGCTGGGCACGCACAATTTGGGCAGAGTCTATTATGAACCAATCAAGGACCGGCATGGCAATATTATCATAGTTACAATAAGAGAAGTGGAGACTCTCTATTCCTTTTTTAATGGCAAATGGATGCAGATATCCAAACTACAAAGCCAGAGAAAATCCCTTTCAACGCCAGAGGAGCCGACAGCATTAGACATCTTGCTCATCACGATCCAGGTACCTCTATTGTTCTTTACATATGTAAAACTGGTCAACCACACAATTCCTTCTGATAAAAGCCCTTGAAAGTTTGGGACCACCAAGCCATATGCAGCCTGCGCCAACTTTGGAAGCTGATCCAAATGAAATCACTGGAAATCTGTCCTTAGGACCTTGATGGATAATTCTCTCTTTTAAAAACACAACACTATGAGACACGTAGACCAGAACATGGGTTGGATCCAGACCAAGGTCTTTGAACCTAGGTTCCCTTTAAAATCAATGCGTCTTAAATTAAATCATGGCTAACTTATCCCATTGTTTTCAGTGGGACCTAAGTTCAACTAATAGTGTAGATCCAAGTGAATCTTTTCAGAATTGACCAGGGGTGTGCAAAGTGGTTCTTCTCTGCCTTGAAATTCGATCTGGAGCTCCATCTCTGCCTTGATTTTGGAGTGCCCCTCCTCTCTACCTCATTGAATTACCCGTCGAAGAACCGTTCAGTATTTGAGTAACTAGTATTAACAGAAATGCTTACAGCACCCTCATTTTTAAAGACAAAGAAATAAAACATGGCACAGTGATAGCTCTTAAGGAGGGCTTTAGCTCTGCCCCCTCCCCGCCCGATGGGCACAGCGCAGCTTCTCCTGGCTACTCGCAAGTAAGCCGCATAGCCAGGAAAAGCCGCGGAATGGGCTAGACCTTCCACAGCCCCTGGCTTAGTATGTGGAAATACCGGGCCACAACTGGTGCCAGTTATCCCAGGGCAAGGGAGGGTTTAGCCCAGGCTGACCCCGGGATCCCCTGTGCATCATCTGGACGCACAGGGGTAAGCCCGGGTATCAGCCCAGGCTAAACCCTCGTCTAGCAATGGCCCATATGAGACTACAATTCCCCCCCCCCAAAAAAAATCCGTATGGAAATTTGTATGCATAATTATAATGTATGTATTTTTAAACCTACACATTTTTGGATACATGCACCCATTGACTAAACCATGTTTGCAAACGTTTTGGAAATTTACACATTTTTCTTTGCACATTTTTTTCCAAATGTATGCATTTTTTTTCAAATGGGTGCAAATGGGTGCATGTTTTAATTTTAATTTTGCAGAACACATTGCTAGCTGAGAAATGTACAGACTTCTGACTGCAAATTGTCTTTAGGTCCGAGAGGTACAAATTGAATAATTTGATTTTTTTTTAAAAAAAAAAAACTCGATGGAGCAAATTTCTCACACATCCCTACCAGAAACAGAATAACTCCCTGGCTTAAGCTGAATCCTGCTTCTGTGTCATCCTATCCAGTGATTCATATTAACTACTGCAAACATTTGTCTCACCAAGCCATTTAACTCCAAAATCGCCCAAGAGAAGCCAGTTGAACTAATCAGAAGTGCTGCAAATCAACAGTTCATAGTACCCGCTCCCCCATTTGGAGTGTTTTGTTTCATTTAAAAGATATGGGAATATTGCACACTAGACTAGGCTAGACTTGAGACATTAAAAATCCATTACAGGTATGAAAAAAAGAGGGTGGCGGAGAACAGAGCATATTTTTATAGAAGGAAATCCCAAATACAGGCCTGATCAAGTTTCCACTACGTCCCTGGTGGAAAAAAAGTCCCCCTAATGGTTTGTGGATTCCTATCAAATGTCCGGCCCTTCTTGGCTTACTCGTCGATCATCAAATAGGTATTTTCCTCATGAAACACTCGTCACAATGAAGATCTAATTCCACTGCTTAGAGCCAGGCATAGCAATGGCAGATGGTTCCAGTGGTGAAGGCATGGGGCCAGGTTCCTTAATCCTCCACCACTCCAGTGGCACGAGTAACTCGGGATGGCAGTCAGTTTCATTTATTAGGGTAATCTTTAAGGAATGCTATATGTGTATGTGTGCATATATACATATTGCCCTGTTAATGCTTTCTTTATATTGCTTTATAGATGTTAGTTAAGTGTAGACGGTGCCAGTCCTCTAGGAGAGTTCTTTCTGATCATAAAGATCCTTGTGTTGGCTAATGGAAAATGGCTCAAGATGACTAATTTTATTCTAGCAGTAAAGTTTTGCAACCAATTGGTCAGGTGCGCCGAGGACTTTCCCTGACATCGCTGAACATGGACCAATTGCATCACGGAGTGAACTGCAGTGTCTGTTCAATCACAGCACTCCATTCATTGGATACTTCCTGAAGTGTGCTGAGCGCTCCAGCCTCAGCTTTTGGGGGATTGGCTGAGTGGGCCCTTGAGAATACCAGTGGCAGGGGTGGGTGGGGAATTCTATTTGACTATGCGTGCTTTTGCAAAAGCCTACCTCTCCGATAGAATGGTCAGATGCCCATTATTCAATAGATATGCATCTTATTCCAGAACATTTTAGTTCTGGATTGATACCTGATGCAGCTCACCATTGACACTTCCAGGCCACTACCACTGGGTGGCATCAAAGGCCCACACACTAACTTGGCTGCCACCTCCTGGCATCATTACCAAGTGGCATGAGAAGAAAGGCCCATGTACTAACTTGGCTGCCACTTCCTGACACCACCACTGAGTGGCCCTAAGGGAGAAGCCCAGGCATTAACTCAGCTGGCGCCATGTAGCAACCAAGCACAGGGGGACGGCCCAGTTTGTACAAGGCAGGCATTTTAACCTTGCACCTGCACAGAGGCCTCTAGTAGCCCGCACAGGTCAATAGATTTGAGGATATCTTCAGAGGTTTGAAATGTATGTTGTGTTTTGCCTGGTAGTAAATCTAAGGCCTTGTCTCAACTATTCTGATCTCTACGGAGCCGTTTCTGCTTGATTTCAGATCATTTGGGTGGAGTTTGGGGCAAGTAATAAATAGAAACAGTTTTAATTCTCAAAGCAGAAAAGGATGCAAACTACACAACATAGGACATCCAGCAAGGGCAAGTGAATGACACTTAATTAAATATAAATAGTTCCACATTTCAAATTAGAGTATTGTTTACCACCAGTTTTTGAGGGCACCAGGTGAGGAGGGACTTCAGGTGCCACTGTGTCTAAGGGCAGGTCCAACCATCTAAATCTGTGCTAGAGCTGCAGGCTCATGACGCCTTTCAATACAAAACTAATCTGAGCTTAATCTTGCCCTCTTCTCTGTTCCATTCCCCACCATTCATTTTTGAAATATGCATATGCTACATTGAGATGTGAGAAAAGCAGAGATGGATGAATTGGTCCATTTTAGTTTGTCTCAGTTGTTTATTTGTCCAATCTTAAATTTGATTTGTCTTGAATTCTGAGAATTTCTCCAATCTTAACTTTAATTTATCCTGAATTTTGAAAATGTATTTTTTTAAAGTTTGCGTGAAAATCCATTTGCATCTTTGTGTACTTTTCTCCGAATACATGCATTTTTGCCTGTTATACACATTTTTTGCAAGCAATTTCCCTAATATAATGCATTTTAACAGTATTTTGTCCAATAGACCTGTTTTTGAATTTTCTGATTGGAGAACTCCATTGCAAAATTCAGAGAAGTGCAAGTTTCAAAGGATAACTGGGTTTTAGTTTGTAAATATGAATTAAAATGCAATCCCCATCTCTAATGAAAAGCCATTGAGAAATTTTGCAGGCAGGCCTTAACTGAAGCGCTCTCGCTCTCTCGCTCTCTCTCTTTTTAATTACTCCATTCAGCATGATTAGGAGCCTTGAAATTTGCCTCAAAATATTACTTGAGACAAAATTGACTGGCAACTTAGGGATGTGTAAAATTGTCACTTCCACCCCTGAGAAATTTTGCCACTGTCATCTTTCTGTCAGAACTGTGTCACCAGAAGACATCAAGTGTGAGCCAATATAATTGGCCAATCTAAGTCCCATCCTGAACAGGAAGCTTTTATAGTCCTTCCTGCTGAAGCAAGCCAATGGCTAGCCTGGGTGGATAGAGTTACTCCAATCCCTGGCTAGACAGAAGCTTTCATGCATAGACCTGTTGGCCTACCATATAGGACAGCTATGCATAAGTTCATGGGTTCCTAGTCCCCCCCCTTTCACATCTCCTGACACCTTTAAACTCTTTTTGATTCACTTGAAATGCCTTGGCTGGTTCTCCTGAGAAGAACCTGCCCAATCCACCACCACCCCCTTTTAAAAGAAGTTCAGACTAGACGGAATGTTGTAACAACTCTTCCACAACTCCAACAGCTCAAACTCTAATTCTTACTGAAATTAATAGTAAGAAAGTCATGTGAAACCCAAAGAAATTGCTCTCATTCATCAAACTTCTGTTAACTTCCTTTAATTCCTGCAGATATTTTGCCTCAACAGGGCAAATTCATCTCAAAATTTCGCTTTAGGTGCATTTGGGGGACAAGTCTCATTTTATCCTATTTCTCCCCTCCTCCTCTTCAAATATTTAAGAAAATCTGCTTGAGGAAAACAGTGATTATCAGCAAACCACACGTTTCTGACTGTGGCAACTGAGCTAATTGGCCATGACTATGGGGCTATCTCTACTGGCTTCCAAACTAAAATGAAAGCAATCTGTGTAGGAAAGAGACTAATTGGTGTTGGATCTTCCAAGTATTAAAAACAATGCTTTCTTCACTCATTTAGAACTAGGAACTTTTCCAGTTCTAAATACAGGGCTAAAAGCTGACAAGAAGGTCACTGTAGATCCCTTGGGAGATTCTTTCTGCTGTCGCCACCAAGATTCACCTCATATCATCACAAGATAAACACTCTGTGCAGACATTCATATGAATCTGTAGGTGAACATGTAAAGGATGGGGAATCAGGATTGTGCCTGCTCGCCCCATTCCTAGCCTCCATATATTCAGGGCATCACTTTCACAGTACTGTATGTACATGCCCCCCTTCATGCGCAACACAATCTGCACCCTCCATGTTTTAGGATACAGATTATATGTAGGGATCCTATGTGCATTTGGATTTGCTTATACTCCAGTGCAAATGGGGCCCTTAAAAACATGGAGGGAGTTGGAGACATGGCTAGTTGGGATGAATGTTGATGAAAATCTTATCTATACTGGTTCCATCAAACCTTTACCTTAAATATGTGAGTCCTCTTGTTTGATTTCAAGAGGACTTACTCCAGTGGAGTTGTTCTAGATTTTTGGGGTTGTTTTTTTAGACACACACACACACACACACACATACACGTATCTGTGGTTTGTTCGGCAGAGCCAGAGATATGGAAGAAAAGATGAGAGCCAGGAGACAAAAGCATAAGATCAAATAAAAAGTATATCCTGTAATATTACCAACTGCTCTCTGATTCCGGATTTTTCTTTCATAGGGAAGCCAATCCAAGAAGACATTCCAGCTTAACATTTTCTCTCATTCTTTTTTTCAATAGGATACACTTTCCTATCACAGAAGGAGCCAACAGCGCCTGGCTCCTGGCCTCTATTTGGGCTACCTGAAACTCTGCAGTTCAGTGGATCAGATAAAAGTCCTTGTATTGCAAAAGCTACCCAACATTCTGTGTCATGTTAAAATCCGAGACAACAGCAATGTGTCCAAGTAAGTGAGCATTTCCCCCCATGGTGTTTAGTTAGCACTTTGCAGACTGGAGTCCTATACGCAGTTACTTTAGTTGAACTCAGTAAAACCTACTTCTGAGTAGACATGTGTAGAGTTGCACTGTTAAATTACTAACTGCTTTACAATCTGTATTGTGCTATGCCCCCTTACAGCGTGATAGATTGTTGTTATTCCTGTTTCACATGTGGGAAATTAAAGCTGAGAGACAGTAGCTGACCCAGTGCCAAACACAGGATCCATAGCAAAATTTGAACTCAGTGCTGCTTGCTCTAAGTACAACTTTCTACCTATAGAACCATACTGGCTGATTGAACTTCACTGTAAATGCTAGCAAGTTTGAAGTGACTGCTCAGCTTTCCTTTTATAAAGCAAGGAATTGGTTGATTTATTATATTCATATGCTACCCTTGCTCTCTGAGTAGCATAGTGGGGGTGGCCAGCTGGTCTCCCATCCACACACCGCCTTAGTTTCCTAAGTGGAATTACAGAAGATACATCCAAACCATTATTGGGCAGCTGATGTAGGATCACAGAAAATTCTCCAAATTCCCACCTCTTCCATGCCTCCATGTTCAAATGGCAACAGCTTCGTGCCTATTGATTTATGGCATCCCATTCGACCCTGCACCTTGACATCACTTAGAGATTGTAAAGTGCTTGAATAGCACAGTCATAATCAGTGATGCAGTTTGGTAATTTCAAACTCTGGATTTAAAAGGCCTTACCGGGGTGGGGGGGACACTCTTGAGATGGTCACTTCACTCACTTCAACATGTTGTCAGCCCCTCCCCCCCCCTGGGCTGCATTTGGGATGCTCCTGCTCATTCTGTTAGAAACTACAATCATGGGCAAGACCGCCTCACCCATAAGCAGGGGGAGTGGGTCAGAGCAAAAATGTGTCTAGCAAAAACCAAACCGTTTTTATTGGCTACATTCAGTGCTAGAAAGTCCTGATGAGAAAATTGAGCCCCCTGGAAAAATGCCACCGTAGCCCAAGGCATGTGTGTTAAAAGATTATAGAAACATGGAACAGCCCGCATGTCAATGAAAGCTGAAATGTTTCAAAGGCATTTTTTTTTTAGATCTTAGTAAAGAAGCCTTCAGTTTGATATACATGCTCAAAGAGAATGAAATCAGAAAGTTGGCCCTTTTTTTAACCACAAACAATAGGGCCTGTTATAAGTTTAGAAATTTTTACTATCTGAGAATGAAAACCTCAACAGAGCTCAAACATACGTACAGTAAATTCTTCCTTGTGCAGTGAACTTTTGTTATATTTCTAATTTTAACTTCACTCCGTATACAGAGAGGAGTGGGAATGGATCCAAAGCCTTTCTGGCTCAGAATCTATGGAAAATATGGATCATTCCACAGAGTGCCCAACGCGACTGTTCTTTGAGCTCCAGATGGCAATGAAAGCTCTCCTTAAACAGATCAATCTACCTCTACGACAGGTATGATGTGTTGTGATACTTACTGCCCTATTCATTCCAAGTGGATACAGTAACTTGAAGGGAAACTATCTGCTATCTAACTATATGTATTTCCGCTAACCATCATCATTTTGTTTCAGAACCATAAACTCTAGGGCTGGTTCACGGTCAATTCTTTTTGCCTGGAGTGTGCTGCTTATTTCGGAGGTGGGATGGATGGCATCTTGTTCATGATAGAAGGGATGTTTGGAGACACCGTTATGGATTTCATGGCTGTGCTGCCATTGCATGCTTTCAAAAAAGATGCTCTGACCCATGTTGAAACCCCAGCAAAATACTTCACTGCAAGCAGGGTATCACCCAGTGCTATAAAAATAAGTAGCTTTCATAAGGGACAACATTAGTGTAGAATTGGCTCTTGTACACCTGTGAAGTATGGTTTGGTTGTGAACTTGTGAACTATTTGCAGTGCTACGTTTGGCCCTCACAGAATGACAATGCAAGATTTGGGACATGGCCTATTAGTTTGCATGTGACTTCTTTACTGTGCACCCATATCCAGGCCAGAATAGCTGGGGGCCAAGCATTCTGGCGCAATCACCTTGAATAGTAAATGGCTCACTGTTTACACAAACTTCTGAATCAGGAACACTTGTACGAGAGGCAGGATCTACACTGCTTCTTTATAATGGTATTGAAGTTCACTGACAACTGTTGGGGCCCATGACATGTTCCATATACAGTTTTCATCAAACCGCCTTCAAAGTGTTATATCCTGCTTGGTGTACATCTAGCCATGGTGACATTTGCCCACTCTGTTGTAGAAAAGAAATCTGGTAAAGTAATTTTAGTGTCATCAGAAGCATAAGCCCTGGGTAGATGGCATGAAATGTGTAGATAAAATAATCAATGCATAGGAGAGGAGCATGATTTCTTTTCATTTCTCTTTTGTGTCCTGCTTTTTGACAAAGTTGTGCCCTGTCCAGCGCCTGTTGGCCTCCATTCTGTGATCAGGTCTCCATGCATTGATTAGGTCTCATGCACAGAGCCTACATGCATAGTCTCTGTACATACATTAGGCTTCTCCACGGGGTACTGACCATGTAGGGAAAGCCTACACATATACAGCCAGGAAGCATATAAGCTATGTGCAGAAAATCCAATCAATGTGTGGAGCTCAAGAGTAGAGACAGCAGGCATGATCTCACTTTCCCACTCGTTTCATGGGCTGCTAGATCCTAAGGCAACCTTCCCAAACCTGGTACCCTCCCTATGTGCTGGACTGCAGCTCTTATGAATGATGGGAGTTGCAGTCCAACACATCTTTCAGGCACCAGTTTGGGGAAGGCTATGCTAAGCGTTTGCTTGTTTGGCCACTGCGTGAACAGAATGCTGGACCTTTGGTCTGATCCAGCATGGCTCTTCTGATGTTCTTATAGTTTCCTGGGTTTCTCGGTATAATGTACGGAGGCTGCATAAAAGGTGCTTTGGCCCAAAAATGTCTACCACTTTTTTGTTGTTGTTCATCACAGTTTTCTTAGTAGATCAAAAGCACCTTTTGACCAAGTTCAAATAGCAAGTCCACATGGAGGTGTGTTCTCAATGGCTTCCTCAAAAATTGTGAGACTGTCTTCCCTAGATGTTTCGTCAAAATGGGAACATCTTTTCAAAAGAAGATCTTTTACAGAAGCAGTCTTCCCGTTTAGGAAGGGTTCTTCTACATTAGCAGATGACAACTCATTATTTTATCATTGCTTGCTGTTTCACTCTCAGCAAAATGGTTTGCTTTGATTTGTTGACTTTTGGGGGTGAAATGGCCACAATAAATAAGAATGTCCTAGAACACTTCTTTCTGATATTCAATTCACATTGCTTAAAGTGCAATTTGATTAGATCTCATATTACTACTGTTAAAATTGTAGGAAAGCAGTGCATTTGTATTATTTTCTGTCCCTAATAAAAATCAGCATAAGATTAATCGATGCCCCCCTCCCTGACACAAGCACTTTCTTGTTCTTGCTGTTATGCTGAAATAAAAAAGCACCGCTTTGGAAAAGCCTAGAGATAACCCTGTTTCTATAGTTTAATTTTCGATCAAAGTAGATCTTAATAAAATATACACTACGTGCTGTTTAATTTTCATGTTATGTATTATTTTTGGTTGGGTCTGGTTAAATCTTTTTCATTGCCCCATTTGGTGACAGGCTGGGGGAGAGAGGGGGAGGGGAGGAGAGGCCAAAATAAAGGTGCATAGCCTTGCTAACCAACTCCTAAATTGAATGTTAAAGCTTTTTAATTGAATTCATTTTCATGTTTTCACATAATTATACAATCATAATCTTGAAAAGCTCATGGAGTGTGATCGTTTTCTGGCTAATAAGAAACATAAATGTTATTTTCTGGGGGAGGTTAGGGTGTGTGCATGTGTGTGCGCGTGTTTTAATGTGGAACATGATTAGAGCTTTACATCTTTATTTTATGAAGCAAAATTAACACGCACACATAAATATAAAATTTCTACCTCTATTTATGTTTTATAAAAATGCCAATGTTGATGTTGTGCAACTTTGCTCTAATGTTTTATACCATTTTGGTGGTTGTTTATGTAAGTACGATGTTGTAACTCTCACCTCCTCCTCCTCCCCCCCCTCCCCCCCATTTCTTCTCTGTGCGTGTCCCTCTGCAGGCTAAGCTCTTCCGTCTGTATACACAGGAGGTGTTGGAACTGGGTCATAATGTGTCCTTTCTTCTCCTGCTCCCTGCCTCAGACGACGTCTGCACTGCCCCAGGACAGAATAACCCTTACACCCCGCACTCAGGATTCCTTAACCTCCCTCTTCAGATGTTTGAACTCGGTATACTACCTTGCTTCACCTAGAAATATTAACCCAGTCGCCTTATAATAAAATCACAAAGTTGTATCTGTTCCCCTCCAGCCCTTGCCTCCCCCGTCCCAGTGGAGAGTCAATAAATCACGTGATGATTTCTTGGCAACAACATTTTTCTCTCTGACTACAGACAAGTAATAGAGGGAATGTAGCTACCAGGTTACACGCTCTAGTCATAACTATTGGAATGCAGAAGCCAGTCAGTCCACAAATGATCAAGCAACACACGACCCTTTAGTGCAGCGTAGGCATTAGGAATAGGGGCATATTGAAATGGACAATTCAGGCAGCACCGTTCAATGAAAGCAAAATGAGTCAGATTGTCTTAACACTGCTTTCAGTTTCAAAAATGTGGTGGAGAAAGACACTCTTCATATGTTGATCACCCATATCTGACTACTTTTCCGTGAGCATTTTGATATAGAGTGGAGCTTGACATGGAACTGATTTGTTGATTTATTTTGGAGGCAAAGAAATTTCTCAGACAAATGCTGCTAATTCAGACTGATCATGGAGAATATGTCTATCCATGGCTATCATAGTCACAATTTATTTATTGATTTGCAGCACTTCTGTTCTGCTGAATATAATTTTAAAAATCCCTCAGCAGTTCACAGGAAATTAGGTTGTGATTGGTATGTCTACAATGGTTACATGAAATAATGCTGCCTCCGTGTGCAGAGGCAGTACGGCCATTGAATGCCAGCTGTTGCAAAGGAGCATCAAGGAAGGTCTATTGCAGCCTTCCCCAATCTGGTACCTTCCAGTTCTTTGGGGCTACAACTCAAAACATCAGCCCCTCTGAAGGGAGTTCTCTCCTCCTCCTCCACCTCCTCTTCCTCCTCCTCCTCCTCCTCCTCCTCCTCTTCTTCTTCGTCTTCTTTTGCTATTTATTAGTTCTTGGCAACTTGGTTACACCTCTGAAATCCCAGCGCTCTTAGGATACAATTGATTCATAGACCAACTTTCCCAGTCTAAACTCTCATCCATTTACATTCTTTGAAAATCAGATATGAATCAACACAACTACTGGTCTCACATATTCAAAAATTACAAATTCAGCCTTCTAAGTCATCATGTTTTTTCCAGGATTTAATGCACAGAGTCTTTTTTTCTTAAAGTGAAACCAAACTCATGTGATAGGGATGTACGGAGCCACGTTTTGTACAAGCAAAGCTTTGGTATCTGTAGCCCAATATTGTCTAATCTAACTAGCAGTAGGTACAGGGGAGCTGATTCAGATCAGAGCCCAGCAAGGAGGGAGACATTGAAGATCTGGATTCACACACGCACACCTACTGTAGAGTAAAAACAAACAGATGTCACTGTTAGTCACAGATTTAAAGTAATATCACTTTTGGCCCTTGAGTAGAGGTCTGTCCTAGCTGCTTGCCTCCCCTTGAGTTTCTTTGAAATGAAGATGTATTTATTTTATACATTGTTGCTTCTCTGCAGCTCACATAAAAGAACATTTGAAAACACCAACAGTAGAATTTGGCCATTATGCATGCAAAGGGCATGATTTGCCACTGAGCTACGGGCTTTCTTTTGACCTGGCAGAGGAGACTGCAAGAAAAACCCCAAAACATCATGAGACTGCCAAGAAGATCACCATCCATTTAGTATCAGCCATAGATTAGAGCAGGCAGTGGAGATAGCAACGCTGTTTGCCATACACAAGGAGGATTCCGCAGACTTTGCTCATTTGGCTCAATGCAGTGAATTTATGGCATGGGGCTTCACAGTGCTGCGGAGAGAATTCCAATAAAAGCTCAATTTTACTTTTCCAACAAAAAGTAACTGATCCCATGCCCTAGAGCAGGGGCCATTTTCTGTCTGATTTATTACACGTTTTCTCCCTAGCGCCTATAAAATGGCTGTGATTCACCTCCAGAATATTGGAAGCTTCCATTCCCCATTAGTGGGTGGCTACCAGATCTATAATTGTAAAACCACAAAGGGCTATGTTGAAGTAACGTTTGTTACAGTAATATTAAGAGCCTGGCTTCCAACCACAGCAGCTAGAAGCTTCAGCTCTCAAGCTGAAGCAGCGACTGTAATTTTACTAATAGCGCCACACGCGTGGTGCAAGCTGTAAGACCACATGCCACTCAAAGAGCGCTACAGCAGCTGGCCCTCTCGGAGGAGAACAAAGAGAGCCAGGACATCTCTCCTTTTCCATTTTCAGGCATTTGTGGGCTCAGATCGGCCTGCTGATGACCTGCTGGCAAAAAGACTAGTTTGATTTCATATCATAGTAAACATATTACTATGTAATATGTTTACTATTACATATTAATAGTAATATAGTACACAAGGGTTTGCCTCTTAAGGATCCATATAGGATGGAGATCAGTGAACCAGGGCTCACAGGGCTTAAGCACAGGGACTTTTTAATTAGCAGGGATGATGCCATTATCTGCCACCCCTTTCAGGCTTCCTTGTTCCCTTCCCTGAGTTTCCCGGCAATCCCCACTGCAACTGGGAAGAAATAGGGGTTCCCCACTCCAGGAGTCATATAGGATTATGAGCTACCCCTGTTGTAATGCAAAATATTTTGGGGGTAGCCTGCTCTGGAATAGGCAATTAACAGCCATTTGTCTTACAAAATGTCTGCTCCTGGTGAGGATGAGAAAATGACTAAAGCTATTTTATTGATAAAGATCTCCACAAATACATGCATTTTTTTTAAAAAAAAAAACCCTGGGGGGGGGTATGGGGACTGTCACAATTCACCTTCAAAATTTACCACTTCAAAATTTACCACTGCTGGAGATGGGCAATAGTTTTTCAGAAAATTGAAAGGGCTTTGAGAGAGTCTTTGCTTTGTTGGTCCTACCTTCATCTCTGGTTAAATGGGTTTAGCAGGCTTTTGAAACAATACAAAAACCAGCAAAGCCCATAGGAAAGTTATGGAATGTTGAAAGGATTTCAGTAAGACTAGTGAAAATTCTCAAAGTTGTAATGCCAGGCATCTCTCTAGGGACTTAGCCAAACCTACCTGCTATTCTGTGATGGAGGAGGGAAGATCTCACATTGTGTTTAACGTGAGATCCATCCTCTGAGAGCCGTCGCACCCGCCCATTTTTTTATTTTTAAGGGGCAAGCAGTGCATGAACGCTCATGCGCAATAGGGAAGTCTTTTTTAAAATTTAAATTATTTCCCCCGCTCCCCACACCCTAACCCCGATGGGCGCAGCACTCCTGGGGAGCGCTGCACTCTGTGCGTGGCTCCCAGCTCCTTGCGAGGAATCACGTGGAGCCAGGTCAACCCGTGGCAACCGGCCACATGTTCCACGGTCTCGGGCTCAGCCCAGGACCACAGAAAAACCAGAGCCAAAATAGAGGGCTCTATCCTGGGGCAAGGGCGGGATCATCCCTTCCTGATCCTGGGATCCCCTGTGCGTCATGTGGACACACAGGGATGATCCCAGGGTTCACCCCATGATAAAGCCCCATCTAGCTATGAGCTAGATTAATTAGTCCTCCCAAGAGTTACCATGATGGGTTAGAGATCAGTGTTATTATAGAACTACCAACATTTGGTTAGACATCTAACAACATTGGCCAGATGGTGCTCTAGTGAATACAAAGAAGATGAATCTAATGGAGGCTGTTTCCCAAGCAGCTGGTCAATGGAGGGACACTCTGGGCATATCTTGACTAAAAACTCTTATCAGCTTTCAATCAGATTAACTGTCATAACTATCCTGAAATACTCCTGGGAACTGTAGTTTGATGAGGGTGTTCTGAATTCTCCTAAGAGAATTCCTGGGTAGAGTGTGAGATATAAATGAGCCCTCTCTTTGAGACAGTGTTAAAACTAATAATAGCCACTGATGGACCCGTCTTCTGCCATGTTTATCTAATTATTTTTGATAGTTACTTATATGAGCTGTTGCCATTGTGACATCCAGTGACAACATGTGTTTTTTTCTATATTGACAATGTAGAAGAGAAAATTATTTTTAAGGCATCACAATGCAGCCTATTCCCCCCTCCCCTGATAGAAAGATTAGCACTGCTCCTTCTATTATGTAGAGATAGCAATAATCTTGACATGTATAGTGCACTTGTATCATATCAAGGAAAAAAAACATTATTATCCCCCATGGGAAAGGATGTACATCTGGTAAGGTCCTCTTCATAAAAGCAACATGGACAAAAATAGACCCTTGGCAGCCCTGCTGCTTCAATTCTTCTGGCGCTTTCTTTTTCAATTCCATAAAAAAAAAAAAAAAAAAAAAAAAAACATGCCCCTACACCTCCCCCACTACCATCATCCTGGTTAATCCAAATTGAAAATCTGTTTTATTTATTTATTTATTTATTTATTTATTTATTACATTTTTATACCGCCCAATAGCCGAAGCTCTCTGGGCAGTTCACAAAAATTAAAACCATAATAAAACAACCAACAACCAGTAGTTTTCACAAAGGTATGCAAAAACTAGGGCCGTTTCTATAGATGTATTGAATGTATGCAGATTTTCAAGCAAACTTGAAAGTGTTCGTCTGGCAGAATGTTTGATATGTTTGTGAAGAGGTGGATCTTCTTTTAAATGTTGCCATTAACTGCGGCGATGTTGAGAGTGCCAAAAGGAAATGAGCAGGAGAGAGTACAGGTTTCAGTAAATCAGTTCCATCTTCGTTTCATGGATTGACAGGCGCCTTTTGTTCCATGGTCCACTCATTGATGAAACTAGATTTTTTTTAGGGCTGTATGAGAATTTCATTCCACTTGCAAAAGTGCGCACAAGCACTAATGTGCATTAGCACAAGTGCAAATTTGTGTGAATTCTTCCCCAAAGTTTGTTCGTTTTTTAAAAAAAATGTTCTGCAAGTCCATGGAATCACACGACTTTGAAGAAGACAATCTGTTGCAGAATCGGATTCATAGAAATCCAAACTCATTTGAATCTTCTGCAGATATCTCTGAAATCCCTACACCACTGTACAACACATCTGTTCCAAACGCTGTGATTATATTCCTGGGAAAGATGCACATTTGTAGTGGAGAGGGTATGACAAGTTACAGCCCAGAAGAGCAACACTGACAGAACACGGCCAAACAATGAGCATGTCGGATCCAGAGAGAGCAATGCTTTGACCAACATGTTTTTGAAGTATGAAGTGTTTAGTGATTAGGTTATCTATATGAACACTTGAAAAATACTTGGGGGACATGAAGGAATGGGTCCATAGCTCAGTGGGAAGGCACACGCTTAGCATGGAGAATGTCTCCGGTTCAATCTCTAGCAATCTCCATTCTAGAAAAGGATCAGGTACCAAGTGATGAGAATGGCCTCTATGAGAATCCCTGGAGAGCTGCTGCCAGTCAGAGTAAACAACACTGGGCTAGATGGTCAAACAGTCCAACCTGATACAAGACAGATTTCTAAGTTTCTATCTAGGTCCACCACAAAACTGAAAGTCAGTTCTGAAGTTACACAGTTACACGTTAACTTCATGCAGCAGGCCAGTTTTATTTTCTAGTGTGTTAGTTGCTACTCCAAGGTGAGTGGGTCATGGTTTGCAGCCTCACTCCATCAGTGTCCCAATATATTAATGGGACAGAAAAACAGACTTGTATAGCATCCTTATTTGCATGAGCAGGGAATTCTTGGACTTTGGTGTGGACTATGGCCATAGCTAGACAGGGCGAAATCCTGGGGTGACCCCTGGGATCGTCCCTGTGCGTTCACATGATGCACAGAGGATCCTGGGATCATGGAGGGATGATCCCTTCCTTGCCCCGGGATCTCGCCCTCTCCTTAGGCCCAGTTTTTCCACGCAGAACGTGTGGCCGAGCACCACAGTTTGTCCCGGCTCCTCACAGTTTCTCGCGAGGAGCTGGGACCCATGCATGGGGCGCAGAGCTCCTCAGGAGCACTGTGCCCATGGGGGGGGGGAGTGGGGAAAATATATTTATATATTTAAAAAACTTACCTTTTGTGCATGAGTGCTCGTGCGCTGCTGGCTCTTTAAGAAAATTAAAATGGCAGGCATGACGCCTCTCCCCCTGAGGTCATCGCATGCCGCTTGAAAACAGAGGGGGGATCTCATGATAAAACCATCATGAGATCTTCACCCCTCTGTCATGGACTAACAGGTAGGTCTAGGTAACGCCTACTTCTTCACTGCAGCCACAGGTCTGATTATGACATGGATGGGGAGCCTGTGGTCTTCCAGATGTTGGGCTACAACTCTCATCATCCTTGACTATTGGTCATGCTGGCTTGGGCTGGTTAGAGCTGGATTCCAATTATTATTATTATTATTATTATTATTATTATTATTATTATTATTTATTTATTTATTTTATTTATATAGCACCATCAATATCTAGAGGGCCACAGATTCTCCAGCCCTAGATTATAACTTTTGTAACCAGGCACATTGTAGCATGGGAGGTCACTCAGCCAAGACTGTACCTGAGAGGGACGTGGCAGCATCGTGACTGGACCTGTAATCACATGCCCCTGAGTGCAGCATAGCACTGATCATGTAGGTGCCTTGCCCATCAACACATATCAAACGTGCATCTGACTCATAGATTGTGCAAGACAGCTGCTCATCGCAAGCATCGGTTGCACAGCTAGTGGCTATACGTTTATGCTACCCATGCACAGGCCCAACCTTGGAGCTCATTCACATGTGCATGAACACCACTTGATAATTCCACGCTCTTTGAATGCCCTGCATTGAAAAATGTAGTCTTTGAAGTGAAAAGATGAAAGTTGTAGTCTTTGAAGTGAAAAGTGAAAAATTGTACAGGTCACTTCTCACATACACCCTCCCTTGAATTTTCCATCATTGAGTGCTAAGAAATGGATGTGTGAACATACCCTTTGTTTGTGTTTTCATCCTGCCCGATTAAGATTTCTAATGTATACCTGAAGCTTGCATGCGTTTTACATCATCAGAAAGCTATCCAATAGAAAAGCTCACCTTCACTTAACAGCTGAAGTTTGTGTGGCACAAACATTCGTACTTTGTCAGATGCATGAAATGTTACCCTTAGTTGGCAGATACATGCACAAACACACATGAGTATGGAAGGGGAGATTGTAACAGTGGGGTGCTGAATAGTAGTTACTTTGTGACATTTCTATGTAGATCCCAAATGCATACATATAAGAAAGTGAGGCATTCACAACAACGAGCACTGTAATAATACAGCTCTCTTTCTACTATGCTTCTCTAATTTAACACCTGTAGTAGTAGGCCCTGATCCATGAAAGCTTCGGGGCCAAATACATCTTTAAGATACAACAATATTTTTTTTTATTTTTTCACTGTAACAAGCTAACAGGGCCAACCCCTCTGAATTTTTACTTTTTATATTCAGTATATACTTGTTTTCAGGGGGTGGGGATGGACACAAGCAGTAGCATCTATATCAATCTCCTCAGAAAGGTAAGGCTTTTGAGAGTTGCGCGTCTAACACACTTTCTTCTGTGCTTTGTTGTCTCCGCAGTTCATTTTTGCAGTTACAAGGAGAAATTTATTAGTCTGTATTGCCGCCTTTCTGCTGTCATAGAGCTAGATTTTCTGAGCACCCAGCAGTCCCTAAGGGAAGCAATTTCAGACAGCGAAGTCGCTGCAGCTAAACAAAGACACCAGCAAGTCCTAGATTACATACAGGTAACCGTCTGTTTTCTGACTAGTCAAAGGTGATTTCTAGCAGGGGCTGTAATTTGGAACCTAAATGGAGAATTGTTGGGCAAGGCACAGCATAAAGACGTTTAGTGTCAAAATACAATTTGGGTTTTATGAAGTCGCCCCTCTGCAGCTCTTCCCTCCCCCCCCCCTTTTTCCCCTGCTTGCTTGCTTGCTTTTTGAGAGAATTTCATGGATAAAATCATATGACAGTTATACTGGAGTGTTATAGAGAAGTGTGTCAGTTTGGGTTATAAATCCCATTCCCCCCTCTCTAATAGGAGCAAAAAAGCTGTGTACTGCAATTGAGTCTGGATAACAGCCTTTCTTCTTTTAAAGTGAAGCTCCCCACCACCACAACCCCCTCCTGGCTGTCAGTCTGCAGTGAAAAACACTCTCAAAAACTCTTATTTCTTTTGACAGAGGTGGCCCTACCATGAGGTAATGTGAAGCAGCAATGTTGGGCAGCAGAGTCTGAGTGCCATGAAGAGCAGGGATGTCTGAGAATTTTGTTTCGATTTGTTTTTGACCATAACTTGCCCCATTTGCACTCTGAACACCAACCCAAGTGCATTTTGGAGGGCAAAGCTCACAGATTCCTGAGCTTGCAATTACATTCACGAAATGCATTTGTTAGGAAAATGTGCTCTTTAAAATGGCATGGGGGAAACAGTATTTTCATGCTTTGGTAAATGGGGAGCAAGCATGTATTTGTGTGTGCTCTTTTCCTGTTTGATCAACGACAAAAGTTCACATTTTGGGAACAGGAACAAGAAGGACTGAGCTCTGAGTTGGAACTTGGGAGATGCTCAACAAGCAGAAACTTTGTTAATTTTCCCATCCCTAATGAAGAGTGGCAGAACGGGAGGAAAGGGCCTAATCTACACCAAGCAAGATATTGCACTATGAAAGCGGTATGAAAGCGGTATATAAAAGGCAGGAGCCACACGACTGCTTTAAAGCGGTGTTGAAGTGCACTGACAACTGTTGGGGCCCATGGACACATACCATATACCGCTTTCATAGTGCTATATCCTGCTTGGTGTAGATTAGGCCAAACAGATCAGACATGGCGCACAATCCTCCAGGAAGTCCCCCTGCACAAGTGAAGAAGAGCTGTGCTCTTGCATACCTTGTGTTCAGTTCAATGGGGCTCCCACAGGAGAGTGTGCCAGTTCATTATGCCCCCTTCTTAATTAGTGGAAGGAGAATGTTATTGCTAGCACAACCCTATACATGTCAGTTGGGGACAGAGAAGTGATTATTCCATAAACAGTAAACACCCATCTCTCCTCCTTTCCCCTTCTCCTTCCCCAGTCCTAATATATTTCTAGTCACTTGTGAAGCTGCACCTACTTTCACGCCCTGCCCAATTTGCCATCCATTTACATTTGTTTAGTCATAAAGTTAGAACGTCATAAAGTAAGTACTGGCCTTCCTATAATGTCCTTAGCACCCAGTCTTTTGGACAAATACTTAACAATGACCCATCTCTGATTGTGCCAACATTCACTACTTCATCAATTTTCACCAAGAAGTGCTTTGTTTCAATAGATACCTTCCTCCTGCCCCACCTCCACCTTAAATCTAAATTCATTGTTCACAACCATCATTTTTATGACATGTTGGACACACCAGCGAACTTAGAAGTGAGTGACAAAGGGTGCGATCCTATGCATATTTACACCTTTATCAGATGAGCATTTTATTGCTCGCTCACTAATGCCCACTTATGTATGTGTGCACGTCCTTTAGACAATGACATCCACCTCCCACTTCTTCCGCTTGTTTTTCCATCACAAAATAGTGCCCTTTTAATCCAACATTTTTTTTTTTACAGAATGTGCTGTGATCTCCTGTTGTGTGCAGGAAAAGCAATTAGATCAAAATGGCCCCTGAATGGGCCACATGATCATTGTTTACTTCATCTTTCCCCTCTGGGCAGAAAGAGGAAGTAATGAGGGACAAAAGCGGGGTGGAGAAGCGACAGTAAGGAAACATGATTTCCCCCCATGTAATGATTCTCTTAAACAGGAAAAAGTTCTACAACTTGGCTGGCTGGGGAATGCTGGGAGTTGTAGGGCTCTTTTCTGTCTAAACATGCATAAGATTGTGCCCTAAGAGAGGTGAACAGCTTACTCAGTTCTGAAATTTATCATTATTTCATTAAAATGATCCCGGGCCCAAAACTTGCAATCATTATAAAAGCCAGAGCCATGTGTATTTTTTAAAAGGTTACAAGACACAATGTTCACATAATGTCATTTTAACAGCTTTCCCCAACCTGGTACTCTCCAGATGTGTTGGACTACAACCTTCATCATCCCCGGCCAGCTGGAGATGCATACATCTGGAGTTTGGGGAAGGCTGACTTATAGGGGGAAAACTTTTAAAAGATGAAATAGAAAATTTCAGGATTCCAACAAAGGGGGCTGTTATCATCTCAGCCTAAATTTCATAGAGAAGAGAGAGATTCAAGCTCTAGGTTTCATGATTGTTCATAATTGATGAAAATGTAGTAGAGTGTTGTTGTTTTTAAACCACAGTGTTTTGTACCGAATTATTGTGACAGTGTATTAGCCTTGTCAGGTTCCTTCTCAAATTAAAACCAGCTGTATTCCACCTATTGGCCAAAAAAAAAAAAACCCACCACATACCACAATCTTCAGCGGCGACCGCAAAACCGCAAGAGCATTTGTATGATCCTAGATCTAAGACAGTGCTGAAGTCACTACACAAACCAAACATTGTAAAGACTGAAGGAGTCCATAAAAGCTGTTTTGAAATGGGAACTGGAGAGAAACCAGAAAGTAAAAAATTATATATAGGAGATAAGGTATGTTGTGTCTAAAACAGACTATCGGGTAGTGAGAAAAGTAATATTTTGGATTGACCATGCTAAGCTGAATATCTGGAGCTGAACTTGCAATTAAATTATAATTTATATGTACAGTAATGTGTCAGACACTCCTAAGAGGCGTAGCTCATATGACTGGGCTATTACCACAAGGTCCCTTTAAAGCTGTATTGGTAACAGAACTTAAATGTTTTATTAAATTTATTAGGCTATACTGGATAACAATCAAATGAGAAGGTGGAGGTCATGTTATGAATAATCTGCCCATTAACACTTTCAATACTTATTTATTGCATGTCTATACCGCCCAATAACTGAAGCTCTCTGATTAGTCCACAACAGTTAACACCATAAAGTGCAGCAATGTGATCAAACATGATAAAAACTTTTAAAAGTTTAAAACTTCAGTATAAAACCAGAGCAAAAACTGGAAGTGGTATAAAGATCTAAAGCAACAATAACAGGTTTAAAACAATTAAATGAAAAAATACTATACTCAAGCACTTAGAACAGAAAAAATGATACATCAGCATTATTTACGTACGGGTTTGAGCGTTGCCTTATATCCTTCCCTAATATAGGGGTTTGTTGTTTGTTGTTTATTTGTTGTTGTTATTATTATTATTATTTATTTATTTATATAGTACCATCAATGTACATGGTGCTGTACAGAGTAAAACAGTAAATAGCAAGACCCTGCCGCATAGGCTTACATTCTAATAAAATCATAATAAAACAATAAGGAGGGGAAGAGAATGCAAACAGGCACAGGGTAGGGTAAACAGGCACTGGGTAGGGTAAAACTAACAGTATAAAGTCAGAACAAAATCAAGTTTTCAGTCGCTTCCGACTCTTTGTGACTTCATGGACCAGCCCACGCCAGAGCTTTCTGTCGGCTGTTGCCCCCCCAGCTCCCCCAAGGTCAAGTCTGTCACCTCCAGAATATCATCCATCCATCTTGCCCTTGGTCGGCCCCTCTTCCTTTTGCTTTCCACTTTCCCTAGCATCAGCATCTTCTCCAGGGTATCCTGTCTTCTCATAGGGGTTTAGGGTAGGTCTAAATGCATTCATACAACTGCCTACCTACTCACCCACCCAGTAGATGGGTTCACATGACCACAGAAGGGAAATAAGCTGCATGTGCTGGTTGCATGCCAGGTGGGTTAGCATAATTACTCCAGCATTGCAGCTTAGCATGTCATGCAAACCCAGCCAGGGTGGCTTTTTGCCATTGGTAACAACAATCCACCCAGAACCTGCTGTGATGTTCTTGGTTGCTTGTTACCCATGACAACAAGCCATCCTGACCAGGTTCACACAACACAACAAGCTAAGCTGCTGGGTTAATTATGATAATCCCCCGGGCATGGTTGGGGAGGAGAAATAAGCCACTGTGGCTTATTTCCCCTCCACAGTCATGTGAAACTGGTCATCTCTCACTCTCTGACACACTCCTTGTTAAGCAAATACTTGCTCAACCCAGGGCCGGTTTACATAAGTGCCAGCTTGAAAAATGACAGCCTATATGTGTGGAGGAGGGGAATATTGATTCTCTCCCACTACTAGTCCACACTGGACTTCTGAAGATGATTAAACTAGGTCATCTTACCCTATTTCCAAGGTGTGCTTAGGGATGTACACAAATTTTATTTCCATTTGTTTAAGGCCCGAATTCGCACCCTCGAAGATGAGCACATTTTGAGGGCAGAGCTCACACATTTCCGAGCTTGTGATGCTTGTCTGCAAAATGTCCACTTTAGAAATGTGCATTGGGGGGAGGGACACATGGGAGGAAACACATGAGATGGGATTTGAAACACACCAAATGCATACTTTCCCCATTCAGACAGGGGAGGGAAGAAGCTCACATTTGGAATGGGAACAAGACAGGCCAAGCTTAGAGGTGGAATTCAGAAAACTTCGACAAGCCTGAGACTTGCTGATTCTCCCATCCCTAGGTGTGCTCTGATTTTGGCCCTTGCAATGCTCCAGGAGCAGGGAATTCCAGAAAGGTTGAGCAACTATGAGGAATGACTGTCTATCTGCCCTTGATGTTACAAGTTTTTGATATTCCCCTGACACTGGCACAACGGTAGTGCAGTTAACAGGGAATTCTGACTTGTATTTAAGAAACTGTGTTACAACTTTGTGGAGGAGGAGGTCTCTAAGGGATACGCAGCCCAGGATATCTGAGGCTTTAAAGGGTGTAAGATTATGTCGATACTCCAGAGCATCAGAGGAATATGCTCCTGAAAGCAGCATACTACTTGTGCATGCAAGTAGCCGCTTTTCCTCTTCTATGGGGCTTCAAGTGCATGTTTTCCCATGCAAAACCCCATTTGAAACCTCATGAAGGGGAAGCCCACTCCTCACTTTTCGATTACAGACCACCACCCTGATGTGGCTTTTTTCTAACAAAATCAGCTGACTTTGCTACATTTGTTAATGTCTTAACGTTTAGTTCTGTCCTGACACAGCATCCTTTTCGGAGACAGGTCACTGTGTTCTCCACCAGTAGCAGCCTATGAACAATCTTCAAAAGCAGCACCATGTATAGGACATGGCTGCCATGCAAATCTAGATGTTAGTAAATCATGAGTAGCCATTACTAAGTCCCAACCCAGATAGAAAAGTTGCAACTTTCTCACCAGGTGGTGTTGGCAAAATCACCCTTTACCAGAAGATGTGTGGCTGAGCTACAGAGATAAGTCTGGGACCATCTTCTCAAACCTGATGCCCTCCAAATGTCTTGGACCATAACCCCACTAATTCTCAGCCAGCATGGTCATTGGCTGGGAATTATGGAAGGCCCTGAGTTTGAGAGGGGGATAGGAGAAGAAGCGTATTCATCTGAGAGATCAGTGGAGGCTAAAACCATATCAACAGCAAATTTCCACACCTCGTCCAGGGCTAGATCTGCACTACTGCTTTACAGCAGTATTGAAGTGTGCTGATAACTGTTGGGGCCCATTACACATTCCATATAGCGCTTCCATTGTGTTATTTCCTGCTTTTTATTCCACGTTATCCAAAATGCTGCAACAAATCTCATTTTGTGTCCCATGAGGTGTAAATGCTCAAGTGGGATATAG
This sequence comes from Elgaria multicarinata webbii, assembly GCF_023053635.1. Taxonomy (NCBI): domain Eukaryota; kingdom Metazoa; phylum Chordata; class Lepidosauria; order Squamata; family Anguidae; genus Elgaria; species Elgaria multicarinata. Next base: position 35,227,074 of record NC_086173.1, read on the forward strand.
CATTGCCATGATGGGATTGTAATGCTTTGGCACAAGGTGTAGATCTGGACTAGGCTACAGGAACTGCTAGTCATAATTGCCCTTCCTTTGCAATTAATAATGTAGTACCTATTTAAACTTGTCAAACAAAATCAAGCTGTCATTGTCATCATGTTTAAATGTGCTCTGCACCATCTTCCTCTCGCAGCAAATTGATGAGATTTGGCGTGAAATGAGATGGATCAATGAAGCACTACAATACGCACGGTATAGACAGCCGGCTGCTGGCTTGCCGGTAATGAAGATTGTGGATCTGTCAGAAGAACCTGTGCAAAAGAAGATAAGCTCAACTTCCTCCCATCTTGATTGTCTTCCATCCCCACCACCCTCACCAGAGACGGAGACCCACAGGAGAAAAGCCGTGAGTGGTAAGGGGCACACATTTCCATCCCCTTCAGTCTAGGCAACAGCAAGGCACAATTCTTCGATCACTTCTGATTCAGATGTACATGGACATCACAGGTTATGGCTGCCTAGCAACCACAAAGTGGTCTGTGCTACGTTCACTATAGGGCAAGTGGGGTGGGGGGAAACAACCCCCCCCAGTTCATATCATTTAGTACAACTTACCATGTGATTACTGCCCATTATGTAGTGAGTTTCTTCATCGGCATCAGTGGGAATGAGTGACATGGAGTGGAAAAACTCACTGCATTATAGGCAGGGTTCGTGTGATGAATGCTACTAAACAATACTGCTGGTGTGTATGTGTTTGTATGTGTGTGGTTGCTGATCCCCATGACAACTGTAGCACATAGATCAGATCTACCTTTTCTTCTGCTGCTCATAGAATTTGCAAAATAGCTAGAAGCAGAGTGAGGAAGAGAGCCACATTTCTATGAATTGTTATGTATCATTTGGAGCGTAGCAGGAAGTGAAGAACACAGGAGCGAGGTCTGTTCAGCATGTTCTGAATGATCATTGGAAAAGTTAAATAGCCCTCATAACACAGCCTTGTAATATAGATCCAAGGTTCTTCTAAACATGGCTTTTATTATGAAATCACTCTGCCTCATTCACAGAATTTTACTGGGAAGGGGGAACACAAATACCATCTTCCATTTGTAGCCGTCAGGTGTGTTCCCACTGCTTCTTCATTATTATTATTATTATTATTATTATTATTATTATTATTATTATTTTACTTACCACAGAAAATTCATTAAATAGGGCATGAAGGAACAGAGAAGTCTACCATTTTTTGTATTTAGTTTGAGGTTTGGATATTATAGGGGGGAAATCATTTTTTCTGCATTGGCTGGTCAAAAGTTTAGTTAAATTGTTAGGAGACAGCATGTCTGCTCAGGGAGCAAAAGGTTTGCAGGTAGTTCAAGCCAAAAGTTTAGTTAGATATGAAACTACCAAAAAAGCCAAGGGCAATGGGGTAGAAAAAGGATGTTTAATATAAAAGAGCTCTTTTGTATTAAACATCCTTTTTCTACCCCTTTGCCCTTGGCTTTTTTGGCAGTTCCTGTGGGGTTTTGCCTTGTTATTGGCTTCAGTTAGATACAGAGCCACAATGTCTTCAGAGGAAGAAGAAAAAAACAGTTTGCAGGAGAGTCAACTGAAGATCAGAGGAAGAGCTCAGAAAAAGGAATCTGGGGCAAAAGTAAATAAAAACTACCATCCTGATTGACTGGAGTTGGGGAAGGAAAAATAACTACCTTTAAGATAAAAAGCCTAAAACAGAGACAGGGGAGATCAGAGAGCGAGGAGAGAAGGAAGGAAAGAAGATCAGAAAGAGGTAGAGCTTCTGGAATTGGGAAACTGGCTGAGAAATTGCTTGACATATAACAATAAGATATTGCTTCGATATGGGGCCTGGATAAAATAGCCATCAAGTAAGGTTAGCTTGCTGTGTTTATCCTTGGTTATTGTCCTATTGCTCATGTAGTTCATTTGTGGGTGTGCGTCTATGTCGTGTACGTGTGTATCCATTCAAATTGTAACACTTTTTCTTATTAACAATTTTCTTCAGTAAAAATTTAAACTTTATTATTTGAAATTTTGTGGTCTCTTTTCTTTTGGGTTACTCACTGCACATATAAGAGCCAGCCCCCACACTCCCTGAAGTGGATGCCTGAGACCCAGAGAGTTATAAGGCAGTTTTGGTAGAGTGTGAGGGGGGAGATTTCCACCTGGTGGCAGGGGAAAGGGCCATGGAACAGGGAGTTACTGGTCCATGCCAAAGGGAAAGATGGAATAGCTTCATAATGGCTTTTGACTGGTAGTAATTGGAGTTCACCATCTGAAAGCCCACCTATTCATTCCATCCTGTTGTTTTGGGAAATCTGTGGCTAATCTTGTTTGTTTTATTGTTATTAATCCATGTTTTATATCTCGTGGAAAATTTTCTGTGGTTTTGGATAGTTGTTGAGATGGCTAATTTAATATCACCGTCAAGGGTTTGCATTTGCTTCCAGCTTGGTGTTGTCTGTCTACAAGCTGAACCTGGAGTTATCATTATGCTCCTGTCTTCTAATTCATTGCAATACAGAGAATAATGTTCCATGGATAAAATCAAAACCGTTTCTGGGAAGTTGGGGTGGGGGGTAGTTTGTGGGTACATTTTCTTTCCCATTTTGAACACCTCTCCTATCTTTATATCTCCCCTCTCCTCCTTTTGGGAAATGATCTCACGCCAAAAAAAGAAATATTGAGGTTCCAGCAAATTGAAAGAACAGTTAGTAAGCAACAGAGCTTTCTTGCTTGCTTACTTTGTTAACTGAGAAATGAGACTTGGGGTGGGGGGAACCCACAACACAAGCAGTTAATAAGAGATGAGTATCAGGAACATTGACTCTTCAGATCTGTGCTCTGCTGCTCCTTGTTGTGAGCTAAATACCAGGGGGAGCTACGATACCTTCTCAGGCTCCAGGATGACTTCACCTGCCTAGGCAAACCATTGGTCTTACCTGACCTGGTAAAAGCCTCCAGTTCAGGCTTCAACTTACTTTGGGCAACAAACAGCTTGTCCGTGTCTGCTACCGCTTGCTCTGACCTGCTCTGTGTCTGATGAGTTCCCTTCTAACGCTGGTCCCAGGGACTGGTGCCCTCAGCATCACATGCCAGCTTTCTACACTGGCTGCCACCCAGCAACACAACTGTGAGTTAATGACACATTACGAATGGAACTGAAGATGCTGTGCCAAAACAATAATATAATTCTCTAGGTGTTTCTTTTAGGCTTCTTTAGTCCCATTCTTTAAAAGTGATATCCGAAACATCTAACATTGGGGTTTTGCAGGAGGGTAACACTGCCTGTGAGCCTCCTTCTTGCAAATGAATTTATTTATTATTTTAAGGGTACCTCTAAGGATAAAATCCTCTCAGGATGGTGTACAAGATTTTTTTTAAAATGCACAAATATACAAAACAAGTAGAAAAGCAATAAATAAATATTTGATAAAATATTAAAACGTGCCATAAAACCAGAAAACTGAAACCCACAGCCTGCAGATTAAGCAAAGGCCAGCGAAAACAGACAGGTCTTCAGAGACTTCCAAAGAGCCTGTGAAGAAGGGGGCTAATGAACCCCTCACAGCAGCTGATTCCAGAGGAGATGGGTCACCCCTGAAAAACCACTATCCCCCTTCAAAAGAACCCACACTTCTTATAAGGCCAGCAACTGATAAACTGGATTAGAATGAACTTTAGTTACTGTAGCTTTACCAAACCTACCATTAAACTCAAGTGTCTCTTACTCAAGAAAGCAAGATTCTGAAAGCACTAAGTGGTGTTAATTAAACTAGGTTACTGGTGAAATTCAAAGACGCTTTGTGAATATATCATTTCAGCTCACAATGTAAAATTCAAGCACTTTACACTTGATAGCGACTGGGGCCTCAGCTAGAACTACCTGGTCTAGCATGACGGATGGGTGAAGATCTCACGATATTTTTTTCGTGAGATCTCCCCCTCTGTTTACATTCGGCATGCAATGACCTTGGAGGGAGAGGACGTCACAGCTGCCATTTTGTGTTTTTTTTCTTAAAGAAGAATGCACAAATGCTCGTGCGCAAAAGGTGAGTTTTTTTCTAATTTTAAATTAATTTCCCTGTTCCCCCCTCCCCACCCCCAATGGGTGCAGAGCTCCTGAGGAGCTCTGCGCCCCTTGTGCGGGTCCTGGCTCCTCACAACAAACAACAAGGAACCGGGACAACCCACGATGCCCACACACACGTTCCGCAGTCTCAGGATCATCCTGAGACCGTGGGAAAAATGGGCTCAAAGGGGAGGACAAGATCTTCCCTCCCTGCTCCTGGGATCCCCTGTGCATCATGTGGATGCACAGGGACGATCCCGGGGATCACCCCAGGATTTCACCCTGTCTAGCTATGGCCTAAATCAACCTAGATATTTTCTTTGTTGAAGGCTCCCTTTTCCCTATGGGAGCCAGTAATAAATGCCAGTAAGCAATAGCCCATTCAAATAATCCTCTTATCCATATAATCCAAGTAATAACCCTTTACTTTAAAAGTTAAGAATTACCTAGGATAGTGCCTGGACAACCACATATGGAACATAAGGAGCAATGTGTCCAGACTTGTTGCAGCAGGAAGCAACATATCTGAGGTGAGTTTGCATGGCAGAAAGTGGAAATTAATTCATTGGCTTACCATTGGAGTGCCATTGTCAAGAAACCACAAGGGCTGAGTAACAACTACTAATAAAGTTAATGACCACCTGGTCCTCAGTCAGTGAAGCCAGTGTGGTCCATATAGGCACAATTTAATAGCAAATGTTATTCATCCATGACAAAAATCTTCTGGGAAGCCTCCTCCAAAGGAAACTCACCTTAGAAAGGCTGCCTTGAATTTTTCTGCAACATGGGCAAGGAAGAGGACAAAATAATAGTAATATTGTGTACCTGGACTTCCAAAATGCTTTTGCCAAAGTCCCCTTACCAAAGACTCTCGAGCAAACTTAGCAGCCATGGAATAAGAGGAGAGGTCCTTTAATGCAGCAGTAACTGCCTAAAAACAGAAAGCAGAGAGTAGGAATAAAAGATAAATTTTCCCGATAGAGGGAAGAAAATAGTGGGTCCCACAGGAATCTGTATTCTTTTCAACTTGTTCATAAAAGATCTGCAATTAAGAGTGAGCAGTGAAGAGGCCAAGTTTGCCAATAACACCAAATTATTTAAGGTGGTTAAAACAAAAAGGGATTGTGAGGAGCTCCAAAGGGACCTCTCTAAGCTGGGAGAGTGGGCATCCAAATGGCAGATGCAGTTCAATGTAAGCAAGTGTAAGGTGATGCATGTTGGGGCAAAAAAATCCCAATCTCAAGTATAACCTGATGGGATCTGAGCTGGTGATGACTAATGGAGAAAAAAATCTTGGGATTGTAGTGGACAGCTTGATGAAAATGCTACCCCAGTGTGCAGCTGCTGTAAAAGAAAGGGGTGGGGAGGCAAATGCCATTTTAGGCATTATTAGAAAAGGAACTGAGAATAAAAATGCCGGTATCGTACTGCTTTTATACAAATCTATGGTACGATCACACTTAGAATGCTGTGTACAGTTCTGGAAAAAACACAGAAAAGGATAACTAGAATGATCAAGGGACTGGAGCATCTCCCCTATGAGGGAAGGTTACAACAGCTGGGATTGTTTAGCTTGGAAAAAATGAGGCTAAGGGGAGACATGATAGAGGTGTACAAAATTCTGCATGGTGTGGAGAATGTGGATAGGGAGACAGCTTTCTTGCTCTCCCATAATACTAGAAACCAGGCTCATCCCATGAAGCAGATTGGTGAGATATTCAGGACAAATAAAAGGAAGTACTTCTTTAACTGCACATAGTTAAACTGTGGGATTCACTGCCACAAGATGTGGTGATCTCCACCAATTTGGATGGCTTTAAAGGGGGGTTGGATAAATTCCTGGAAGAGAATGCTATCAATGGCTACTAATCCTGATGGCTATGTGCTACCTCCAGTACGAAAGACAGTAAACCTATATACACCAGTTGCTGTGGAACATGGGTATGAAGGTGCTGTTGCACTCATATCCTGCTTGTGAGTTCCTGGTCGACAGCTGGTTGGCCACTGTGTGAATAGAATGCTGGACTGATTGGACCCTTGGTCTGATCCAGCATAGCTCTTCTTATGTTCTCTGTGTGAAGACAAATTAATATGTGATATAAATTGTAGACTCCCACAGGGAATTTCACCAGGTGCTGCATGCATACAAATGGCACCTGCTGAAATTCCCTTTTCTTTACAACTGTTAGAGATGCAGGTCTCAGGAGCCTTGTCCTCCTTTTCATAGGGTCACCCTACACTTGTGTTCACCAGCAACAGGTATTGAGAGTCATACTGCTTCTGATACTGGAGGGCAAAAAGAGTGGGGATTACTATTCTGCCTGTTTTTCCTTCCACTTACCAACAGGTGTTGCTGACCTGTGTCGGGGACACAGCAGAGGGGCCATAATGGGGGTCAATATCAGAAGGAGGATGAGAATATGTTGGGGAAGGACCAGACAGGGGATATATAAGAAATTCATTTCCACTCATTTTTGATCATGATTTACCCAGTTTGCACCTTCCAGATCGAATATGGACTGGGACGCAATCTAGAGTCAAAGTCTATACATTCCCGAGCTTGCAGTGTAATTCACAGACTTTAAAAAAATGTGCTCAACAGCACAATAGAAATGGGCACATATTTTGTTGGGAGGTAGGTGGACAATTATTGATTATTGTGCTTCAGTGTTCTGAATATTATTGTTTTGTTTTAATTCTAATACCTTTATTTTGCCTTCTTAGCCCTGCAGCCCCTCAATATAGATTCATGGATATCCATCAGTACATTAAGCTTTACTGCCTTTTAGTCAAAGGCCATTCCAATGTATGGAGCAAAACAGGTGTTTTTTTAATTCAGTCATTGCCTTCCATGTGCTCTGCATTCGGACAGGCACTTTAACCTTCAGCCATCAGTGAACATATCTGGTCCATAGGATTGCTCTCTTAATTCTGTACAAACTGACACATCCAGAAGGGAAAAAATCCTATGCCTGAACAAAAAGCTAATATAACGAAGTTCTATTATAAAATTAAATACACATATAAAAACCACATTACTAAATACAGATAGAAACCATTATTTTAATGGGGAATAATTCAATGTAAATTACATGAAATTATGCAAACTACAATTTCCAAGACACTGATTAATGTAAATTATGCAAAATGTAACTAATATATAATTGCATTTTGCTAAATACTATCAACCCATTTCTCTTAATATTTGTGGATGTAGAGAGCAGCATAATACGAATAGTACTAAAACATTCCATCTGTTTGTTATCGTACACATATTTCAAAGCAGAGCTTATATGGAGACTAGAAGCATTGCAGAGTCATGGACAAATTTTGCCCAGATACCGTAAATAACACAATTGCTATTCACCTTGCGTGCTTCTAACAGGCTCATCGTTTTCTGACATTTAGTCAAGAGTTCTGCAAAATGCTAATGAGAGGTACAGTCTTAACCAAGCCCAGTATTATCCCAGCCACTGGGCCTTGGTGGGGCCCACCAACAATGCCTGACCTGGGCCATCTGAACTGGGTGGCTGGGCCTGGGAAGCCACCATTTTGAATTTCCCACAATGTCCTACAAAGTCACTACATAAGGTGCTCCAGGGCATTGTGGGAATCACTGACACCAGGTCAGCCCATGGCTGTAGGGCCCACTGACGGAGAGACAGCTGAACAGTACTTGCCAAGGGGCTCCTTCAACCCTGGAGGGGCTGAAAAGAACAGAATGAAATTTAAGAGGGATAAATGCCAACTTCTACATCTAAGAAAAAGAAACCAAATGCATTGTTACAAGATGTAGGATACTTGGCTCAGCAATACTACAAGCGAGACGGATCTTAGAATTGTTGTAGATCACAAGCTGAATATGAGCCAACAGTGTGATGTGGCTGCAAAAAAAAGCAAATGCTATTTTGGGATGCATTAATAGAAGTATACCTTCCAAATCACGCAAAATACTGGTTCCCCTCTATTCAGCACTGGTTAGGCCACATCTTGAGTATTGCATCCAGTTCTGGGTACCACACTTCAAGAAGGATGCAGACAAGCTGGAGGGGGTCCAGACGAGAGCAATGAGGATGATCAAGGGTCTGGAAGCAAAACCCTATGAGAAGAGACTGAAAGAATTGGGCATGTTTAGCCTTGAGAAGAGAAGACTGAGGGGAGACATTATAGCACTCTTCAAGGATTTGAAAGGTTGTCACACAGAGGAGGGCCGGAATCTCTTCTCAATCATCCCAGAATGCAGGACATGGAATAATGAGCTCAAGTTACAGGAAGCCAGATTCCATCTGGACATCAGGAAAAACTTCCTGACTGTTAGATCAGCATGACAATGGAACCAATGACCTAGGGAGGTCATGGGCTCTCCCACACTAGAGGCATTTAAGATGTAGCCGGACAGCCATCTGTCAGGAATCCTTTAAGGTGAATTCCTGCATTGAGCATGGGGTTGGACTTGATGGCCTTATAGGCCCCTTCCAACTCTACTGTTCTATGATTCTATGATTCTATAATATTGATATATATGGCACTCAGTTGAGATGTGCAGTCTGCCAGTAACTAATCAACTTTATTCTTCTGTTTGCAGATTCCCAGCCATACTCAGATGAAGAGGGATGTTCTGAAGTGTTCCTTCCCACTGACAGTGACTATGATTCTAGTGATGCGTTGAGCCCTAGGGAGCTAGATTTGGTGTATTCATCCTCTCAGGACATATCCCATCAGGCAGTGAGCTGTCTGAGTGGCAGCGCACCAGATGTCCTCCAGGTCCATGACATCAAACCTTGCCTGACTCCGAAACAGAACCCAAGAGGAGGGAACACCTTAGAGACGGATGTTGACCAGTCTACAGAGTACATGCAGAATCTGTCAATAGGAGGGCTTTCACCAAAAAGCACAGAGAAGAATCCTGGCTTGAGGCAACCTTTGAGTTTCCTAGGGAAGAAAAAGCACGGGAAACATCAGCACTATAGTTACTTCAGCCGACACCACCGTTGGCTGCGTGTACACAGTGAGAGCCAATCCGTCTCCCTCTCTGAGGGTCTATATACGCCGCATCTCACGCGGGCCATTGAGTTCTCACAAGAGCCTACCTCTGGTGAGCAGATCAGCATTTCTATTGATTGTCCACGCAGCATTTTCTTACCTCACGCTTCGAGCCTCCCGGAAGAAGGGAAAGGCAAATACCAGGATGTGAGGCCGAACATCCGCAGGATATATGTGGAGCCTTACAAGATCAGGCTGCCCAGTGAAGATGGCAAGTCATGGGCACTGAGCTCTCAGCCGATAGAACACGAGGATTTGCACAGTCCCACAGGCCAGGTGGCAGTTGCAGAAGAGCAGCCCGGTTCTCACATCCCTGAAGTGTTCAGCAGTGATCTTTAAGGGGGGAGGGGACGCATGTGTCATGGTGGCACCGCTGCTCAACCCTGCCTTTAAAATGGGAACAACAAGGGTCACAAACGGAGGCTGATTTCTTCAAAGCAAACATCCAAAGTCTTCATCAGATGAAGATCAGACCTTCGCCACGGTTTTCTAAGACGAAGCATGCAAAAGGGTTTGTCTTTTGCAAATATGCATGTTTGCACAACCGTTTCTAAAGTAGAGTCAGTTGAGCCCTGACTGTTATGGATCATTCTATGCTTTTAATAGTGCAGTCAGAAATGTTCGTCAGTGGGCATTTTTCATGTGAAAAAGGGGATTGCAGGGAACCTGGAATGTTTCTGGAAAGTCTCCCCACTTTCATCCTTGTTTACTAATCATGCAGCAAATCAGATTGTGCCATGGGATGTGACTGAGGGAAAACAAGGATCATTCTGTGTGAGGGGAACACCTGTTGAGGACCCACGGGCCTCCCTCAGAATCAGTTTCATTGACTCTCAGTGATGTCATCACATGGCCCAGTCTGATTGGCTACGTGGTATTATCAATTTTGCTAGGAAGAGGAAGGCTGGTTTGAAGAATAAAATGGGTGCCAGAGGGGGAACCAGTTTAGAACAGCAAAGAGGCTCACATGGGGTTGGGGCACTGAGGGGTACTACCTTTCATACTGGAGGGTACCTTCTCTCTCCAGTAAACCCCTGGGGGGGGGGGAATTGAAGAAAGAGTTCCCCATCCACACACAGGCATACAGAGAGAGAGAGAGAGAGAGAGAGAGAGAGAGAGAGAGAGAGAGAATGGCAGCATGTTTTGTGGAGCAGGATAAAAATGTCATGCAAAGGAGTTCCTTTCCTCTGTTTTCACCCCTGCCCTGGCTTTTAATTTCTACACGGCCGGGAGTAGTTTTGCACAAGCAGCTTCTCCCAGCCACACACAGCTTTAAAGGGAGAGGGGTTTCCTCAGGCTGGCCTTCCTCAACCTGGGGATGATGGGAACTAGTCCCATATATCTGGTTGGGAAGGCTCCTTCTGGGCATATCAAGCCTACAGAATGAAACTGGTCAGTCCCTCTCCTGTAGAGAATTTTCAGCATTTTACCTGTCTACAAATCCCAAGGATCTTTGAGGGAAAGCTATGATGGTTAAAGTAGCATAACACTGACAGTTTTGTAATGGAGATGTGGTCTCTGGGCCAGGAGTTGGCACAGCAGTCCTATTTGTAGCCCTTTTTGTCTTAAAATCAAGTTGCTAGGCAATGGGATTTGATGACTTATTGCCATAAACCAGGAAGGATGAGAGGCATGATTTTGTTGGCACACCCTGGAGTAATGGTGAAGATTGATGTGTTGTGTTCTCTGTGGCATTCTGTCTGAGGGCATTTTGAAAATGCAACCCAAAGCCTCTAGATCACCTTCATTTATTTCTTGTAAAAACGGTGAGTCCTAAATTATTAAATGTAAGCACACCTTTTTGAATCGTGTAATGTGAATCCCCCTCTATGCACAAAACTCTATCCACAAAACTCGCATGCATGTTCATATAGGATCCCAGCTCCTGTGTGACCCCCACACAGAAACCTAATGGGCATAGTGAACTCTTCAAGCTTTTTTCTTTTTTAAAAAAAAGTTTCTTTTTTGGTAGAGCTAGAAATCTGAGCTTTAATTCATTTGAACATCATGAATTTGAGATCATGAAACAATCCATAAAGTGAACTGAAGGGTGAGATTAATCTCTATTAGCTCAGCTCAGCTGAAAATAAGGTAAATCTGCCTGATGGTGAGAATTTTGGCATTAGGGACTTAAATACCCTAACCTGATTTTTTAAAAAAGAGCAAAAGGCTGACTTTTAAAGCCCAATTAACACACATACTTCCTATCATGGCCAGATCTACACCTTGAGTCAAATCATTATGATCCCATCATTGTAAGGCTATATCCCTTTTGAACATTTTTACTTCATAGGACCCTCAATGACATTTTTTGTGGTATTTTGGATAATGTGGAATAAAAAGCAGGAAATAACGCTATGAAAGTGGCATATGGAATGTGGATTGTGCCCCAGTAGTTACCAATGTACTTCAATACTGCTATAAAGCAGTAGTGTACGAGCTCCATCACACCAGCATTTTATCACACTCTTGTCGTGCCTGGTTTGTGGTTTTGCAGCACGGCACTCAGATGACATTGTGCCTATCCTACAGACTCCCCACCTCTTCCCCTCCATTTTTCGTGTTTTCCTAGAGCAGGGAAATTCTGGATTCCCCCCCCCAATGAAATTTAAGCGCCTTTCAGCCCCTGTGTAGTGCTGTTGTCTCACCATTTCCTTTGTTGGGGAGTGCTTTGAAGGGAGAGCTTGCTGATGAAAGAGGAGGGTGGGGCAGTTCTCCTCCACTCCATGTCGAACAAACGGGCTTGTGCTGAACCAGTCTAATATACTTTTGCTGCTCCAACCCCACTCTCCTTGCCTGCAGCTCCCTCGTTTTTAAAGATAAAGAGGTGAAACTTGGGATCATGAGAGCTCTTAAGTAGGGCTTTAGGTATACCAAGTTTGAATCAGATCAGTTCATTCCTTGATTTTTAGGTATTTTTAATTCCCTCCCCCAAATCATTCCTTCCCATTACCACACATACACACACCTCTCCAATTCTAAGCAGGAGTGAATTA